>NC_090930.1:882849049-883152174 GCF_040938575.1 Ambystoma mexicanum
GCATACAAACCTCCTCCTTCCCCTGGGCCTGCTCCTGCATTCCCTTGCAAAATGTCCCCACTTCCCACAGCTCTGGCACTGCGAGGGACCCATACCTGCTCCTTGAGGTCCCATACCTCCAAATCACCCTCTTTCCCCCCTGAAACCGCCCTTCCTGTGCTGCTGACCTCCTTGTTGCCACTCCTGGTAGGGGTACGGAGGTCCGCCTCCCACTGTCCTTGTCCTCCTCCAAGAGAAAACGCTGCTATTCTTACATCTGGACATGCTGAGGTCTGCTCCACCACCACTGCTTGCGTATTTGATGAAACCGCCCCTTTAACTGCTATTTTTGCTAGCTTTTTTCTGTACTAGTTTTGCTTCTTCAGGCTGTAGTCTATGGGCTGTTTCCTTTTCTTACTCTTTTATCCTTTTACAATGGTGTATAATTATGGTCAGAATTTCGGCCCATCGCTTCGCTTCAATGCCCACTATTTTGTCAAGCGCCTTCTGACCTTCCTTAGGTACACCCCTTTAATAACAAAATAAAAAAGAGGAACTGATCGGTCCCACTGGTCCCCCGTCTCTGCATGCAACATCTCCTGAATTTGAATAATGTATTGCACAGGGTCTTCATCATCCCTCATTGTGTACTGCATGATAGACTGCAGATCTGGAGTTTCAGGGTACGTCCGTCGCAGCACATCCTATACCTGCACCCTGATATTATTAAAGGGTGCACCATTGTGCACGTTAGTGTCCAATTTTAGTCCTGATATCTGCTTCAACCCATACATCTCCGACCTGATCCCCCCACAATTGTGACAAGTAAGAGTTTCAGGTCTCCCACGGCCAAGGGAATTCCCGCTGTCTGCTTTTCAAAGGTGTAGATCCATTTTCTGGCACCAGAAGTAAGGGGCGGGAGCAACTTAACCAGGTTGTTCTTATCCATTTGTGCCCAAGGCACATAGTGCGTTCTCCCCAGGCCTCTATGTAATAGTGGCATCTGAATACCTCTACTCTTCCCTTCTTTACGCCCAGCACTTCCTTTTTTCCTTGCTGTTACCACCTGGCCAAACCTACTCCTCAACTGAGGTCCCCACAAACTGTCCAGACGCGGTGAGACCTCTGGTGCCTACTGCGCCTCCCCTTCATCATCCTCATTCTCATTCTCCTCCATTGTGTCCCATTTGTCTTCCCCCAATTCTCTTCCTGTGTCTGTCGGACCTCACCATCCCATACCCCATGCTTCCCGCTTGCCCATCACCACCTGCCTCCTTCTCAATGTGTACATTCTTTATGGCCGTGCTACTCAACCGAAACAAGATATCTCCAGCTCTCCAATAATCCACCCCACTCCCCTTCTTTCCCCCTCCCTCTTGAGTCGCTCTCAGTCGAGACAATTCTACCTGTATAGCCTCCAATGTGTCTTCTAACTCCTTCTGAACCTTACTGTCCTGGGGCGGAATAGCCCTTGGTGTCGGGGGGTGGGGCAGTCACCAGGGTGTGCACGTACATTGGGTTTGTATACGCAGTGCCTGGGCGAGTGCGCAAAACCCTGTGTGTGGGGGTGCAGCCCCATTCTCCCATGCCGTCACTGACCTTACATCCAAGGCGGCCCCTGCCGTGACTCCTCTAGTATTGTATAGTAATAGTGAGTCCCACACGCCCATCAGTGGCCTCCACATCTTCTATCATCTTCCATGAATCCAATATCTCTTTACTCTTTTGGAGTTTTTTACTTTTGTATTTCTCAGCAAAAACTGTTCACATGGTCTAGTATCCCTATATTGTGGGTGCCCTCCTCTGGCCAAGAGTGGGGCATCCCCCCTTGTGTCTCTATCACCCATTGCTTGTGATACTTCTCTACCTTATCCCTGTACAATGGTAATGTGCTGTACATATCCTCGATGGGCGTCCCCCTCCCATCTTTCAGTTTGCGCACCCCAAAACCTCAGTTTTTACAAATCTGCACTGTGCACAGTTTATCACAAACGTCACTACAAGTCCACCACCCTTACCTCTGCGTCGCCCCCTGCAAACACTTCTGCCTCCCCCCTTTCCACATCCACTATCACACTACACGCTCTCAAAACAACTTATCAATACTGGCCCACCTCCGGCCTTCGCTCCTTGCACAAAAAATCATAATATACTTACAACAACAAGCTAAACCAACAACTACTTCCACCGAGCCCAATAATTATATGGGGCACCTAATTTTTCCCTTTATCTGCTGTCACAAAACAAATGGCGCCATCATTTTCCCTCACCCTGAGAGGCTCCGTACACTCCTACTTTTCTGCATAAAATATCACACACACACACACACACACACACACGCACGCGCGCACGCACGCACGCACAACTTTCTCCCCCCCCATCATCATCATCATCATCATCATCTTGGGGGCGGAGGGAGGTTGCTGGGATCACGTTGGGGTCACCAAATGTAGGAATGCCCCCAATATGCTCACACTAGAAAAAATGCAACCCACTAGGGGAAAGGGCCCAATACAACTCTTGCGAGGATAACAATTTTTATTTCAACACAAAAATGGAAAGCAACAACAAAGAACGTAACGTTCTGGCGAAATCTGCATGAGCAGGACATTATAAGGATACACAGCGTCATCAGTGACATCATTACATACAGTGGAAACCTGTGCAGCTGGTTGGTGAGACCCTTTACATAGGCCACCTACTACATAGGGGATGCCAAGCCATTGGTGCCAGCCCTGTCCGTTCATCTTCTTCCACGTGGGTGATGCTGCATAAGTCATCTGTCTCAAGCTAAGTAATTGGCAATTAATTTTCAAGCTAAACAACACATCTTTATCTATGTAGCAGTGCATCTGGTACAAGCAGACACGGGATCACGGGGAGGGGAGAAGCCGAGGTCGTACTAACTCACCCACTTCACTCGCTCTCAGACAGGCAGGCACCTCTCCAAGGTGTTTCACCCTCGCTCTGGGCTGTAATTCCAGCCCTCCCTGCATCTCAGAGCACAAATCACACCACCCAGAAGTGAAGGCAAGAGAGCCCTGCTTTCTGATCTTTCTTGATCGATCGGGCGCCTAACAGTTTTAGGATTAGTGGTCTGGGGCTGGCTGGCACCTTGGAATTCAGGGGTCTTGAGGCTAGGGCATTTGGGTACTATAACTTAGAATTGGGACTGTTGGAGCCCGTGCCCTCCATCTTGTGTGATTGTAGCATACAGAGACACACAGCCCTCCTCCCATGGCCTTGCAGGGCACATTCTTCCCAGGGCGCAAAGGTTGGCAGGTTCGTTAGAACAATGGAGGGTTAATGGATCTCTGTAGCTCTGGCCTTTCTCATCAGTGCCCGGGACACAACCCGGTATTTACCTCATGTTTGTGGCCTTGCCCTGGGATGCTGGCTGCTGCGCTGCGTTTGGACCTTATGTTCCAATATGGCTGCTAATATCTAAGATGCCGTTTGTTCCCGCATATGCACTACATCTATAAAGCATACACCAATTTTATTGTGCAGAAGCCCTAAGGGCACCCCCTCCCCCCGGTCTCTTACATTAGGCTGTGGCCTTATCCTAAAGCGATTGGGGGTGCGGGAAGATCGTGTCCCCTTCCCAACATTTGCGGCAAAGGTGTGTTGGATGAATAAACCTTCACAACACAATATGTCAATCCTGTTGCTACCTTCCTCTATAACGTGAATGTACTTGAAATCATGCTGTTTTTTTTTTCAACGATCTTACTAGGCCCAGCGACATTGAGAACACGCAAGTGCAGGGGAGAGGGAAGAGGGAAGTGCAAGGGGGATTACTGGGTAATCTAATACTGCAATCAATATCACATGGTGTGTGTAAACATGCCAAGTCCCTGTAGTTTGTCAAAAGCCTCTTAAGAGAACAGTGAAGACAAGAGAGAAAAAAAGACAGAGCAAGTAAGAATGGCAAAATCTTGTGAGAGCCGGTGACACAAACATACATTGACAAACCACTTTGAGATCCAAGTATTTTCTAAATGACTGTACTTACCACAGGCGACGCTCACCCAGACACAATATTGACCAAGAGTGGGTTCCCTGCAATACAAAAGGTATCGTCAGAATCTATAAGACAACCACCTAAACTCAAGTTAAATTGTCAAAATTATTAGTAGTTGACTTGGACATTGTCCCTCAAGTCATATGGGTACCATATTCTCAAGGCCAATCTAAATTTGCTTGTTGTTGAGAGGTACATTTAGCAATGGCTTGCTAAACTGGATATGGGTAGGTCAATGCACAACAGGTTTGTAAGTAAAGAAGACTATTGTAGGGCGGACTGTTAACTGCCCAGCTTTACATTTTATAGTCTTAGAGGGTTGCATAGGTTTTGCAGTCTATTTCAGAATAAAAGTCTTGCCAAAACCATCACCACAACAGTAATGTACGTACCAAAGCCATTCAACAATATGCACATTTTGAGATATAAATCACTTGAAAACCAACAACAGTTAATTAGTAACATACTTTCAGCTTATGCAATCTTTAAAGCAAAAATGTAATTCATGAATGTGACAAAGCAAATTATTAATGGCTTCTTTAGCAAATTCCTGCAAACATCCATTCTAAATAGAGTTGGACTTGTCTAGAGGTCTTATGGTGCATAGGTCAATGTAGGATTTAGATACAATATAAGATGGTCTTTTAGCTTTCAATGTCTATATTTAAACAGTTGAAAGCTACGAAATTTAAGTAAACCCACTATCGGACTAGTGGGGATGATGTTTGGCAAGATAAATTCTATGTCAATACCAGAAGCAATCGTTATGCTTCTCTGTCAAAGCTGCTTCAGCTTACGTGTGAAGAAAAAGTCACAGTGCCAACATCGCTTCCAGTTTTCGATCCGCCTGAGAGTGGGACTGACAAGACCAGTCCAGAATGATTTCCAAACCCCTAGAAAAGCAACTAGTTAGAAACTACCAAGTCCAAAAAAAACAGGATATTCTGTACTGCATCTCCCACGATAAATCGGATTTAGAGATCCAAAACCTGGAGCGGATTCCAGAGTGTCTGTCAGGGAAACATACATTAAGGAGAAAGAGCCCAGCGCCAACAAGTTCAGATACTCAACAGGAAAAAACGGACTAATGCCAAGCACCCTGTCCAGTAGGCGACCTGTGAAAGGGAACAGTTTTCACCCTCCCATGCAACGGCAGCATTTAAGAAGAGAAATTCGTCCTTCCCTTTTTTTTGGGAACTTACTAGAGGTTTTCCTGTCACTTGGGAAGGCCTGTTAGCCCCCAGAAGCCCACAAAATGTACTTCAGTGCAGGGAACAGCTAGGAGGTAAGGCAAGAGAATAGCAGCAGACGAACACCAGATCCTGTATTGGAAACCAATTGAAATAGATCCAAGATGGCAGGAAGCCAATTAAACAATCAATTCAAACGTTTGCTTCAATCAATGACAGTGCAGGGCAGTGGCAAAGCCAGGATGGGGCAGTGGGGGAAGTTGAGGGATGGGCTCCCCCACCCCCGGCTTCCCCTGGTGCCCAGTGCCCCCCCGGTCTCACACTTGTGCTGTATTATCTGCCCCCAACTGGCACCAAACGCTACCTCTCCTACTGGTGAGGGCTTCAAAACTAAGACTAAGAAACACAGATGGTGTGTTTTGGGCTTTGAGCTGAGGAGATGATTTTGCTGGGGAAGTGAGAGAACCAGAGCAGGGGAGCCCCTTGCGCCCAATAATAACCCCAGAAGAGGGGTGTGCTCCATTGAGGGGGAGGATAGCCCCTTGAGACCAAAATAAAAGAGACTGACCCAAGAAAAGGGAGCGGTGAGAAGTATGTGACTGGGTCTGCCACAAATAACCACTCTTGAGACTTTTCTTCGTTCCAAGGGTGTTCATTTTGTATGACAAACATCTTGGCTGAGGGATTCTCATAGCAATCTTTAGGGCTACACGGATTCCTGGGGAGGTTTTGATGCTAGTGCCTTCCCTCTCTAACTAGTTCCCACCGATTTTCTCCCTCCCTATCCCAAGCGTCCTCAGCTAGAGTTAGTGGTACCACCAGGGGACGCATATCTGTTTCATACTAAATGCTGCAGTGGTTTTCCTAATTGATGGCTGGCTTACTCCCTAGGGACCTTCTAGCCTTCCCTCTCCTAGGCCCTCTTAGTGTTCTAAGGGAGTTAGGGATGGTGCCTCCTTCCACACAGTTCCACCAACTCATCACACACGCACAATCTCAACTGACTATCTCCTACACTGGATTCCAAAGATGTTCTCCTCCCACCACGTGTCTATCTCTCTGATCTTACACTCTGCCATCCTACCTCCTCCCTTTGATGTTACTTTTCCTCCTGCTTCTCAATTCCTCTTTTCACTACTACCACTACTTCTGCTCTTACCGCTTCTCCTACTCCACTACCACCTCTCACTATTCCTCCCCTACTATTACCAGCACGTTAACGACTTCTCTGCTGTTAGCACTACTACTACTGCTTCCTCCCTTTCTTACTACCAGGCTCTACTATTGCAACTATTACTGACTACTACTACTACTTTTCACTCCCACTACTACTCCACTGCTCCCTCTACTACTACCACTGTTACTACTACCCCCCATTACGCCTACTCAACCCCTAGTACACTTACTCCTCACACGCATGCACAAACCCCTTTCTCCAATGACCTCCACACTCCTTCCACGCTCTCTTCTCTGGTCTCCCGGATGTCCTCCTCCACTGCCTGTCCTCGCCCACGTACAACCCACACTAGACTGTTCCCAGCTTACCTTTTAAAGAGCCCACCCACTCTCATAATTGGCCAGCTCTCCCTGTCAATGACTTGCCTGAACAACAAAAGGAAGATGTCCAAACGCACTCCTAAATTCTAAAAAACTTTTCAAAACAGAATGTGAGCTTCTTTTGGTAGAATTATTAATATAGCACTTTAGGTGCAGAGGAGAAACCACCAGTCCTGACACATATAATGGAACTCAGTACAACAAGAACTAGATCCCATAGATAGGGCACCCCCTGTCCCTGTAATCTACATTTGGCCCAATAACTTGATGCAGTAGGCATATTCACAGTTTTTCTTGTGGAAATTGATCATGTAATAAATCCTCATATTTACATTAAACTGATTATTCAATTCTTCTTTAGATCAGACAATATTTTTATTACAAAAAACAAAATGCGTTTCGAGAGTTTGGTCCCTTCTTCACAAGCAAAAACAGTAACCAATCTGTGAAATCAATAAGCATAAGAACTTATCAGTGTTTCCACTCAGTATTGCAGCAAAATTAAAATCAACATACCTTGAAAAGCAACATGGCAAAATCAATTTTAAAAAATGAAATAAATGGGCTCTAGGAGGGTCATTGATGCGTCAGCAAATTATCCAACCATCAGAACAACAATTTTACAAAAGGTTCTGTAATCGGGGTCAGTATGAACATATCTTTATAATGAAAAAGACTGGACCTGATAAACAATATGGTCTACTCGGAAGTTCTAGAATAGATAAAAGAGGAAACCATATATCATTCCAAGGTCTATAAGATCCATTAAATTCTTAATAATAAAAATCCAAGTTTCCTGCTAAGTTCATGATCAGAGACTTACAAGATGCAGTATGTTGCTTCCAGAAGTGCCCCACGCTTACACGAAAGTCATAGCCAATGTGGCCACACAAAATGGCTGTTATTTACAGAGTAATCTAACGGAAAGCGACGACATTGCATCTCTGTATTCTAATCCAAAATGGATCGTCTTGTGAGCAGTCCGCTCAGTAATGTTATGTTGTGGCTATTTAAGAACCAGATATATGGAGGATCAATGTCTCAGCAGCCCTTAGTTACAAACTCTCCAAGCATACTGTGGTATCTAAATCTAGACAGCCGGGTGAAGAATGTGGGTATACAGAAGTTGGAAAATATATATATATACATACACACACCAGGGCCACTTGAAGATGACCAAACTATCCAAAATGATCATGCGGTCGCAGTAACGCAATAACTACTTTGTTTCCTAGTACTGGGCATCATAAATGCTTCAATCCTTCTGCTCACCACTATCCTAATCAGAAGAGTAGAAAATATATTTGAAAAAATAATAAGTGTGGAAACTTGCTATCTGGTAAACCTCTCATAACATCTTGTAATTGATCAAACATTTACATATAAAGGTTACAGTCATTTTCAGATCCTTAAGAAAAGTCACATCTAAGGTGACATGCATACATTGATGTTAATATGGTTCTTTGTTGTGTGATCTGTTGAGAAGTTCAAACAAATGACCTGGTATTCTGGTACATCATCAGTTTGAACGATTTCAACAGCGAAGTATGCACTCGATTGTAAGCATACTAGTTGGCAACTCTTGTTAAAAGAAAAAAAGAAATTACCAAATTCTGAGCTTGTATAGACAATCTAAATGTTAGTCTACAAAAGTCTGATCATTGATTTGGTTGTTAATAAACATAGATATCCTCAAAATTACTTACTTTTCACTAAAAAGGTGGAATTATGACTAACAAAATGGTCTGAACCATGGAACAGCACTTAGTTTAAAAGTCAATTTCAGCTAGAGATATTGGTTACAATAATCAAAATGGAAAATTAACAGACTCATGCATTTCAGAGAAAGTCAGGATATTAAAGGACAAAGAACAGAATTAGCATGAGAAATCATGAAAATTCAATTCGCGAGAAACCATAGATATCCTTAAGATCACTCGCTTTATACATAGAGTAGAGGTGGTAATAGACACAATGGTATTTGAAAGAGCAACACTTATTGGGAGAGACAATTAAGGCTGCAAAATAGTGTGAATAATTAAAGCAATGGGCCAAGATAAAACTATTTGTTCCTAATGGTTCCAATGAATCTAACTGGTGTATCCAAAAGAGTTCTCTCTGAGTCAGTCTCTAAAGCTGGTTACATCCTCTTGGCAAGAAGTGTAGTATTTCCAGAATTCCAAATCTCATCTGTGCAATGGTGTGGCATCTCTCCAAAAAAATGTCTATAGACTGGTGTTGCTTCATTCCATGTACTAATGTTGGACTTATGCTCTGTACATCTTTCTTTTGCTTATCTAACAGTCTGGCCCACATAATATATGCCCCATGGACATCGAAGGGCTTAGACGACCATTTGAGAGTCACAGGTGGCATAATGTTTAGCTTTACTTTCTTCCCATTATGTGGATGCCTGATGGAATCACCCTTAATGAACAAGTAACTTGCTCTCGAGAACGTTCTTTCGACTGGATGTTCCTCCAATGTATTCCTCATCTTTGACATGTAATGTCCAGCTTCGGCTGCTTCGGAATTTTTTTCGGCATAGGGCGCTGTGCGTCAATGGTGTCAAGTCAATGTACCTCAAAGGCCTCCATCGAGGGTGACATCATCCGATGTTATAAGTAGCATGCATGGTGCTCTTTGGCCTCAGTTCCGTTTTTCCCTCCTTGTGCATCAGAAGCACACATAAATATGGGCAGGACAGTACTCAGCCTTGTGGGAACGACAGCTGCAAGAGCCTGGGAAATTCTACAGAGGGGTAGGTTGGGAGGGCAATGAGGAATACGCTGGAAGAACATCCAATCAAAATAACGTTACCAGCGGTAAGTAACTTGTTTTTTTCGAATGGATTGTGTCCTCCAACATATTCCTCATCTTTGACAAACTCCCAAAGCAGTATCCATGATAGGAGGAGGGAGAAGAATTTAGACATGCAGAATTCTCAGAGGGCAGAATAAAGCACTGCCTTACCAAATGCAACATCCTGAGCGTGGGAAGTATCAAGAGAATAATGCTTAGTAAACGTGTGTACAGATGACCACGTTGCCGCATTACATATGTTCTTAATAGAGACCCCTCTCTCCATGCCCCTAGTGTAATGGGCATGAAACCCCTCAGGAGGGTCCTTGCCTGCCAGCCTGTAGCATTCAGCAATAGTGAGGATGATCCAACTAGACAAGGTCTGCTTGGAAACAGCCGCCCAGTCTGTCTGATATATCCCACAAAGAACTAGTCATCCACTCTCAATTTGGACATCCTGGAAATATAAAAGCTCAGCGCTCTCCTAGGATCCAACCAATTTAGCCTTTGCTCCTCCTTACTAGGATGTGGGGAAGTGCAGAATGCTGGCAGCACAATTTTCTGCTGTAGGTGAAAGTCCAAAACCACCCTAGGCAAGAAGGAGGGCGTCACCCTCAGAACAACCCGGTCCTTGTGGAATATAGTAAAGGGTGGCTTGGAAGAAAGCGCTTGCAACTCGCTCACTCTTCTTGCCGATGTAAGAGCAACAATATAGTCTTAAAAGTCAACAACCTCAATGGACATGATTGCAAGGGTTCAAAAGGAGCACCCATCAGAAATTTTAAAACCAGGTTGAGGTCCCACACCAGAACCTGAAATGTAGAAGGTGGAAACACATTAGTGAGACCTTTTAGAAACTGAGTGACAAGAGGGAACTTAAAATAGGAACATTCCTCTGAAGAGGGCTTAAAAATTGAAAGCGCTGCCAGGTAACCCTTAATGGTACCAGCTTGAAGACCTTTGTGTGCCAATGAGAGCAGAAAGGATAGGATATGTGGTGTCCTACACTGAAAAGGATCAACATTCTTGACTCTGCACCAGTCACAAAACTTATTACAACGGCACAGAGACTTCACTGCTTGCCGTCTCACCGAAAGCAACACCTCCATCACGTCATCCGGGAGGTCCCAATCCTTCTATATCAACCTTTCAGAAACCAAGCGTGAAGGTTGAGAGTGTTGACCTCTGGATGGAGAACCTGACCCACCGCTCGCGAGAGAAGATTCTCCCTTTGTGGAAGACGCATCGGAGGGCAGATGGACATGTCTAGAAGGTCCGGGGACCATGTTTTCCTGGCCCAACCCGGGGCAATGAGGATCATCCAGTTTCCGAACCTCCTTAACTTCCTGATTACTTGAGGAATGACGGGGACTTGAGGAAACTCACACAGCAATGGGAATTCCCAATCCACCACAAACGCATCCCCTAGAGCTCCTCTCGGAGGAGATTCCCTTGAGCAGTACAGTTCGTACTTCCGGTTGACACTGATCACGAACAGATCCACTTGCGGGGTTCCCCAAAGGGCGAAGATCTCTTGAAGGACTTCCTAAGCTAGTTCCCACTTGTGGGAGACTGTGCTCTGCCTGCTCAGGGCTTCTGCGGCCGTGTTCTCCTCCCCGGCCAGATGAACCGCTGAGAGGGAGATTCCTTCTTGAATAACCCAAAACCAGAGCTGCATTGCCTCTCTGCACAGTGGTAGTAACCCTACGCCCCCTCTCTTGTTGAGGTGGTTTATGGCCACAATATCGTCCGTCATTATCAGGACATTCTTTCCTTGTACAGATGGCAGAAAGCCTTCGCTCTCAGCTCCAAAAGATTGATATGTAGCTTGGACTCAGACAGAGACCAACGGCCACTGACAGCCAACTTGTTGGCGTGAGCTCCCCACCCTGTGAGTGAGGCATCCGTCACTACAGTGATCTCCGGCCATGGTGGCCAAAGGTGTTCGTCTTTCAGAACATTTTCCTCGCAGTCTCACCACAGAAGATTCCGTGAGAATCTGGGCAGAATCTGAAGGCGGTCCGACATCTGTCCTGAGAACTGGGACCACTGTGATCGGAGAGCCCATTGAAGGGATTGCATTTGCAAAGAGGCCTCCGGCACCAGGAAAATGCAGGATGCCATGAGGCCGAGCAACCTCAAAAACTCAAAGGCCGCAAGAGTCTGGGCATGCTGGAATTTCGTTACCATCTGGAGAATGTCTTGAGCCGTCACCTTGAGAGATGAACACTTTCCCAAGGGAGTATCTGGGAAGGTGTCATTTGGGACTTCTTCAAATTGAGGGAGAAGCCCAGTCTGTGAAGGGAGTGGCAGGTAACGTTGAGAGGATCCAAGGCTTGTTCGGGAGAACACGCTCTGATCGGCCAATCGTCCCGGTATGGTTGGACGTAAATCCCCCCTCTCCTGAGATGCGCTGCCACCACCACCATCAGTTTGGTGAATACCCTCGGGCGTAGGTCAACCCGAATGCCGGACTCGAAACGGATAGTGCAAGCTGCCAACGGCGAACCACAGGTATTTCCTGTGCTTGAGATGGATCGGCACATGGAAATAAGCATCCTGAAGGTCCAATGACACCAACCAATCCTGAAGTTGGAGGGCCTGAAGGATCTGAGAAAGAGTGACCATCTTGAATTTGTTTTTGTTGAGGAACTTGTTCAAGTATCTCAAGTCCAAGATGGATCTCAGTCCCCCGTCCTTTTTCTGAATCAAAAAATAAGGGGAATACCAACCCTTGTTCCTCTCCGCTACAGACACTGGTTCTATGGTGCCTTTCTCTAGCAGGGTTAAAATCTCCTGCCTGCACAAGGAGCAGGTCGGGAATCCTCAAAGAGTGTTTCCCCGGTGGATTGGTCTGAGGCTTCCTTAGAAAGGGAAGGCAGTAGCCGTGAGCTGTTGTTTCCAGAGCCCATGCATCTGAAGTAATGGCTCACCATTCTTCGAGATGCTGAGACAGTCTGCCTCCCACTGAAGAACTGTGACTGAAGCCTTCAGAGTGGTTTTGAAGCAGCTGTTGCAGTGGCCAATGGTAAAGAGGCTGCTGCTGGAGCAGACTTGGCACCTCTACCTCGTCCACATTTGATGTCCTTGGTGTTAGTATTAGCAGTGCTTGATGGCGGCACAAATTATGGTTGCTTAGCTTACCATAACTGGTGAATTTCTGAGGTTTTTTGGTTTTACCATTAACCATAACGTCCCTTTAACAACATTTTTTCACTGAATATATATATATAATAGGCAGGCAATAGGCACCCTTTAGTTAAGGTGAAACCTATCATCCATAAGAAAAACGAAGATTATAAGGTAATTTTTGAGCTATAGCACAGATCAGCACAGCATCTGATATTCCTATATTAGGGCCTGGGGCCACCGGGAATGGAAGGTTTCATGCAAATCCGTGGTATGGTTCAAAAGATATAAAGAATTTTAAAAGGATGTGTTTTTCACTTTTCCATTCCATTTCCCATAGGGACAATGTACAGTTTTTGCCAACAAGCATAGTCCAAACCACTGGATGGATTTGCGCCAAATAAGAAACAAGTCTGGCACAAAGCGCTCAAAGGAAAATCTTTTTTGTTTTGGTACAACTCCGTCCAGTATTTTAAAAAATGATTTGGCACATAGCGGGGTGCCCCTGTAGTTAAAAAGTTAGTTATATCTCCCATGATGCATTGCTGCTGTCAAGCCGTTTCATTTCTGAAAGGTGGCCATTACGCGATTCGCGGATCAAGTTCCAAATTGCCATTGAAAAGTGCCCTAAAATGATGTAAAGGGTGTACATTGAGCAGTTTTGAGGGTAGCGAGCATGTCGGCAAGGCGAGGAAGGATTATTGCTGAATGTTTCGGGCTTGGGGATGTTCTAGGGATTTTTTTACAAGCTTTTTGCCGAGATCGAGAAACAGCACGAAAAGGGTGTTAATGTGAAAATTAGTGGTTGCTAGTTAGGGGGAGTATTATCTAGGTAATTTAGAAACGTCTTTGTTTTTTAAAATCTATATTTTAAATGCTTATAAGGGGGTTGTATTAAGGTGAATGAAAGTTTCGAATTTGTGTATTGAGATCGAGAACCTTTTTTATTTAACTTTTTTGTATGAATATAAAGTGTGCCACTGTGACGCGTTCATGCAGAGCCGTGGTTACATTGTGTTTTGCTTCACTTGGGTGAGGTTTTCACTGATCTGAATCAACGTTTCTCGATTCAGTGTTACTGTTGGGAGCGGTTTTCGATGTCTGGATTTGTATAAGTTAATTTTAGGTTTGTTTAACGTTTGATTTGTTTGAAGGGAGGATGTGAGGGTTGCAAATAAGGTAGATTAGTGTTGTCAGTTTTGGAAAAGAGGCTGCAGGCACGAAGGTAATTCAGCACTTTTGTGCATGATTTTTTTGTTTGATAGACATAACTAACAGAGTATACTATGTAAAAAAGACGCTTCTCTTTCAAGTGTTCTGTACGGAGCAGTTCTCGAAGTTGTGATTGGTACTGAAGTTTGAGAAGTGGATTCTAGGTTTGTTTAATATTTGATTTGTTTAAAGGGGGATGTGAGGGGTATAAATGAGGTAGAGTAGTTGTGGTTAGTTTTGGTAAAAAGGCAGTGGCCAGAAAGATACATTTGCACTGTTTCGCATGGTTTCTCAATTCATAGGATATAACTAAGGAAAAGCATACAATGTAAAAAAGTTCACGAATATTGGTTTGACGTGATTCTCAATTTAGATTGTATACTTATATATTAGGAGTGGATGGTGCTTACATAACTTTGTGATGTTTATATTTATATAAAAAAGAACGGATTAGGCTGTGGTGTTGCCACAATGTTTCATTACGTTCATTACGTTCATGGAAGGGGGCGCTAGCCAACCAGGATGCTTGGAATGTGGGATGTCTTCTCTACATAGTGCAAATAGTGTGTAATTAAAAATAATTATGGAACAAGTTACTTACCTGTAACTGTTGTTCTCCAGCATGGGTCTGGCATGGATTCACATGCTCATGAATATTCCCCGTCGTCAGGCTGGGAATCCTCGGTAAAGAAAAAACCAGAATCAGTTTCGTTTCTGATCTGTCTCTCGTAGTAGTAACCAATCACTGGTCTCTGCGTCATACTGACCACAGCCAATGACTGCCCTCTACCTAAGCCCCGCCTCTGGCAGCCATCTTCAGATTTGGTAGCACGTGAAGTGGCAGTATGACCAAGTGAAGAGCCGCAGAGGGGTAGGCGGGAGGGTTCGCATGTGAATCCATGCCAGACCCATGCTGGAGAACAACAGTTACAGGTAAGTAACTTGTTCCTTCTCCAGCATGGGGTCTGGCATGGATTCACATGCTCATGAATAAAGAATACATAGCAGTACACACATGCACAACCACGGGAGGTGGCAAAGGCTCAACATTAAGCATTACATCAAACTCAACATTAAGCAATCTTACCTCCTCACCAGGCTCACCTTAGGCGAACAGGTTGCGCAGCACTGCTTGGCCGACCCTGGACTCCTCCCTGGAATCCCGATCGACGCAGTAGAATTTCGTGAAGGTGTGCGTCGACCTCCACGTAGCAGCCCTGCAGATGTCCAGCAAGGGCACACCAGATAGGAACGCCGTGGTAGCTGCGATCGCTCTGGTGGAATGGGCTCTCGGACGGCCAGGCAGCGGTCGGTTTGCCAACCGATGACAGTACATGATACAGCCGGAGAGCCATCTGGAAATGGGAGCCTTCGAGAAAGCCTTCCCCTGATTGACAGGTCCAAAGTTCACAAAGAGTTGTGACGTCTTCCGAAAACACTTCGTGCGGTCCACGTAGAACTTCAGCGCTCTAGCCACATCCAGCGAGTGCAAAGTCCTTTCAGCAGGCGACGAAGGCGACGGGAAGAAAACAGGCAACACCAAGGGTTCGTTGAGGTGGAAGTCCGACGGCACCTTGGGCATGAAGGAGGGGTGCGTCCTGAGCACTACCCTCGTGTCGTGAAAAGTCAAGTACGGGGCCTTGCAGGAAAGGGCCTGGATCTCTCCCACCCGTCGTGCAGAGGTGATGGCCACAAGAAACGCTGTTTTCCACGACAAGAACTTCAACGGAGCCGAGTGCAGAGGCTCGAACGGAGGTCCCATGAGCTTGGTCAGCACCAGGTTGAGCTCCCACGCCGGGGCCGGAGCCTTCACCGGCGGGAACGATCTGAACAGTCCCTTCATGAACTCTTTCACCAGACGATGAGACCACAAGGAGGTCCGCCCCGTGCTTCTGGTGTATCGGGAGATCGCAGCAAGATGAATCTTGATGGACGCGTGCGCCAGTCCAGCCTTGGCCAGCGTCAGTAGGTACGGCAGTACTTGGGGAGCCGTAATCCGTAGAGGGTTAATCTTCTGTGCTCGGCACCAGACAGAGAACCTCTTCCATTTGTGTCCGTAGCATTTAAGAGTTGAGGACGCCCTGGCCTTTGCAAGAACCTCTCTGCAGTCGGCCGGTATGTCGTATCCTCCAAAACTCTAACGCTGCAGGAGCCAGGCCTGCAAGTTCAGCGACTTCAGGTCGTGATGGAGGATGGCGCCTCCTTCCCTGGAGAGAAGATCTGCGTCCACTGGCAGCTTGATTGACGGGGACGCTGACAAGTCCAGAAGGTCCGGGAACCATATCTGCCTCGGCCACACAGGTGCGACGAGGATCATCCTGCACCGTGACCTCTTGAGCTGTTTGATGAGCCGGATCAGCAATGGCAATGGAGGGAACGCGTATAGAAACAGGCCCTCCCAGGGGAATGAGAAAGCATCGCCCATGCTCCTCGGCTGGGGAAAGCTGCTGGCGAACCTCCGGCACTTGGAGTTCGTCGCCATCGCGAACAGATCGATCTGGGGTGTGCCCCACCGTCGGAAGAGGCGTTCCACTAGATCCTGTTGTAGTTCCCACTCGTGGCACGAGCGCAGCTCCCTGCTGAGTGAGTCGGCGATGGTGTTTTTTATCCCTGCCAGATGAAACGGCACCAGAAACATCCCTTGGGCGACAGCCCAATGCCACAGATCCTGCGCCTCCCTGGACAGGGCTGGGGACCTGGTTCCGCCCTGTTTCCTGATGTAGAACATGGTGGTGGTGTTGTCGGTGAAGATCCTCACCACCTTGCCCTTGAGGGACGGAAGGAAGGACCTGAGGGCCCAAAACACTGCACGGAGCTCCGGGACGTTGATATGGAGGGACTTCTCCGTCGGGAGCCAAAGGCCTCTCGCATGCAGATTTTTCGGTGGGCGCTCCCCACCCTTCCAGGGAGGCATCCGTGGTCACTGTCTCCTGGTGGCCGGGGGTCTGGAAGTCCATGCCCGCCGTCTGATGCGCGCCGGTGCCCCACCACCGGATCGCTCGTCGGAAACTCTCGTCGAGTGTGATCCTCTCCTCGAAGCTGCCCGTCGTCTGGATCCAGCGCGCGTCCAGGAACTCCTGCAACGGGCGCATCCGGAGCCTGCACAGGGGGATGAGGTAAATGCAAGAAGACATCATTCCAAGGAGGGACTTGATGGACCTCACTCTGGCCACGTCCGCAACCAGCATCCGCTGCACCTTGCCCAGAATGGCCCTCGTCCTTTCCTCCGACGGATAGGCCAGAAGCGACACTGTGTCGAGCTTCGCTCCCAGAAACAGTGCGTCTTGCGCGGGCACCAGGTGGGACTTGGCGTAGTTTATGGAGAATCCCAGGTCCGTGAGAAGTTGGACGGTCCTTGCCCTGTGCTTCACGGCGAGCTCCTTCGTCTTCGCTCGGATGAGCCAGTCGTCCAGGTAGGGGTAGACGTGGATCCCCTCTCGGCGCAGCTGCGCCGCCACCAGTGCGAGGCACTTAGTGAACACCCTGGGTGCCGACCTCAGTCCGAAGGGAAGGGCTCTGAACTGATAGTGACGCCCTTGGACCGCGAACCTGAGAAACTTTCGGTGTCCCTTTAGGATGGGGATATGGAAGTAGGCATCCTCCAAATCCAACGACGACAGGAAATCGCCCTCCTCCAGCTGACCCAGGACGTGTTGGAGGGTGACCATCCGGAACTTCTGTGCCTTGATGAATTTGTTCAGTCGTCGTAGGTCCAGGATGGGACGCCATCCTCCCATCTTCTTCTTCACGAGGAAGTATCTTGAGTAAACTCCGGAGCCCCAAAGCCTCTTTGGGACGAGCTTGATGGCGCCCTTGCTGAGCATCGCCTTTACCTCCAAGAGAAGTTGAGGGACGTGATGTTCTTTCCTGACCACAGGGGGTACGCGCGGGCACCTCTTTAGAAACTCGAGCGCGTGACCCTGGGCTAGGGCATCCAGCACCTAACGGTCGGTGGAGATGGACTCCCACACGCTGACGAAGCTCGCCAGCCGGCCTCCCACCGGGGTGCTTCGGTGGGGGCCCGACCCCACGGCCGGTTCAGTCCTGCTTCGACGAGGCTTTGCCGCCTTGACCTCCTTGGCGACAACGGCAGGGTCCGCCTGACTTGCCTCGTCCCCTATAAGCTTCCTGCGACGACGAACGGGCCGCTTGGCGGTAGGTGGAAAATCCGCCGCCGGAACCTTTGGAGGCACCCTGTTTGCCTCCGCCGCTCCGAAAGGGCGGCCGCCGTTGCTGGAGAACCCCAAGAGCCCGGGCCGTCTCCGTGTCCGCCTTGATGGCTTGAAGGGAATCGTCGACTGTTTTCCCAAACAGGTTGTTTCCGTCGAACGGCATGTCCAAGACCCTGGTCTGCACGTCCTGACGGAAGTCAGTAGCCTTGAGCCATCCACGCCGCCTAAGGCACACGCCGTTGCCCAACTGGTGAAATCCAGTGTCAGCGATGTCCATCGCAATCGTAATGGCGTGGTCCGACGCCACCTCTCCTTCCTGCAAGATCTCTAGGGCATCCGCCCTCTTGTCGTCCGGTAGGAAGTCCAGCAGGGGGGCCAGTTTGTACCACAACTCCCTGTCATAGCGGGCTACGATAGCCAAGGCGTTGGCCGCCTTAATCGTCGTCGCTGCAGACGAGATGACCCTGCGTCCCATCGTATCTAATTTCTTTCCCTCGCCGTCCGGCGGGGAGGTCGACGTAGAGGCAGCGCCCCCCCGCTTTCTTCCTGGCCGCCGCGGAGACGACCGAGTCCGGGGTCGGCTGTGCCCGAAGGCACAAGGGGGCCGCTTTCGGGACCCGGTACTTCTCGTACCGATCCCTTCTAGCCGACGTCGTGGATGGGTTCTTGAGGAGGGCGAGGCCCTCATCCCAAATATCATCCAGTAGAGGTACGGAGAGGATCGTCTTCCTCTTGGCCTCGCGCCGTTGATAAAGGAAACCTTCCTTCTTCTTCTCTTCCGGGCAGAGCTGGAAAAGCTCGGATGTCCTGGCGATCATGGAGTGAAACGATCCAAACTCGTCGGGCGGGGAAGCCCGTGTGGGAGGTGACAACGGCAGATCCTCGTCGTAAACCTCGTCGTCCGTACCCGTCGCGGCCGTGTCAGTCCCCGTATCATCCCCACGAGTCGTGGACGGGGAGGAGGGTTGAACAGGGCGCGATGGCTGAAAAGGAAGTGGAGGATGAATCCTTCTTCTCTTAGGGGGAGGGCTCCCAGAAGGGCCTGGCTCCGGGTCCCCCGTCGGGAGCGGTTCCTCCGCTGGTGGTAACGGCAGTCTCGTCCTTATCTCCGAGCATAATGACTGTATAGCCAACAAAATGGCCGCCGAGTTGTCTTGCGGCGCTGGTTGAGGGGATTCCGACGGGCGGTCAGGGGCCCCGTCGGCACCCTCGACGTTATCGTCGTCTCCCATGTCGGGGTCCCTCCCGACGGGCTGGTCTTCCACGCCAACGCCGTGGCTTAAGACTTCGATCAGCTCTTCCTCAGAGGTTGAGGCCTGATCCATGACGACCCCCTGGCCCCCCTTTTTCTTCTCCGTCGGAGGTTTCACGGGGGTCCTGTCGATGGGCATAAAAGAGGACTCCCTCCGCGGTGGCAGGGAGACTCTGAGCCCCGAGGTCGCCACCACTGGTGTAGCAATACAGGCTGAGTTAGGGCCGCCGCGTCTGTCTCGATAGAGGCCTTTGCCGGATGGATTAAGGCTTTCACCACCTTAGGTGCGCTCACCGCCTTCTCCTTGGGGGGAGGGTCACTGCCTCGCTCTCCCTCCGATGGGGCCTTCGAGCTCGACCGGAGCCTCTCCAGGAGCTTCGCCGGGTGCTCAGCCTTCCTCTTACCCGAACCAGAGCGTTGGCTCGTGGTTGATGGTGCCGGGGAGGGTGCGCCATGCTTGGCGCCCGTAGAGCCCGACCGTTCGGCGCTCCCGGTGCCAGCGTACTCGCGGTGCTTGGCCTTGTGTTGGACCCCCGTCGCCGGGGCGTCCTCAAAGGTCTTAGAAGACCGCTCGGATTTCTTCTTCTTTTTCTCGCCTGACGGGCTCTTCCCCTCCAGCCAGTTGGCGAGACGTTGATGGCGGTCCTTCATGGTCCGCTCCGACATATTGCCGCAAAACGCACAGTCCTTCTCCATGTGCGTCTTGTCCTCATGTAGGCAGTACAGACAAAAGGAGTGTTCGTCCTCCTTAAAGACATTCTGAACCTGGCATCCAGGGCAGACCCTGAGCAGCTTTCCGGGCGTCGAGCTTCCCTTCTCCTGGGCCATGTCCGAGATGGGCCTGAGAAACTTCTGGAGTCCTCCAAAAGCGTGGCTCGACGAAATCTTCACCCTTGAGGGGCGTAGACGAATCCGACACGGGTCCCCGTTGATCGGATGAAGAAACGGTGGAGCTTGAGGCTCTTTTGACCGAAAAAAAACGTGAAAAAATAGCACTAACGCTCGAGAGCAATAGCACGAGGATCCCAACACTTGAACGTGCGGTAAAAATCTGAAGATGGCTGCCAGAGGCGGGGCTTAGGTAGAGGGCAGTCATTGGCTGTGGTCAGTATGACTTAGAGATCAGTGATTGGTTACTACTACGAAAGACAGATCAGATCAGAAACGAAACTGATTCTGGTTTTTTCTTTACCGAGGATTCCCAGCCTGACGACGGGGAATATTCATGAGCATGTGAATCCATGCCAGACCCCATGCTGGAGAAATTACAGTATAGCGTTGTGCTGTGCCATATTTTCTGAGCCGTATTTTCTGAAAAATGTTTATTTGTTGATACAGTCACAGTCTGAGAAAATGGATTTCAGAAACTAGGGCATGGTGCTGAGGTGTGCCGTACGTTAGGTGTGTTTTTTTCCTAATTAAACACCCTTGGCACCTGCATGGTGCTAAGGGGGTTTCATTAAAAAAAAAAGAAATAGGACTTTGGTGTTATGCTGTGACATATTTGAAATTGGTTTCTTTGTTGATGGTGTTATGGTCATTAACAGAAAAAATTGATTGGAGGAAGCAGGGCGTGGCACTGAAGTGTGCTGCAAGCCAAGTGCGTTTTATTTTTCTCCGATTAACCCCCCTGAGCCCCTACATGGTGCCAAGAGTGTTGAAAAAAATAAAATAAAAATACCCTGCGGTGTGGCACTGTGCTGTGCCGTACTTTCCAAGGCTGTTTCTCTGCTGATAATGTAATGGTCATCCACAGAGAAAATAAGGAAGTAGGTCGGTGTGACACAAGATAAGTGTGCTTTTTTTCAAATTAAACACCCTTAGCAAATGCTTGGTGCTAGGGATGTTCAATTTTTTTAAAAAAAAATATGACCTTGCAGTGTGGCGTTGTACCATGCCGTACTTTCCGAAGTCCGTTTGCCTGTTGTTGATGTCATGGTCATTAACAGAGAAAATGGATTTGAGGAAATAGGGTGTGGTGCCGAATTGTTGCACAAGATACATGTGTTTTTTTCCAATTAAACACCTGCATGGTGGTAAGGGACTTCAATAAAAAAAAGACTAATATATTTTACAGGGCCTACGGTAGCGGGCCTGTAGTTATGGTTAAAAGTTGCTCAACCCATAGGAAGAGCACTTTTTGGGTGGCTTATAACTTTGCCCCCCATGGACGAATCCTTACCAAACTTTGCAAAAGAAGTATATGGCCCCGTCAGATTGATTCTGCAACGGTTGGTGAGGTTTCATCAAGGGGGGGCAAAGATATATGGGGGTCCCAAAATGTATTTTATTTCCATAGGGCAATCAAAATAAAAGTTTATCTCACATCTACAGCCCAAACCGCGGACCGGAATTTTCACCAAATTTGAGGCAGGAGCGACAGCTTGGTCCCGAAAGCATGCTTTTGTAAATTTGGTGTAAATCCGTCCAGTAGTCCAGTAGTTCTTTTTTAAAATGGCCCAAGTGTAGGTAAAAATTAATTTGTGATATCTGGGTTTGGTCCGCGGACTCACTTCCCTGTTCGGTCCACGGGCGGGCCTCCGATTGGTTCAGACGGCGACGTGAGTTCCATGGACATCGGGCGAGCCTACCGATTGGTCAATAAGAAAACGTGAGGCGAGTCATATTTTCCAAAACGCCTGCCACGTTGGATCCGCGGACAGCCGCAACTGACCGCGGACAGATCAGTGACAAAAAAGTCTGGAAAACACATTTTGGTTCATTTGTTGGAAATAGGGGATGGAAAGGGTGGGGAAGTGGAGAAAAGATGATATAGGGCTCTTTGTATAGGTTGAAACAATTGGCTTCCTGTAAAGGAAGGTTAACTGACTTCAGGAGTGTCTTTATCTAGTTCAGCTTCAATGTCTTCCTCTTGTTGGCGTTCATTGCCCAACATTTATTTATATTGTTTGAAAATGACATTTGTTATACTGCTTTCATTTGCATTGAATTCAGTTTCAAATGAGTCATGGTTACTTAATAATTCTGCTTTTCTCCATGGTTTAAAAAGCTGTAGTAGGGCTATGTCATAAAGTTCCCTATCTTGTAGAGTTTTAAATGATAATTTCATGTGATTAATTAGGCTGGGTTTGGTTAAGTTTGACTAGGCTTCCTTCACAAGTTGAGACTACATATTTGCCAGTTGTCTCATCTGGTTTGACATTATTTTTGTAGGAGCAGTTTTGGGCTATGCGGTACAGGCACATGTTTTCCAAAGCAGTACTTCCATTTGGATATTATGTGTCCAGTGAATTGTTTTTAAAATGCCCTGGCTGTTGGGATCATTTGTGGCTATTGTTTATATCTCTTGGTAGGATTTGAGTACTTGATGACGTTGGCCCAAGGTTTAGCCAGACAATGTGTTCAGATTTGCTATATACAGCTGTACCTGTTAAACAGTCTGCAACTTCATAGCACCCGCATTCTCTATGGGAGAGCATTTTTATACCGAAGCTTTACAATTTTTGTGACAGTGTTTTATCCAATGATGATAGGTCATCCCAGAGGTATTTTAGCTCTGTTTTCTCAGCTTTGGTGAGGCTGTGACATATCTGCAATGTATTGTATGTCTATATTTGCATTCCACAAGAGGGCCATGATAGAATTGTAACCATTGAGATACTTGGATGTTTCATTCCTTTTAATGTTGTATGTGTTTATAGGCGATTTGCCTTTTACACTATGTCTAACAGAGGACATGAAGCTATTTACTTGTCCTTTTGCGCAAACTGTTCTAGGGAAGCCAAAGCGACATTTGGTATAGTATTTCCCTTTGTTTTTAGATCTCTGTCTGCAGTATTTGCCACACTCATATTTTTGGAAGCGTAAGATTTGTGTACGTAGGTCACTATGTGTAGTTTCTGAAGGAATGTTGCAAGTTATGTATTTTTCTATACATTTTAAAACAGTGGCATCACTGTCATTGGCAGATTTCAAAGCATCTTTTATCCACAAATGAATGTGGATGTGTGGTGCTCCTCTAGATTGATGTTCTTTTCTCCAAAAGTACTGTTCCACTTCTCTGAGGTGAGGGGTACATTTATTGCAGATTAAGTGCAGCATGGCAATAAAGCAATGGTGAAAGTACCTTGACACATTGACTGGGTCAAGAGAACAGAGTGTTTTCATATCTATTTATTCTTTATTTTGCTTTGCTACGCGTAAGAAGTCGGACAAGTCATCCCATGCATATTCTGCACAACTTAATGTAACAAACCATGTGGGTGGGCCTAGGTTCCTTAGCATACAACGTACATCAGCGTGACATCAGAACTAGTATTCTTTTGTATCACGCATGTTTGCCAACAGATTTGTGATACTTGACTGCCAAACTTCATCTTTGCCTTTTATCTTTTGAAGCAGTTGGGTAGCGGGCAGGTTTAAAATATTGGAGCCTGTTTTTAATATGTGTGCAACTCCATAACAGAGTTGCTCGTTCACTTTCAAACAGGAGGTAGAAATGTATTCTACGTTTTGTCTGAATCGGAGGTCTTCAGAATACATTTGTAAAGAGCGATATTCTGATGTACTAATTTGTGTGGGTCTTTCATCATATCTTCCTCCTTTTCCTGTTGGAAAGAGGAGAGGAAAAGAGCATGCTTCAACACTTTTATCCCATATGCACATTGGAGATCCTTTGACTTGACGCATTTGCTATGTTTCTAATGCATCGTCTATGATGTCTTTGGAGGGCAGTGGGTGCATTGTATACTGGTCCAAAATGGTGGCTCCAGTAGTATCTACATGTTCAAATTGGCCAGTTGGTGGTGAATCCTCAATTAATTGGGTGGTTGCTGTTAAGATCTCCTCTATGTTTATATCTTCGTAGTATTCATTGGTTGCTTTAAGATATTGTAGGGCTTGTCTAACCTTATTTAAGTTGACTAGTTGTTGCTAACTTTTTCGTCTTTTGTTGGTTCACCATTATCTAGAATAATCAAAGATTGATCTATTGGCCGTTGTATTCCCAGAGTTTGTACATTTTCTTTAAGATCTAATGGCAAATATACTACTTTGCCACAAATGTCTTTTAGTAACTCAGAAGGAGGCAACTTGGCTGTTTTGGGTTGAAGACTTATTAGAGCTTGAAATGGGTGTACTGTTTGGATTATAATGCTCTCATATAAATTAAGTGTTGGAGAGTCTTTGAAAGTGGGAATATTTCTAAGTTATTAGTGACAGCACATGATGGCATTTGGTTATTGTCCAGCTTTGTATTGCAGTATGTGCAAACTATTGAGGGGTCAGTTATTTTGTATTTATTTTCTGTAGTTAAATATAAAGCTAATTGGAACCATACGGATTCCTCATTGTCCTCTATTCTGCAGGCCATATCTTTGTGCTCTTTTTTATAAAACGTCCTGCGACAACAGACACATAATTGTTCTGGTATTTCAGCAGATGTGTTTTGAAACTTTGCTATTTCTTTTTTGTGTGTGTTTGTTAGGAGGTTGGAGTTCGTAAGGTTTTCACTCATGGTTTCTAAAGTTAACGAATTTTCTAAGTGATCTTCACTTCCAAAATATTTACTTTGGATGCGCTGTATTTGTTTAAGTATTACTTTGGCTGTTCCATGTAGAAGTATTTTATTTAAATGTTGCAGTTGTAAAGCAGGACTTTTAGCATAGTATCGGCTCTGCACAAGATTCTATATAGTGGAATAGTGTGTTGCTAACAGTTTGATGTGGTGGACGGTGCTTTTGCAAGCAGTTCCTGAAATGCAGACTAATGAATGTCCTCGCAGTCTAGTGTAGTTGCGCACTGGACAGGAATCCATGGTTTGTAAAGTTTTTATTCTACTTTTGTCTTTTTGTTTTACATACTGATTGAGGAATTGTCCTAAAGATTTGAATGATTGCTGGCTTACGTTGCACATTGAGCTGCATGCCCATTTGAACACTGGACAGTTTGTTTGGCGAAAGGAACAGTTGGTGGACAGTTTGTTGGGGACGTATTTTCTATAAGAGTTTCTTGTGCCATAATGGGGTCTCCTACCATTTCATACCCTCGGTTATTACTGTGTATGGCAATTGCTTTTTTTGGTCTTGTTAATAAGCACAGAAGTTTCAAAAGGTATCTATATTGACCTTGTGCATGTTTAAAAGTACTTTTTGTAATTTACTGATTAATTTAGTTAGTGGTCATGTTGTTAAAAATTAATATAAACAACTTTCTTTTTTATCAGAAATGCGCTGTCAATTAGAGCTTCGAGGATTAGTCTTCTGCTGTAACTTTTAAGGGTAGAGCGTGACTTTTCAGCTGTTTTCATAAGATTGTGAAGTACTCTAAAATACATTTTATGGCATGCTTTACTGGGGCTACGTTACCCTTGTTAGATGTAGGGTTAGGTTTATTCGTAGGTGTGCTTTTGTTTAAACATTATTTTTAGTTTTTGGAAGAGAGGCTTTACTTTTTTTAGTGGTTGCTGGATTAGTTTGTTGAGTGATGTTAGCAGTTTTGTTTGAATATTTTCTATAAATTGTTTTATAGGTGGATGAATATATGGCTTGTTTTTATTCTTGCCTGCTCTATTTTATCTTTGTTTTCTATGGAGTTACTTGTTAGTAGGCATTATGTCCTGTCAATTGGAAAACAAAGTGTGGGCTTGAAAGTTGTGGAATATATATGGATGTATTGTGAATGGATGTGTGAATGCGATGGTAGAGATGAATACAGGGCTGTGTGATTGTGTAATGGAATGATAGTTGTGGGTAGGAAGGTTGTAAGAGCTACTGTGTGTGTAGTAGTGTGAAGGGCTTGGAGTAGTGAGTAACAAAGTGGGGTGTGAATGAATAGGTAGGGACATTATGATGTTTTTAGGAGAGTAGTGGGTTTTATAATGAAGTTATTTAGATGGGAATGGAAAGAGTGTGCATACTGAAATGTAATGAGTAAGAGTATAATAAATGTTGATGTTTTGAAAGGAATACTGTAGGTTAATATATAGCAAAAGTGCATTGGTACCATAATAAAGAGATTAATAGTATAGTAATGTACTTACTCTGTAGGGTGTGAAGAGTAATCTTCTTCTGGTTCGTGTCTTCAGTCATTTTCTTTTTTCCTGTAATTATAAAAGAATGTTAGTGGGTATATATATATATGGTAATAGTGAAGTACTTTCAGTAAGAGAGGTTATTTATGAATGTAGGAGGAGTTGTTGGGAAATAGAGTTAGTAAAGTTGTGTTTTGGATAGTCCAGTGAAGTATGTGAACTGTGTTAGAATAATTGAAGTAGGAGTAGTGCTGGTTGGGAGATTAGAAGGAAAGGGGAACAATGGGTGTAAGGAAATGGTGTGTGTGTAGTTTACTTTAATGCATGCTGTGTTTATGGTGCAATGTATTTGTAATGTGTTGCAGTATAATTAACAAATAGGGAGCCTGTGGACTAGTGGTAATGTAATGATGGATTATTGTTGCGGCAGTGTTTGGTGGCTTATAGTAGAGGTTGGAAAAGAAAAGTACTTATATGTAAGGTGAAGTGTCGTTTATAAATACTTTGCCAGTACATACATATGTGTAAGCAGGTTGATAATGGTGACAGAGCAAGGGTTGTAATAAGTGAGGTTGGAAAGTGTGACATTAATATGAAATGACAAATGGAAACTGATGACAGTGTAAAAAGGTTTGTTTTTAGGAGCTTTTTTATGAAAGATAAAAAATGCATACAAGCATTTATAGCAGCTATGTGCGGAAAGGTTTTGTAAAATAAAAGTGGAGAATAAGATTTGTATAACATGTTTAAGGGGTACTTGGTGTGTAGAGGTTTCATATGTTGGCAGTGGATGCATACTTGCAAACATGATGTGTTGCAATATGTAGGTGCCTATGGGGTCTTGTTTTTTTGCTTTGCGTTCTGGGAGTTGTAGTTGCAGTTTTTTTATTAGAAAAGTTGGACTTCAAGTCCTAGAATGTAGAGAAAGAAATAGGACTGGGTAAGCACCTGTCGATTGGAACGGGTTATATTAGCAAGTATGCATCTACTGTCAAGATGGTAAGGGCCTTATTTATGCAAGTATTTTATAATGGCGCAATCCCATAGGAAAACGTTCCATAAATCAAGCCCAAAATCTGCACACAATAAATGGCACTTAAAAATGTTGTGGAAATGTTTTGCCTCTGCTTTTTGTTTCTTTTCTAGAGAAGTAATACACAGTGCTGTTTGAAAAGCATATATGAATTTTTTCAATTTTAATTCAAATGGGCCTAAAAATAAATTGTTTTAAACACACAGTATTTTCTATTCCATATAAATGTTATACTTGAATTCGTCTAGTGTAGTCTGGTGTTTGGTTGTTTACATTCTGGGAGTTGTAGTGCAAGATGTGTAATGGCAGAAGCGGTATTACAAGTAACTGAGTGCAGAGAAAAAAGACATCATTTATAACCACCTATAGATCAGAATGGGTTATGCCGGTTGGTATAAATGTACAGCCAGCATATACAACTTCGACTTAGCAAGTGCCATTATAAAATGTTGTAGAAATATTTTGAAGATGCTTTTCCTTTTTTTTGTTTTTAAGATGTAGCACACAGTGTGGCTATAAATGCACATATGCATTTTGTTCGTTTCATGGAAATGCTTTTAAAAAGAAAGATTTTTACATGTGCAGCATTGTAAGTAACTGTGCTGAATGTTGTCAAACATGGCATTTGGTACAGTGGTTGCAAAAGAGAATATGTTGATTGAGAAGCTTATTACAAGGTAAGTAGAAGCAACCTGTATATATATTTATGAAGGTGTTGAAAAAATTACTTATAGGCATACCTGTACTATGTTTTGTTAGATGCAGAGCCTGTTGAATCTGGAATTACAAATCTTAAGACAGTTGAAGAGTAGAGTTTGATGCAGATTCCTTAACAGGCGATATATACTCTGAGAGTTCAAGTGTACATTTGAAGTGTTGAGGTGAGATGACATGGTTAGGTGTAGATGTTTTGGATGTGATTGGTGGATGGATGTGTGACTCCTTTGTTGCCTGCTTTCAAAGAGTGTTGGGAACATGAAAGTTGAACGGGTAGAAGGGCAGCCTCCATGTTACGGGGTCCGCGGACACCGCAGACGCACATGCTACATCTGGGTCTTTTGTGGATGCCTGATATGGAAAGGGGACTGTGGGGATTAGTGTTAGGAGGATTGAAGCACGACCAAGCAAGATTGGGTAAGTAGGTATTTTATGTAAAGGAGAGGGCAGAGAGCGGCAAGCGCCTCTGCTGGCCTCCTCCACTCAACGCCACTGTGCCCCAGAACCAATAGTGAACCAATGGTTCTGGAACACTTTAAAATAACACAACACATCTTTCCCCTTAGAAAAGAATCAACAACAAATTAACATAACTGCCCGACCATCACAACTTGAAACATGACAGTGGAAAACTCTTTTTTATTAAACTGAACTAAAGAACTACTATCCTAATACCCAATACCAGCATCAAATGTGTAATCCATCACAAAGGAAATGTTTAAACTTAAATGGATTATTTTTTATTCTTCCACTGACACGTCCACCCACACTCTTCAATCTTACATTTGCTGCACTGCACTGTAAGCCTTGCCTCACTCAACCTTTTTAACAAATTCCTCATTACCCTGTCATGTTGTTCAACACAATTGGCAAAAATGAGAATGTTGTCTTGAAACACAATCGCATTGCTGACACCCTCCAAAACTATCTACATCACATGCTGAAAAACAGCTGCGGCTGATGCCAACCCAAAGGGTATTCTAAGGTATTTAAAAGTCCCAACTGGCGTAATGAATGCTGTAACATATTGACACCCTTCTGATAAAGGTACTTGGTGGTAGGCAGCGGACAAATCCATCACTGTAAACCAACTTGCTTCTCCCAACATTGCTAACACTTCGTATATTACTGGCAAGGGGTGTCTCTCAAATAAAATATTCTTATTAAGTTCTCTCAAGTCGACGCATAAGCAAATCTTCCCATTGCTCTTTGCTACAAGCCCTAACAGCGATAACCACTCCATACCATGAACCTGCTCTATCACTCCTCTCTGCAGGCGTTCGTCAAGTTCCTTCTGTAGATGTTCCTTCATCTGGTGGTGAACGGGTTGTACTTTATGCACTAATGGTTGTGATCTTGTCTGCATTGTCAAAATCCCTTAGCTTTCCCAAATTCTCTGTGAACACCATAGGGAATTCTGAGGCCAATTGTCGTCCACTTCTGCTATCGTCACCAGAATGGGTGCACTTACCTGTATGCAAACCCCTAGGTTCTTTTTCTCCTCCCATCCTAGCATGGAAGATCCCTTTTTTGCTACCAGGATGTTCGCTGTACACTCCCTTCCTTTATAGCCAATAAGTCCTTGGAACTTCCCTACTACTTCAATCTCTGTCTCGCCATAACCACACGGTTGGATATGAGGTGGTGCTAACTCTTGCACTCCCCTTGACAGTGTTTCTGTGAATGGCTCCTTCGATATAATTGTCCATGACGAAGTGCTGTCTAACTTCATTGACACACTGTAACCATCAATGTGAAAAATGTCCACTGGACCTTCCATCCCTACAGACACTGCTGTTATTTCAAATACGTGCCAATGTTTTCCTCCCCCCCCCCTTTCAGGAGTTGCCCTTATTTCTTGTTGACTTTGTCTGTACTCTACTGCATTAATAGTGTTCTACTTACACATTTGTGCAAAGTAACCACTACATCTACACTTGATGCACTCAGCATTCCTCGCCGGGCAGAACACACTCGTTGATGCAGGTCTTGCATTTCCACATCTGAAGCATTTGTACCTGGACCACTCCTTCCTTGTGCCAGCGCCCCTTTTTTCCACTCACTGCAAATACCTCTTGGCTGTACTTTTCTACCTTCATCTCTTTCATGTACTGCGTTGTTTGCTCAATACCTCTGGTGAGCTCTATAGCTATTTCTAGGGTCCAATCGTTTGCCAGAAAATTTTGTTGCACCCTGGGGTTGTTGGTGCACCTCACCAGCTGATCCCGGATTAGGGAATTTGTTAAAGTGTGTGGCTCAGTGCCCTCAGTACAGCCTCCTACCCTTCCACCGGTTCCACAGGATCTTGTGTTCTTTGAAAGAATGTAGGTCTCTCGAATGTTATGTTCTTTTTTGGCTCAAAATGTTCCTCCATTTTTTTAATAGCCAACATAAATTCATCAAAGTCCCCCGCTCCTTCTCCATGAGGTTCTGGAAGGCTGTTAAAGACACTGCGGCCCTCTGGGCCCAAATTATGAAGTAACAGTGCTCGTTTCCTGGAGGCGTTGAACTTGTCTCTGCCCATGGCCACAACTAATCTTTGGAACATCACCTTCCACCTCTCCCATCTTATTGGGATGTTCCTGGTTCAGCTAGGAATGGTATAGCTGCGGTGGCCATGTTTTTGCAAGGACAATCTTTGTTTCTTTATGTTCTAAGCACTATTCCTCTAATTCTAAGTTTGCTGGAAGCAGACAATGTTCCTTTTTTCCTACTGCAGTGTTCCTTTTAAGGTGCTCCTTGCGAGAAACTGATGTGTGCTGTTAATGATAGTTATCAGGTATCTGTCCCTGGTTTTTCTTTTGTAGGACGCTGCTTCAATCAGCTGCTGTTTTCTTTCTTGTCAACGTTTGTTAGGCCGGCTTGTGAAGGGAGGGCACCCGAGTGCGTGGTGTTGTCTTGGCAACGCTCACGCTATCGTCATTGATGAGGGGGAGGCACTCGCGAGAGTAACATCCGGCGTTCACGTTGCCCCTTTTTTTAAAAAAATGTGGGCTAGCACTGCTCTGCCGTTAGTGTTGCCTTTCTTCCTCCATGGTGCTGCTGTGCCACGGGACGCACCCCTCCCTCACCTGATGCTATGCTGGTTGGGACCAAGCTGTCGTTTCGATCTTCCCTCAGGATCTGCTGCGTGACCTCTGCGCTCTCCTATTTGCCAATCCTCATCACCAATGTTAGGAGGATTGAAGCACAGCCAAGCAAGATTGTTTCAGTAGGTATTTGAAGAGATTCTTGTAAGCAAAGCAACAACAAAAAAATTCTAAAAGAAAGATGTTTAAAAACCCTGTTAAAAAAAATAAGAAAACGGTTCTTTTCAGAGCCACCACTAAAGATTAAATAACTAACATTGTGTTTAATTTCCTTACCTGCCCCATTAAATTGGACGATCTGTCCGCGGACACCACCGACGGCACGTTCCACATTTGGTTCTTTTGGTACTACCTGGCATGGAAATGGGACTGCAGAGGCCGTGGACAGTCGAGGTGTCCACGGGCATCGGAAGATCAACCAATCAGGTTTCCTGGGTGTGGCGTACAGGAAGAGAGCTTAGCAGGAGTTTTGTTAGTAGGAGTTGTGAGAGAATTGAAAATGGCCATGGCAATGTCTTTCAGCAGGCAGAGTGTTTGGATTTTGGGGAACTCTTGGGTCCACTTGGTGCAGGTGTATGCTGAGCATTGTGGAATAGCCAAATATCTTGGATTCCCTGAATTGGAAGTGCTGTGGGACAGATTGCATGGCATGAAGTGGGTACACTTGCTCCCATGTTGTGCAAATATGGTTGAATTGAAGCAGTCACACATTATTATCATTAATTGTTGTGGTAGCAGTTTGGGGACCGTGACTGAAATCTCATTACAGTTTTCAATGAAGGAGACATTGGGAAAGTTGAAGGAAATGTTGCCCAATTCCAAAATCATTTTTTCACGAATTGCTCAAAGACAGATGTGGATGCGTTCCAGTTCACTTGGTCGTAAAATGGAAAAAGCGGGGTGCAACATCAATAAAGCTGTGTGTGCTTTTGTTTGTGATGTTGGGATGACATCATTCCATAATGAGAACATTAAGTTTGATAGGGCAACATTTTTCGGTGAGATGGTGTCCATTTAACTGATGTGGGTAATCAGATTTTTGTGGAAAACATTAAAAATGCTTTGAAGCAGTTTTTGTGAAAGTGAGAAGAAATAATGAAAATGAGTGAAATTTTTTTTGTTCAGTTTGTAAAACTAAAAATGTTAAAAATATATATAAAAGCTAAAAAAAAAAAAAAACGGTTCTTTAAGAGCCAGCTTTTTGAGCACAAAACAATTGCAATCATTCCAATTGTACCACGCCCTGTTTTGTTTTAAGTCCACAGACTACCGCGCTGTCCGTAGACTGTGCAGCCTGCGCAGGGGCCCGTGACTTTTTTTCTCACTTCTATTTTTTAACAGTGAAAGGTGGCTCTTAAACGCTCCGTTTTTTCGTGCAAATTTTCTTTTGGATTTTTCTTTTTTTTTTAACAGAATGGTCTCTATCAACGCCCAACTTTATGTGATAAGGGTGTCAGCTTTTGAATCATGTTCCAAGATGTCAGTGAGAATTTGGATGCTTCTTTCAGCTGTAAGGGTAGCTGGCCCCAAGGAGTTGTATGCCCTGGCCATGACCTTCGTAAACACCATCAGGAGGGCCGGGCAAAGAAAACAAAATGTCAACATCAGGGGTGGTATTTAATTTGTTGGCCTCCGCAAGACAAGTAGCAAAGTCTTCAAGATCAGGGTCACAGTTCCCCAACATGATCAAGTTATATTTATCATGCCAAGAAAAGGGCAGTTTAGACACCACTTATGTTTATTTTTTCTAAAGAGGGTCAAGCCTGCATGTGAACACCTTTTAGTAACTATAATTACCAAGCTGCACTGGAGGAGAATGAGGACCGCCAAGTAAATGCAGTGCCGCAGGAGCTGGACAGAGATGCACCAACGCGGACTTCAGGGGAGTCGATAGAGGTGAAGGATCCAATACGGTCAGATGCAGTTATGTAGGATGCTGGGACCCGAAGAAACACAGTGTCAGTCGTTTGTAATTGCATCACTGTTCACTGAAAAAGAAGAGGGAACCAGATCCACCAGAGCTTTGGACACAGATGCTGGTAACAGGGCCTGTTAAAATACGGGCCGAAAACTTTCCAGTCCAATGAGGCGGAAGAGACTGCAGAGTCGGGAATGTCCTTGTCCATTTTCTTCAAAACTGGTTTCGGCTACTGTATCGGGAGTCTGTTTCCAGGACTTCCTCAAAGCAAAAGATTACGAGGAAGATTTGCGCCTTGAGGAACACGACTTGCTCCACAAGCCTGGTCTCTTTTTCAACTTTTTCCCAACCCAAGAAGTGCCTGGGGGCCAAGTGCTGCAGGTGGCTGGGTTTAACCTACTCAAGCAGGGAATAGGACTACTTACTGAAGCCAGCTTTTAAAGCTTTGACACGTTATCTCTAACATTCTTCAAGGTGCTTGGATTGGCAGGCCACACAGACATTGATGTCATGCTACAACCCCAGGCAGCAGAGTGCTTGGGTGTCTCCTAGATAGCAAGGTGCACCAGGAAATAGACGCAGGGCTTCGTTCCTATGGCATCTGTAGTAAAGGAAAAAAGGAACTGATATAAAGGGACACAGGAACTTCTGGCGCCACATAGTGGCACGGCCCAGTGATGGAGAACGGCTGGGGCTGCTCAACAACCCTGGTGGCGGTTTGAACATTTCTGAGCCTCGTCTGAACCTAGAGCAATTTCATGATATGAGGAGCTTGTGGGAGCAACGTAGCCATTCAAAATATTATTAAAATAACTCCCTGAACGTGGACAAAATAGAGTCTATATTTAAAATAGAGATGGAAAGATTGTCTAGCAACAAACATGCAGGGAGACCTGGGTGCTAAGGTGTCCCTTTAGTAAATTAGATGAGTTGGGAAGGGTGTATGAGCGTGATTTGGTCAAGTTATGTGTATTGTTTTTGGAAGGCTCCAGGAAGGGCATGCCGTTTGATATGAAGTTTTCTCAACTGGATCGGCTGAGGCAACTGAGCAAGTTATGTGCTTTACCGGGACCTCTGTGCTCAGTATGGCGAACACGGGTGTGACTTGTTGGCGACATTGTACTACATATTCCCACATTCTATAAATTTAGTAGCATTAAGTTGGGTAACAATAACATTACACGTTCACAGAGAGAGGACTCCGGCATTTAATGCCAAATGAAAAGTGATATTACTAATAAACAAAAATTGTATGCAGCCCTTTTATTGCTTCACGGATTTCATCTTAGACCCCATTACTTTCTGCAGAAATAGGATCAGCAGATAGGACCCACCGTTTCATATCTAGAGGTGAAACATTTACACTAAAGACGTCGGTAATAACAGCTAAGAAATACAATTCCTGACTGTGAACATATAATTTGATGACATTTTACACACTAGTATCCGCACACACATAAAAGCTTGCACGCAGTCCCGCTCATTTGCGTTCTTCCTTCGTTCCTTTTGTGTTCTCAACTGTCCCTGCACTGTAAACGCCTTGCAAAATAAAAAGAACAAAACAACGAAAATCAATTCCCTGTAAAACTGAGATCCCTGGGAGCAAGGTTGCTAAAATGTCACAAATGTATCTACTGGAGACTGGAACTAGACTGGGTTTCCGAATGGAGTCTGGACTGAAATAACTTCTGGCCCTGATGAAACAATAGGCAGGGGCGCTAACCATTGTACAGAGCAGCGCTGGGGAAGCAGCATTTGAAAGGGCTTTGTGTTTCAGTGCAGCCTTCGGTGTGGAGTGCCTGCCAGTCATTTGTATATTTTTTTCTTTCACATGAACCGCTTCCTCTTTTCGTGGTTCTTATTGCTGGACCGCTATCCGGAAGCTGCAAACACGTTTCTGAGAAAAGTCTTTGTCAATCTTGAGAAGCGTCGAGGGAACAAACCAATAAACAAAAATGTTGGCAACTGTGTGCTACAGCCTTGACCTGACAATTACAGTGTCATTAGCTTAATTTCTTGCTGAACGCACGCTCCTTTCAGTAAAGATAAATTACAAAGTTGGCAGGTTAAGTTGCCATCATAAAAGCATTAAAAGAAAAGTATTTGGATGCCGCTTTCCCGCTCACTAGCTTCTTTTTTTTTATTAATGCTACTAAGCATATCTAACAGCCGTTTAAGAACTCTAGGTGCATCCCAGCCAATCACGAAGGGGGAATTGCGGGCGCTAATCTTTTATTGTCTGTAGAATTTCGTCATCCATGTAGCTGGCCATACCAACTGTTCCTGCACTACACCCATTTGTCCCCATTGGTCTGTTCCAGACTGACCCCTCAGTTTCACCTTGCTTTGGTTCCCTCCTCTGTCTGGAGCACAACTTCAACCCTTCATCCTCCAACGGCCTGTCCGCCTTCAGGAATAGGGTGCCTAAACACGGCCCTTGTTGTCTTCCTGATGTTGAGTCTCTCGCATCCTGTATTCTATTAGCAACACTGCAGAGCACCACTGCTTTTTCCTCTGGCAAAGCTGTACTCTTTTGCCTCAGCACACCTGCTGGGTGCTAAAAACTTGTACACTGGGGGTAGGGAGGTGATGGGTATGGAAATGGCAACCAGTATGTGCCCTCAGTCCTTAACAGCTGTTGCTTCACCTTAGGGCCGTTAGCTGAGCTTGCTGCAAACCTAATATTGAACAGTATGATCCCTCCCCAGGGTACTTATGTAAACTCAGGTTGAAAAAAAACATAACCCAACACCAGCTAGAAAATGATTATACCCAAATCCCTTTTTCTGCATCAGATCAAAAAGGAAACAGTTGCTCTGAAGGTGTCAATCCAAATTATTTGCATGCTTTCACTATCATTTCATGAAAAGCTCCTACTTCATCAGGTGGTGGTTGCCTCAGTGGTTCATCTGGGATGGGATCTACGCCTGCATCCCTGTTGTCCCAGTCATCCTGTGGTATGGAATGGGATGAAGTCGAATCCGTATCACCTGCATCTGCATCCGTGTCTGTTGCTGGTAGCTTGCCTTCCCTTCTTCTTACTCCTTACACGGGGAAGCAGGAGGCCTTATTGGGGAACCCTGTGGGGAATCCTGTGACTGTGTTGGCGAGTTGTAATGTCTTATCAGCGACCTTGTTGGGGATGGTCACCTTGACTTTTGTGTCTTCTTAAAAGAAGAATGTGATCTCCAATGCGGGGTCCTTGTTCTTCTGCGCTCTGACCCATTTGGCAAACTTGGAATATGCGCTGTCGTTGTGCGTGTAGAATGACTTAGACCAGAAGGGCCCAGCACTTCAGACAAGTATAATGGTTGCAGCTGTGGTGTTGGTTGCTCTTGCCTGAGCGGTAACCATTTGTCCAGCGGCGCTACTAATGTGTGGAGAAAAGTTAGCAACTGTTGAGACAGGAGAATTTGAGGATTCATCAATTCCTTATTTTGTTGTGAGGCCACTGGCTTTAGCGAAGGCTGTATGTCGGATCCTGAACAAATTCTGAATCCATCCGATGTTCCAGATTTTGTTTCGGCAAGATGGGGGAGACTGGTGACAGCGAAGGTGACCTTCTGTTTTATGGTGTATTTCACTTGTTCCGTGGTTTTTACTGGCACAGGTTGTAGAAGTGATGCTATTGAGATTTTAAGAATTATTGGTGGCTCCCCTGTGTCGCTGCGAGCTGTGTCTTTCAGAACTATTTCAATTGCCTCTTTGCAGACATTTTCTGCAGGGATATTCTCTGCGGGTTACTGCTGAGCAGGTTTTCCCCTAGTTTTCTCTTTTTCCTGTTGTTCCTGTGATGGTTTTGACCGTTTTTTGTTTTGTTGAGTGCTACTGTGTCGACGATGCAGATTTTTGTGTCATAGACAGTGAACTTCATGTGACCGACGACTTTTGCGTTAACTGGGCTGCCTGAGTTGACAGTGGGCCTCATTACGATCCAGGCGCTAAGTGGTTAACAGCGCTGTAAAAGGCTGCAGCGCCGTTAACCACTTATTGCCTTACTACAAGGTTCCCTTTGCGGGACCCGACCTGAACGGCTGGTCTGGACCAGCCGATAAAGTAGGAACCCGCAAAGGGACCTTGCAGGCAATTACGGTACTGCAATTTGCGGTATCGTAATTGCCGCCTTCCCCATTCCCATTGGGCCCTATGGGGCAAAAATGGGAATGGGCAAGGGCCATGGTGAAATGGGGAAATACTGCCCGCCAACTTTGGAATGGGGCGGTATTTCCCCATTTCACCATGGCGGACTTGTTACAACACCGGCACCAACCATGGTGCTAATAGCGCCATGGTTTGGTGCCGGTGTTGTAATGAGGGCCAGTGTCTTTTTGCTAGATTCCGATGGCAGTATCTGTTTTGTCCCTGAGGATGAGCCAGTTGACGCCAGGCCTCCAGATAAGGTTCGTACCGGGCCTTTTTACACGTGAAAATCTTGTAAATATGACAGCTTTATTATTTTCCTGTGTACATTTACTCACAAGTTTAGAGCAGGGGGCATTGCCGAGGTCAGGTAACTTGACAGAAACCAGAACGCTTATTTTGATTTTTATCTACATAGATGTAATTGCAAGCCATGGAGAAAAGCCTCTGAAAGAGAATGTATTTCTCTCAAGCATTTAAAAAAAATAAACTGCATACTGTGATAAAAGGAATGGTTTCTTTCCATTCAGCTTCTGTTGTGTTGTGTGTAGGTGCCCATGGAGCAAACAGAAGCATGGTGTATATTTATTTTTCTAGCAGTTTAGGATTGTAAAATTAATAAGATGGAAAACTAAGTTGCAATTGAGAACAAATTATGTTTTTTTCTCCAGTGAAAGCAAACCAGTATTGCACAATTGTATTTTTCAGAGTTCCTGTGCTGTGTGCATTATCATGCGGAGGCAGAGATACGTTTTACACTTATAATTTCATTTACACTCTAATTATAAAAATAGTGTGTAAAATGATGAGTATGCATGGTCTAGTTTACACCCATTCAACCTTGCAGTCAATGGGGTACATTACTATAAATGGTCAGTGGCAACACAGTCTTTGCTCAATGGTTTGTGATTGTCATTGCACCAATCACATGTGTTATAGACTCTCAAATCTTCAAGACTACAATTAAAACATCCAAAACCTGACTCTCCAGGAAGTGCAAGCGCTTTTCAAAAATAAACAAATGAAAGTTACATTTGTAATTGAAATAGAAACTCAGAAAACCCTGTTCCTGTGATAATCCAGATAGGTATTAAACTCTATGTAGCGCTTTAGACATGGTTCGTCCAACATCTAGGCAATGTGATTATTATATCTCAGTCGATACTCAGTTTACTGACCTCTGAAGGATGTTAGCCAATAATATAGCTCAGCCGGTTGAGCGCTTGTTGCTGCGATCTGCGCGTGATCTGTAGGTTGCAGATTCGAATCCCTGCAGGGCCAACTCAGCCTTTCATCCTTTCGAGGTCAATAAAGGAGTACCAGCTTCGGCTTGGTGATAATTGTGATAAATATGTTCTATGTACAGTTCTAAATAACCATTTCACCATGAGAATATGTATAGAATTTAGCACAGAGTCCTTACCTCTCTGCAGTGTTGTATCCTAACATTGGCATACGATTAGGTAGTAATAGCTCCAGGAAAGGAGGACTTTCATTAAACATCAAAAGACAATTCTGCCATTGAACCTCAAAACACACAATACTATTCATGTGTGATTTACTATGTAATTGACTGGGTTTTTGTGGTTTCAACATTTAAATATATACAGGAAAGATCAAGTGGCCAGACCTTAGAGAAATAATGAAAGGTGTATTCTAGCACAATGCAGAATGCTGCTGCATGATAATGATTTCCATACAGTTTTTGCACACATCGGCTGGATACTCTCTTGCAAAGGAGAAAAGTCATTTTTATTCTCTTGAAATCACATTCACTCTCAAAGTTTAAAAATATGGAGTAAAATACTCCCACCTCTAAATATTATAGGGAGCACTGGTCGACGCAGACTTTTTATGGATCGACGATGAGGTTGTCATCAACGGAATGGTAAAAGGAGATTTTGTCATTGTGACGAATGCGTGGGTAGTGCCGTCAGCAACATTCCATGTACTGTCGACGAGGACGCTATTCTTCCCGTGGGTGGTGTGAGGCAGACAGAGCCGCTGAGCGAGTACCAGATGTTGTCGCCGACAGATTTTGTTGTTGACGGAGTAGTTGGCTTTGAAGCGGCCGCTGTCATCGACAGAGATGTTATCGATGACTGAGATGCCGTCCTGGCCGCATGCAAGGGTTTATGGACCATCGACGGATGCTTCAGCATCAAGTTTGAAGCAATGTTGTGCAGTCAATGCCTGTTGCCTATGGTATCGTCGTTGAATGTGCCTTCGACGTGTAGTGAGGCCTGACTTTTCTGGCCTCTACTTTTTAGCAAAGGATGGTGGTCTCGCCTGAGATCTGGCTCTTTTATGAGCTGTGGGTTTTTAAGTGACCCTAACTGCCACACTCTTTTGAGGACACTGCCTCAGAAGGAGGGTACTTGCCCTCATTCAGCCAACACACCAGCCACCTCTGCCTATCTCTTAAGGTTTTGGCACTGAAAGTGGGACATATTTCACAATCTTTCGGTTGCTTGATTGGAATAGCGGGCAATAGATGCACTCCGTATGTTTTTCCCCCTCATACACATTTTTTATGCTACAGGTCTCACATGGTTTAAAGAGAGAATTTGGGGATTTTCCTTCCATTTTAGTCCCACTTCATTTATCTGATTTAAGAATCAGGCTGAAGTTCTTGCACCTGGATAAGTTGTACTGATGTTTTCTCAAGCTGAAGTTTTCTTAACTGGATAACTGTTTTCTCTCAGGAGAAAATGGGTAAGAGGACTCCTTAGCACGACATGCGGTTAGAATCAGAGGATGTCCGCCACGGTGTAGCTAGATATTCAACGTCCCATTGACTGGGGCTGAATAAACCCAAAATGGCAGTAATAGACTACAAAATTGAGCACATTTTTCTTTATTATACAATGTAATCTGAGGTTACAGAGGTTTCCCAGCCTGGCGACAGGGAATATTCAAAGCATGTGAATTAATGAAAGATTCAATGCTGGAGAAAAAGCAGCCTAGCCCTCATTTCCTCTTGGCATCCCAGTAAATGAAAAAAGGGTGCAGAAGGACGAAGGAAAAACTTCGGAGCCGGCTGCCTGTGGCTCTGCTACACCGAGGATCGATAAACTGTCTGCTGTGTAAGCGGCACACCCATGGGCTCAGGAAGCACCTTTGGAGGGCCACAGGCCTTTCCACTCTCCAGTGGGCGAAGAGAGGAAATAGTGCTCTGTGCTGATTTGTGCGTGCGATTGGTGCACCAGGGTCTGAAAAAAAGAAGCTGCTGGGAACACCCAGGTACTCCCACCCTGAACACTCAGACGAGTAAAGCCAGCATTAAAGTCACTCGTGGCAAAGTGACAGGAAATGGAGTGTCTGATATTGGGCCCTCAGAGTTTTAATCTGCCACTTGTGGCACCTGCAAAGAAAACAAGCATTGGAAAAGTCATCAGTTTTGTATTTTATGTGGGCATAGGATGAGCATTTGTCAGGTAGTGTGGTGATGGCATTGCCTAGCCATGAGATGGTAACAACTTCCAAATGGTGTGAGTACCAGGGCATATGAAAGCAGTGCCCGGTAAATTCCTATGTAATAACTATACAAAAGAAAAACTGTTCGCTTTACCAATGCTTGTTTTCAACAGGACATCAATGAAAGGACAACCATACTGCTTACAAATCAAATGGCACAAGGCATGCTTGGTTAATAGTTTTTTACAGCACCAGTAGCACGTTTATAGCTGCAATTAAGCCATTAAATCTATGAAGACTGCTTTGATTGGAAGCTTGCTCAAAGAGATCCCAGCAGGATGTGTTTTGGGAAGGGAAAGGCAGGTATTGTGTGGAAATTAACATAGGAATTAGCATGTGCATGAGAGTCATGGGTGGGTAAGTAAACAAACCCATCCCCCTCCTAGCTGTACTTCTCTGCAATAGTTTCAGCTTGTAGGTGGCACTTGAGAGCTAACAAAAAAAGCAGACGAAAAGGAAAATGGAACCTGCACTACAGAGCCACCAGTGGCCTGCAAGGTTTAAAAGGTGACCCAAACTGAACAAAAAGAAAACTGAAAAAAGGGATGAAGGAAAAGAACATCAAGACCTGCCAACACCACCCTCGACAGAGCAGGAAACGAAAGAAATGAATGACCATAAGTGGTAAAGAATTGCCATATTCGCGTAGGGGGCTGTGAAATAAGCATATACTATTTTTTTGTGGTTTGTTGCTTTCTCCCATTAGTCTGCGGAGTTTTGTGGCAAAATAATAGGCTCTCAGGGTCGTTTGGTATCCCTGTTTGTATGCTTGACATTTAGCATGTAAGGCTTTCCATTACACTGTTTTTGGGGTTGCTCCAGTTGGCTAATGTATCACTTAGTACTGAAAATGGAAAACATTTATGAGGGGAGCCCTCACTTCTTAGGAGGGGCGGGTCTTTCATATGGAGGGGCGGGGCCAAGGGGCGGGGCCTCTGGCCAGGTGGCCAGGTTGCACAACACAGTATCTCTGTATAGAACCCAATCCTGGTGATTTGCATAAAAGCAAAGAGCATTATGGGAACAACATAATGTCCACAATTTTAAATGTTAAACATATCTTAACTTATAGTGAGTGATTCATTAAGAAAAGCTTTTAAGCAAATAATGGACTCGTCTGTTTTGATTGGACACATTTCAAAGAAAACTAGTGAATGCAAGTTGGGGCAGCATTTTTGAGTTTGGAAATTACTTTTTTTTTCTTCTAGGAAAGAGTAAGATGTACATTAGGAAAACAGGTGTGCCCAGCATGTAGAAAGCCTGCTTTTAACAGTGATGGACCCACCCCAGTGATAGTCATGGCCCATTGATTCCCATGGTGTCCCTTTCAGGCCAGAAGAAAGAAACAACTGCGCGAATGGAACCTGCAAACGCGCAAATGAGGCTGCGGAAAGGATCACGGAGCAGATTACATCACCGAGCCCCCAGCTTCCCTCGACGAAGCTGGGGGCTAAAGCCTTGTCAGGGCCGAGGAAGGCCGGGGACACGTCTGATGTCGATCTCGACCTGGCAAGAGCTGGCCCATTGACCAGCGCTGCCCATAATCTAGCACTACAATTTGGGAGTCGAACCAGGATTGCTGATCGCAGATACAGTCAAACAAATCATGCCATAACACAATGATGGTAACACTGCACAAATAATATGTTCTTATTTAGCGCTTCATGCAGTATCCCTCGCTTAGTTTCTCCGTGTAAAACTACAAAAATACCACGGAATGAAATCATCTGCAGGAAGTGTTTTTTCACACGAAACTATGCTGCTTGACAACAGACATAACACATAACCACATTTTCCCCTGTTTAAAACACTAAAACGAAGGCACCTGTAGCCTGTGTTGCGGTTTTTACCCACTTGTCGTGCTTTGCTGTATCGGCATAACAACACTTAAACTAAAGGTAATGACTCACGGCTGGTTGCAGGCCATTTCCTTTCCCACATCACTGGTGGGGAAGTGCTCGCATGCGGCTGTTCTGCTTCAGGAAATGACTTCATCAGGCTTCATAAAGAATGCAAGCGAGGGGCCCCCACAACTGCAGGAAGGTGCTGCATCCACAAGGCCGATCACCCCCGAGTCATCATAAACGATCACATTTCCAGTGACTGCGAATCATTTCCTAAATGTGTATTCTATTCCAGTAGGACGAATTGTTCTACAGGGGACCAAGGAGACCAGGTGGCATACCCCAAAACTAAGGCCCACTATATACGGTGTTGACCCCAAAGTTACAACTCAGAGAGAGACACTAACTGATGGCGGCGGAAAGGAATAGATAACGACTTTGACATGTTGGGTTATGATCTCAGACTTCACAGCCAGTTTGAAATCCTGCACAGGGCCTACTTCACAACAAGTAAACTGGCCAGGCTGGGATCGTTGGGCTCCTCCAATTGTTGGAAGGGGTCCAAGCAACTAGGCAACCCTGGGGCATATGCTCTGCTGCTGCCCTTAATTATACAGATATTGGAAGGTGCTGAAATTTAAATGGGAATCAGTTCTCTCGGTGCAGCTCCCATCATCCCCTAGATTACAGCTGTTTGGTGTGGGCATACTGCTACTGGACATCAAATATGACGAAGGGAAGTTTCTTCACTTGGGTGTTTGGGCAGCTGAGAAATAGATTCGTCTCACCTGGAAATCAGTCTCAGGTTCTGCTGCTGCTGCTAAATGGCAGTTGGTTAAGTACAGCTGAAAGATCAGGTTCAGCCAAGAGACAACCCCGAGTGTCAATGGAATTGTGGGTCCTGTAGGATTGAAATGATCAGAGGGGGCTGAGCATGCAGGCACTTTCGGCCTGGTGTAGGTGATGCGGGCTGTCAGAGATGGCCGCGAATGGAGTGGCAGAGGGATTCAAGCTCTGAAACACTTGTGTATGAGCGCAATATGAATAAAATATCATATCATATCATAGGGGTAGACTGCCATGGAGCAGATGAATGTGCTGGGTATATTTGTCAGTATTCCTATCCTTCATGCACATTATGCTTTTTTCGTTTCGCTTTTACAAATGAATGACATGTCCATTTGCTGGTTGAGTTAGTATTGTGTTTTACCCATTAGAACTCTAAAACAAAGTTGAGACTAGAGGGAAATTTAACGACCCAGTTAGGCAACCCCTCTGCAGGTTACCAACCTTACTTGAACAATGCTACTGAGTGGATTCGTTTCAGAAGAGTGCGGGTCACACCTTACATAAAACCAATTCTCATTTAATTCAATAATTCTGAAAGATACCAATTTAATAATGTACAAAAATATAATGTTTGTATTAAATACATTTTCTCTAAAATAGAACTAACAGGAAAGTCATTGCAGCAATACAACATGAAAGAATGTATTAAGTGCTTCCTGCTATACAGTACATTATGGTTAATTACACAACACTATACATTAATTCTAAAAAAAACTCAATGTTACCCTCTCATACAAATCATACTCCATTCACCCAACATTTTTAATTCCTTTCTCTATTGTTAAAAAAATCTACTACATGCATTTCTTCAGGGGTTTGCTGTCGCCTGCTTTCCTTGTGTACAATCGCTGGATATTGTTAATCCAAACAGTGTAAACAGTCCCACAATATCTTCAACTCGATAGATCTGGGTATAATCAGTCCTGACAGACCCAACATTCTCTTCTGAAACAATAGGAACATGGATATAAATGACCATGTATGCGTTTAATTATAGATATACTGTGTGAGTTGTTAATACTCGCTTCAAGAGTACATTTGTATTGTGATTCTTTGCAAATCAAAATTCTCACTGTTGTCATTTGTCTCTGCTTCCATTATGTCTCCAGTTCTGCTCCAAAGGGGCCTTTGTCTTAACATGGATAAATATTATGAATGCAAAATGTTCCACTCAGCTCCTTTAGGTTGTTTTCCCAACTGGTTTTAAAGTATAATGCTAATGTCTAATGAAGCATCTCTATGTTCCCACTAATGTGCCCCTATCGATTAGGGGTGAGCAGATCTTGCCTATTCAGGAATAAGTCAGTCATTCACCTAGATAGGGAATGTCCCTGATCTAGAATGCATAACGTACAAAGCTATTCTTATAGCATCACTATATCTTTCTTTTAAAACATTTTTTTAAATGTATTTATTTACAATTATAAACATAAGCAAGAGCAAACAAACAATTACAAATACCACATCAAAAAACATTACAAAGCAGAGAAACAAAATCACCTTAAAAGAAGTCATTAAACTTATTCCAGATCCTATGTATAAGGGCAATTTACGTTTCAATTTGTAAACCATTTTTTTCAGTTCTCGATAGGCAGTGCATCTCCTTGACCCAATCTTCAAATGAAGGGGGATCTTGCTTTTCCAACCTCGAAGTACTAATCTTTTGCCTTTCTTAGGTGTGGCAGGTTGTTAGATTTTACTTTATCCACTAAATGTTCAATGGTGTACCTGATGGTTTTGATCAACCTTACTTTACACCATACAAGGAAAGACATGCAGTCTTGCCCATATTTTATGTTGGTTTTATCGACTATTTTAGCAAGTGCCTATTATTACCTGACGCGGTCTTGATTCAACCATGGACACTCCTTCTCCAAACACTAGTGGTTCATTTTGGTACCTGGATGTGGTACGGAGTCTCTTGTCTGTACCTAACAAAATATAATGGTGCAGATAGCCTCATCTTTTAAATAATTTGATTGCTTTAACGGACACATAGATGACTAGCTAAAGTTAACTAAGAGCAAAATGCTGTGGGTTACATATGATATTCTCATGCTGTATCAGGTCGGGGATCACGTTGTTGCTTATGTTAGAACCGACTGTCTTGTTTGGCCGTGGTGTTCACGAAGTGCGTGCGTTCCTCCTTTGATTCTACGCGCATGGTTGCATATGGCTCTACAAAATATAAGGGTACAACGGCCACAAGATTAGGGTGTACTCTTCTACACCTGTTCGCACTCTCATCTTACTGAAAGTCTCGTGGCTGTACTATTATATCATATCCGCCCGATGCTATATTTGAGTGATGTGTACTTACCCGGATGTTTTAGTTGGTCCGGGCTCCTGCTTTGTTCACAAAGTCTCTGGTTGGCGCCGTTGTCCACACTCTCTGGCTTCGTGTACAAAACGGCCCGCAAGTATGGAGCATGTTGTTTTACACATGGCCCTTCTCTCAATTACTGTAACAGTCCCCTGTCTATGTTGAGCCAAATCGCGCAATGGCGTGGAAGTTCCATATCTCCTATTAGCTCCCAATGTATCCTTAGTCCTCTTTCTTTGTCAAGTTATAGCCACAGGACTCGAGCAGGCTCAGAACCCAATGTCAGCACCAAAGCCTTGTTGGTCCTCTTTCTCTGTTCAATTCTTCACACAGGACTTCTAGCCAAATCTACATCCACCATCAGCACCACAAGTGCCGTGCCCTGTACATTTCGGGTAATATCTATGATGCAGTTTAATATGTAAATGATGGCAGATTAACACTCCCAGTGGTGATATATAAATAGGCATTATTCTCTCAATGTATATTGCATGTGTTGATTTTATTCAAGGTAATTTCGCTAGGAGCTAGAAATAAATTTTATCTAGCAATACGTTTCATTGATTAATAGAATCCTCATACGAATTACAATTCTATCCATTCAGTCTATTCATTAAGACTTCTCTCAACACGTTTAGCTAAAAAATAAAATCAACTGTAGTTCTTTAACTCAGAGTTTCCTTTTATCGTTGTTTATAAAATTTCCTACTTTCAACTGGAAAAGAACTGTCCATTTAACTGTATGGATTAATTGGTTAACTGATCGAACATTTGCCTTTCTCCAAGACCTTCCCATTTTTATTCATGATCTTTTTTTATTGAATTGGATAAGCTACTAAAGGTATTTACAAACACCAATTTCTAGTCTTCTTTTTTAGTTGACTGCAATTCTTTATTTTCCAAAAGAACGATTGTTGTTAGCTCTTTTCAGTGCATTAGCTGTTAATTCCTTATGGTACCCCTCTGTTATGAAGCCCATCTCCAAGTTTGCTGGCTTCTTTTTTGAAGTCCTTCTTCATGGTGCTGTTTCTTTTTAACCATATGAATTGTCCTAATGGCAAGGTGTCTCTTACATGGCGTAGATGAAAACTGCCATAGTGAAGAAATGCATTTCGGTCGGTAGGTTTATGAAATGGTTTAACAAAAAGTACCTTCTTTTTTCCTCAACTGCAATGGTAATGTCCAGGAAGTTGAGCTCTTTCTTACTGAGATTGTAACCCATTAGAATGCCACACTGCCATCATGGCTGAGTCGCATCATTAGGGGACAATCGGATGATACTCTATTATCCTGATATGTGCAGACTGCAGACAAGACCCCCGTTTTACACGGCACCCACCTTTCTACATGCATAAAAGGGATTATTGTGTTTCAGTTGTGGTGGCTGTGCAGAAAGGTTCTCCCTGAAATAGAAGGCATGTTGGAAATGTGCACATATTGTACTTTATATTGCGACAGGGGTATAAAGGACTGTTTTGTATTTCTGAATTTCTCTGAATAAAGCCTTGGGGGTGGGGAGGAAGGAGAAAAATTAGCTAGTCACACAAGGCTGATTTTATATTCTTAAAATATTTATCATGGCTAAAACAGATCACTGAAAGAAAAGAAATACATGGATTCCGGAATGTTGGCCAAGGTGACAGCAGCTTGAACCTACAGCTCCTGGTCCCCTCCCTGAAGCTATTTCATATTGATAATGAATTTAAAAAAAATAATTCAAGAACCAGAAAACCCAACCTCTAAAAAACAGAAACAATTACTGGAGATGGAAGAAGACAACCCCAGTAGCCAGGACATCTACAAACTCCTGAGACAAGTGGCTTTGGACATGGTTGAGGTGAAAACTACCTTGTCTGAATTGAACTCCAAGGTCTGTCACCTGGATGGTAGAGTGGAAGAATTAGAAACGAAATCAATCTCTATGACCTCAGAGATGGCAGGAAGCTACAGGGCTTACAACATTTTGAAAAAGGACCTCCATTATGAAAGGGGCCAGCGAGATGGACTTCAAGCTGCGGAAAAGGAATATCAGATTAATTGGAGTTGAAGAGGACCCAGATCCTAGAAATGAAAACTTGATTTCAGTGATTGCTGGTATATTTAAAGACTGCTATGGTTTGGTTTCCTTTAAAGAGGAGGATGTTGGCCATGTTTACCGGATAGGTAAACAACCAGGCTCTAAGCCCAGGCATATCATGGTGGTCTTTGTTCTGGCAAGGAAGACGGAGAACTTGTTACTTGCAGCTAGGGTTAAAGGACCTGCCTCCTACAAAGGGAAACTTTTCTATTTGTGTACCCAGATTACCCCAAGGAGATCATGGCTGCCAGGAGAAACTTCAAGGGTCTGAAAGATTTGGCCAAAACCCTGAAGGATTGAGGCTCTTAGGGAAACACGTACTACAATTGCAGATTAATATCAGCATATATATGGATCTATATGTACACATGAATCGCTTACTTTCGACTTTAATATATTGGTTTGTTACTATGAAAATGGCGCTGGAAACAAGTTACAGTTGAGCGTTTTTGTTTTGATTCTAATGTCAGAATGCTGCTTTGTCTCTGAGGAACACATGGTAAGGCGAATGCACGGGAGTAAAGGACCTCACCTGCGTTGGACAGCTGGTTACGCCGTATTGCGTGCCACATCACGTGTCCACATCAGTGGAAGTATGTCTGAAGTTACGGGAAGGAGGATTGGCGCGGTGATGGATTGTAATGAGCGTGGGAGGGGCTATTTAGTTGCGCCTCCTCCCGTCTCACTTGGCCAGCTTCTACTCTCGAAGCCCCCTCAATGAGACTGTGCCCCTTTGTCGGCCAGACACCGGGCCTTTTTGGTGACCGCGCCCCTGCTTCAAACTTCCCGGGCTGTGCTCTGCCAGTCCTCTGCGGTGACGGCGGCGGTAGGGTCCTGGGGTGAGGCGGGGGGTTGGGCTGGCCGTCATTGTCCCACGCATAGGAAACATACCGGGCACGTAAGTCGGCCTGCCAAATCTATCAACATAACTTTTACCTCCGATCTGTGAAGGATTCTAGTGTGGTCCTGTGGAGGTTGCATTTAAAAGACTCTTAACACGGCACAATCATCCATTTGTCCGCACCCGCCTGTTTCATGAGGTTTGTGCTTTTGGCTTATTGTTGCTCCTGTGAAGAGGCTACATATGGAGAGAAGGATTTCAACCTCGAGCTAGCTCCGCCCCCACAAGGGTTGTGGCCAGAGTGTGGACTGCAATCCCAGGTGCATGAGGATCAGACTGCTTAGGTTATTTTCATGTCCGCTGCCGTTTTCCTGCATGAATGACCCTAATTTGAATTCTTTGACTATTGTCACTGCATTAACGTGGGGGGGGGGTCTGTACACATTGGACATGCTGGAGTGGGATGCCATCTTAAAGCTGACTATTTCTAGCAAGCAGAGTGTAATTTAGGCAGACTGGGACTGCTTACTAATTTAGGGATGATTGTTATTTATATTGTGCTGCAAACTGCAACCACACGTTTTTTAAATGTGTTTTCTCTATTGTTTGTATAATGCTTGGATGTGTATGCCAATTCTCTCATTTTATAGAGGATTTTTACAGGTACCTGTGTACTGGGCCCTTTCTATCTAAGAAATCTATTGATGATATGCATGTATTTTATCCTGCAGCTCCCTGAGTAGAAGGGCAATTGTCCTGGTTGAGCATTATATATATTCTGGCATGGGTCTTGTGGGCCTGTTGATGGGATTTCTTGGGTATGACAATTGTTGCAGTCTTTTAATGGATATGTGTGGCATGAAGCCTAATATGTTTGTTTGGATCTTTTTGCATCTCTTCCTAGAATGGGGTTCGAGATAATAGTGACATGGTTTTGTTAAATGTTCTTTTTATTTTATTTTACCCAGTGACTTCGCTGCTCGGCTTGGGGGTCTTCTCCTGTTGGGGGACTTCTAGTGCTGCATAGGTCCTACACGATTTTGGTGTTTCTGGATCTTTTTTGATTTAGTATTTAACTTAATGGTTGGGAATGGCTTGTTTGAATTCTAATATGTGATTGGGAGGGGTAACGTGTTATTTTGGGGTTTGTTAGTTCTTGTTGACGCTGGATTCATACTTCTGTTGTAAGGGGCAGGGGTGGGTTTTTGATTCTAGTACATGCAGAATTTTTGAGCTAGTATTTTTTTGTCTTATTCTAGTCTTTGCAATGCCGTCCGGGAAGAGGGACCTTTTGTCAGTCTCCTCTTGGAATGTGAATGGTCTTAACAACCGAGTCAAACGGCAAACGATTTTCAATTGTTTGAATGATATGCACAGTGATGTTTATTTCCTTCAAGAGACTCATTTGTTGATGGATGAAGTTAATGAATTGCGTAAACGGTGGGTTGAGGATTTTTATGTCTAGTGCTGTTCCTCTAAGAGTAGAGGGGTGGCTGTTTTGGTGCGAAATAATACCCTGATTAAGGTCTTACAATCACGCTCAGATGATGAGGGCAGGGTTATTGTACTTTTAGTAGATATTCAGAGGGTTCAAACAGTTCTTTGTAATGTTTATGCCCCCTCGGTGGATGATGGTTCGTTCTTTGGAATAGTAGCTCAGATGTTGCAGGATTTTGGTTCTCGGAATATTATTCTGGGGGGAGATTTTAATCTAGTTATGGATAATACCAAAGATCATAGCGGACCATTTGCTAATCTGAGGAGGGACCCAACGGATTGTTCCTTTCGCTCACTTATATCTGAATTTGCCTTGGAAGATTGTTGGAGACTGCGTAATTCTGATTTGAGGGAATACACTTTTTATTCTGGCTCTCATGGTTCACACTCTCGTATTGATATGTTTCTCATGGCTCGTTCAGTGACCTCGAACCTGGTAGGTTGTGAGATTGGTAGTATTGCTGTTACGGACCATGCACCCGAGTTCTTGAATGTGGGTCTGAAGTTTATTACCTGCAGATCATTTTGTTGGAGAATTAATACCTCAATTGAGACGATTGTGGAAAAAATTAGATCCGAGTCTGAACACTTTATGGTGGAAAATAGAACATACGGGCTTAGTGTTAGGACAGTCTGGGAGGCGTTTAGATGTACAATGAGGGCCTGATGCCGAGATTGTCCAGTAGCAGGAGAAAGAATTTGGAGAAATCAAGTTTAGATTTGGACCAGCATATTAAATTGATCTCAAATGATTTGATAAGTGACCCCACTAACTCGGAAAAGAGGAGGACGCTTGGGAAATTGCAGAGAGAGTTGAATGACATTTTGAAAGTGAGATCAGAAAAGGACTTGTAAAGGCTAAAATGCTCTTATTTTGAATATGGTGAAAAATGTGACCGCTGGCTTGCCTACAGATTGCGACAATAGCAGTCGGAAGGGGCAATTACCTCTATTAAAAGGGCGAATGGTCAAGTGACTTTTGATCCTAAACAGATTAATGAGACTTTTAAGGAATATTATACGAAACTGTATCAAAATGAATTGGATATCAATGGTCTGGATGAGTCTTTTTTGGTTGGTTTAGAGATTCCTAGAGTGAATAATTTGGAAAGAGCCATGTTGAATGAAGGTGTGACTGTGGATGAGATGAGGTCTGTAAATGGGAAACTGAACTCGGGCAAGTCCCCTGGTCCTGATGGTTTACCTGCTGAATTTGATAAAATCTTACCTGATTCGGTGGTGGAGCTTTTGCGGGATATGTATATGGAGTCTAAGGTGGAGGGTCTTTTTCCTGCTTCTACCAATCGTGCCACTATATCGGTTTTTCTTAAAAAGGGTCAAGACAGCTGCTTGACATCAAACTATCGTCCAATCAGCTTCATTAAAACAGACGACAAGATATTGGCGAAATTGTTGGCCATGCGTTTACAACATTTACTTGTGAAGTTGGTGCACACTGATCAGTCAGGTTTTGTTCAAAGTCGTAGAACATCTAGTAATATTAGAAATGTGTTGATGTTGATGACACATACCCAGCATTTGGAAGATGATGTGGCCATTTTCTCTTTAGACACGGAAAAGGCGTTTGACCGTGTTGACTGGAAGTATCTTTTTTCGGTCTTGCGTGCTATGAACTTGGGAGAGGAATTTATTTAATGGATTGCACTGCTATATACATGTCCAACGGCCACTGTCAGAACTAATGGACAATTATCAGACTCTTTTGAACTGCAGAGGGGTACAAGACAGGGGTGTCCTCTGTCCCCTCTAATATTTGTTTTGGCCATGGAACCGTTGGCGATCGCCTTGAGGTGTGATGTGGGAGTTCAAGGCCTGAACTTTCATGGTGCTGAACAAAAGTTATGGTTTTATGCGGACAATCTGCTACTACTGTTGCAGAATTTGGCTGTGTCCCTACCTGCCTTGTTAAATGTATTGGACAGGTTTCATGTTGTAGCGGGATACCAGGTCAATTGGTCTAAATCGGTCAATTGGTCTAAATTGGTGTTACCAATATCAGGATATTGTGATAAGAATTTGGTTACTGGATTTGGTTTTCAGAGATGTGACAGAAAACTGAAATATCTGGGTGTATGGCTGACCCCATTGGTGGATGAGATGGCTGGGGTAAATATGAACGAGGTGTGTAGTGATTTGAAAATGAGCATTTTGAGGTGGTCTTTGCTTCATTTGTCCCTCTGGGGCAAGGTGAACGCTCTAAAAATGTTTGGTTTTATCATTTTATTTTTTTTAAATAGTTGTCATCCACTTACAATCGCCTTTGGATATAACGGTTGTTAAAGTCAGTTAGGATTAATGTTTTCGTTGGGGAGTGCAGTCACGGGCCATTAGAGGAAAGGCCATTGTTCTTTAGACGCTCCTGCACGTCGTTTCACGTCGCGGGGACGTAATCTATGGATGCCGATGCGTATAGCGAAGGTCACGCGTGAACATGATGGACGCGGTGTCGGGGGAATAGACTGGCGGTAGGTGAATTAATTTGACTAACAAACGGGGTACTCAGAGTGACTGCGACCGAGTTTCTTCCGCTTTCTCCCTCCCCTATCCTGCCTCCGGAGATGCCTGTGCGCCTATGCGCAGCCTGTGGCTGATGCCGAGCCTCCTGCCTACACGCATCCACAAGCCTCCAACTATTCTGTCAGATTGGCGGTCAATGAACATTGTCGGATGCTTGGGGCCTGCTTGGGATATTATTTGAGAAACGCCGCGATAAGCCTCATGGCGCTAGGTTTGGAAACCAAATGCTGTGCAAGCTGTTTTATGTAAATGGATTATGGTGGCTGACTTGCAGCACCTCCCCCTCTAGCGCTGCATTGTTATTCATTGTGGCATGAACAGAGATATTGTCTGACCTTTATCTTGGTGATTGCAGCTTTGCAAAATCGTATTGAAGGACATGGAATGGTGTATGTTAATGCATAAGCAGGGGAAGTGTAATAGGCGTACATCATTAGCCTCATTTACATGCGGGTATGAGATGTCATCCTGCCTTGTGTGGTTCATACTCAGTACCACTTCTCTTAGAGATACACGGCATTTTGCAATTGGTTGACCATAAATCCGCAGTATACAACATGCATACCTGAAATAGAGTGTTTAATACTGTTATGGCCTCGGGAGAACGTGATGGGCCATGGTTTATTCCTTTATTCTGATGGCAACTGGGTGGGTAATAGTATGGTAGATTAATAGTTCTCTGGGGGGCGGAGGGGGGGTATCCATGGTTGTGCATAGTTACTATAGGAGATGGAATGGGAATTATGGGTATTCTATGACTACAATGGTTTAAATGTCTCACTGTGGACCTTGTCATGCCTGAGCTGAGACTATTCTTCAGCGGTGGATTCTGAGATGACATGGGTGTTAAGCCTAATGGCATACGGTGTCTCTCACTGACTTGTGTAAATGGATGTCGGGCATCATAAGTGTAGTCATTAACCTATGGTTTATTATATAATAAGAGCAATTGGGTTGATGGGATTGTAAGAAAGAATTTTATGTGTGCCATGTTATTGGGGTGGCAGACTTGGATGGGTTCATACTTTTGAAGGGAGGTTGGTGGGTTACTTTGACCTCCATGCTATTCTGGGGCTCTTGTGGATAGTGTCAGGGGTTATAGGGATGGAATATTTGTTATGATTGTCACTGTATATGCATTGGGTGTGGATTCTGGGGTGGTTGCAGTTCGAGACTTTGCTGTTTTTGTAAATAACTGCATTCAACATCACCTTACAGTCTTGCGGGGTGTATCATTTGTTTTGCTAATATGTGTTCATGGGTTTGCTATGTCGGTGTTTGTTCTGTATTGTTTCGTGTTGTTCTGTAGTGTTTGCATGTTTCAGTTTGCTTGCTCCCCTCTAGTTTTTGGTTTCAATCTGTCCAAGATTAATATGATTGGTCAATATGGCTGGTTTTGGTTTGAGTTCAAATGTCGTTGAGTGATTTGAGAGTATGTACCTGGAATGTTAAGGGCCTAAATATTCCGAGGAAGAGGAAGGAAGTACTGAACAGACTGAGGAGAGAAAAGACGGATATTGCCCTCATCCAGGAAACTCATTTGTTGAACGAGTCAGTGCATCTACTCCGAAATAGATGGTTTACTAAGACCTTTTTTAATTGCTATGGTTCTAAATCAAGGGGGGTAGGTATACTGCTGCGCAAAGGCCTAATGTTTCAGGTGGAGAAAGTGATGATGGATGATGAGGGGAGGACACTCCTTATTGATGTTACATATGAGGGTAAATTGCTCACAATTGGTTCAGTTTATGGTCCATGCAGTAGTGGTGGCCCTTTTCTCAGAATGCTATCGACACTATTGAGGGAGATGAGGGGGGAACATGTGATTTTAGGAGGTGATTTCAATAGTGTAATTGACGGTAAAATGGACCGTTCGGCACAATGTAGATTTACTGCTGGAAACAATAGTAGATCCTTTAAAGAATTTGTGGATAATCAGGATTTAATTGATGCTTGGAGATTTATTAACCCTGCAGTGAGGGAGTTCTCCTTTTACTCACCGGTACATGACTCTCATTCAAGGATTGATTACTTTCTTATTTCTGAGCGGTTGGCTGAGGGTTTGCGGGAGGTGACCATAAAAGAGAGAAGTATTTCAGATCATTCGTTGATTATGATGCAGTTGAGTATGGGACAAGACAGGTCGGGGTTCACTAGGTGGCGACTTAAAACTCATATTTTACAAGAGCAGGGGATTGCTGATTCTCTGCACAATTTCACAAGGGATTACTTTGATATTAATATTGGGACTGCATCTGATGTCATGGTGTGGGAGAGCTTCAAGGCGACTGTGAGAGGGGAACTGATGAATTTTACATCGCAGGTGCGGAAAAAAACCTTGGCGGAGATTCAGGAATTGGAAAGGGAACTAGAAAAAGTGCAGAAAGATTTTGCAGTGTCCAAGCGACCTGAGGATAAGTTGTTGGTCGGACGGTATAGGGACTTACTTAAACAGAAAATGGACGACCAATATGAGAAAGGTATGGTTTTTATGAAGCAGAGGTTTTGGGAACGAGGTGACAAAAGTGGGAAACTGTTGGCGAATAGGTTACGGGGACTATCGGATACTTCTTTTGTCCAAAAACTAGTTGATGATAATAGTGTTCATATTAGTAAGAAAGATGAGATATGTAATGGTTTTCGGACGTTTTATGAAACATTATATCAAGAAGATCAGTTCCCAAGTCAGGTAGACATGGACTCCTTTTTTGATAAAATTGTCATGCCAAATTTGAGTGTGGACCAAGCTGAGATGATGGATAGCCCTATTGAGGAAGAGGAAGTGTCAGTAGCTATTGGTCAGCTCAACAAAGGTAAATCACCAGGGATAGATGGCCTACCGGTAGAGTTCTATCAGACACTTAGTGGGGTTCTTGTACCGCTCCTGTGCAATCTATATAATGGTTTTATGCGGGATGGTTTGCTTTGTCCCACTATGAAGGAAGCTTGTGTAATTGTTATCTCGAAGCCGGGGAAAGATGGTAAGAGATGTGAGAATTACAGGCCGATTTCGCTCCTGAATGTGGATTTAAAAATTTTCAGCAGGATTCTGACTAATAGGTTGAATATGTGCATAGGCAAACTGATCAGTGGATCGCAGGTTGGTTTCATGAGAGGCAGGTATGGTTATGATCATATTAGGACGTTGATAGATTTGATGGGCCTACCGAAGACGAGGACCAGAGATACCTTGTTTTTATTTATGGACGCAGAAAAGGCTTTTGATAGGGTCAATTGGTCCTTCCTTTACCACACACTCAGGAGAATGGGATTTGGGGACACGTTCATTAAGATCATCAGGGCGATGAATTCTAATATTAGTGCAAAGGTGTGGGTCAATGGGGTTATGTCCTCCTCTTTCTTGTTATCTAGGGGAACTAGGCAGGGTTGTCCATTGTCCCCGTATCTGTTTAATCTGGCCTTGGAACCTCTCATCCTATACTTGAAACAAGAGCAAGGCCTTCGGGGGCTTAAATTTGGTGATGCGGAAATTAAAGTTCTCTGCTACGCTGATGACATGACAGTGATATTGTCTAATCCGGCTGAGGGATGTGTATTACTTAAACAGATGTTTGATGAGGTGGGAAGTTTATCGGGCCATAGGATCAATTGGGGGAAGACTGTGGCTTTCCCTTTGGATGTTAGTGTCCCGCGTGATGTCTTGGGCTCTTGGAACTGTCGCTGGGAGGTGGGAACTATGAAATACTTGGGTATACATTTAGTTAGGGATTTGAAAAGGATGACCGCTTTCAACGTGTCAAGGATACTGGAGGTACTTAAAAGAGACATATTGAGATGGGGCCGGCTGCAGTTGGGAATTTGGGCCAAGGTTAATGCCGTTAAAATGGTCCTTTTGCCAAAGGTTCTTTACATCATACAGTCCATTCCCTTGAAGTTTACGAAGAAAGATGTTGCTCCTATTGATAAAGTTTTTCGGGATTTTCTTTGGGGCGAAGGTAAGCGGCCCAAGATTCCTAGTTTTATTTTGCACGGTCCAGTAAAGGATGGAGGATTTGGATTCCCGAACTTGATGAATTATTGCACAGGTTTTCTCTTGAAAAAATCGACTCCATATTTCTCTGAGATTCATGAATATGTTCCCAATTGGTATATAATTGAGAGTCATCAGTTTTCGCCTTATGCGTTGAGAGACCTCTATTCAATGTCTAAATTGCCCGCCTCAGTGCAGAAGCTGCCCACAATGAGTGCGACTAGGGAAGCGGTGCTGCGCTTTCTAGACTTTGGAGATGAAAATGATGGGTTGCACTATGATGCATCTTTATGGCAAAATGCATGTTTACAATTGGATAATAGGCCCTTATGCTGGAAAAGCTGGATAGGTAGGGGCATACTTAGAGTCCGTGATGTGTGGCATAATGGTGACATGATCCTCTTTGAGCAGTTAAGAACTTCTTTTGGTATTGGAGCTAGAGAAAAAAATCGTTATGTGGCCTTAAAGATGCTCTTAACTGAAAGGACAGGGATGTTAGATGGAGGCATGAATGAGAGACCTGCATTGTGTGAACTTCTCCGATCAGCATCGTATGGAGTTTCAACTTATCTGAAACTGATGCCGGCAGATGAGGGTGATGTGAGAGCTTGGGATAAGCTTCGCCAGGCCTGGGCGGATGATCTTGGGGTGGACATCTCGGTTCGGGAATGGACGTATTTACTTCATGTGGGAGTACAGGCAAAGATGGACTTGCAGCTGCGTTATATCAGGCAAAGGATCCTCTTTAGGCTATATTGGACTCCGTCCAGGATGGTCAGATTGGGTCTATCGGACACTGATTCATGTTGGGGCTGTGGATGTGGTGTGGGCTCTTTGATGCATATGTTATGGACGTGTCCGAGAGTTTCCGACTTCTGGACTGTGGTATTGGATAGACTGGACCTTGTATTAGAAGAGAATCTTCCTCGCTCTTTCCTTTCAACTATTTTGTTATCCAACAGGGGTAGAGGAGACAGAGCTAGGGACTGTACGGAATGGATCAATAAAGGGTTGGTTTTGGCAATGAAACAAATCCTACGGGTCTGGAAGTCAAGGAAGAAACCGAGTGTGGATAGGTGGTTAACAGATATGCAGGTCTTGTCGAACTTTGATAAAGTTTTGCTCATTGGACAAGGTAGAGAAAGCCGTTACTCTCGACTTTGGGGACCTTTCAATGATCTATTTGGCTGAAGGTTGGGATCCAAACCTGGGGGGGTAATCCCTTCCTTGGGTTGGGGATGCTTTGATACTTCTGGAGTTGGGGAGCTGTTCCGTTATGTGTTTGTTATATGTTTTGGTCTCTTGTTGTTTGTCTTAATTGTTGAGTGTCAGGAATTTTTGTTCAAATTGTATTTGTTTTTTGCAAATATTATCGAGGTTCATGTGTTCAGCATTATTCTGTTTATTCTAAGTTTCTTTTAAGATTTTGCGATTTGAACACGATGCAATGTACTGGAGATTGTTTTTTCTTTGTTTATTGTTCGAATCTTTAAATAAAGTGATTAAAAATGAATGCAGCTCCAAAAGTTAATTACATCCTGGGTATGCTTCCGGTGAAGATTAGCCAATTCTATTGGAAGAAAATTAATGGTTTGTTACAGTCCTTTCTTTGGGATGATAAGCCGCCACAGCTAAAATTATGGAAACTTCAGTTACCTGTGGAAAAGGGGGAACTAGGAGTACCAAACTTCAAAGCGTATCATTTGGCTTTTTCCAGTAATTTTAGTGTACCCATTTTGAAAGATCCACCTGATAAATGGGCAATTGCAGAGGCGAGTTTGCTGGGCTTGCTGCCTCCTAAGGCGATTCTCACAGCAACCAACAAGTCATGTAGGAAAATGCTTTTGACAGTTTTTCTGAGAGAGACGTGGAGAAATATACATCAATTGCTAGGATCGGTTGCTTTGAAGACAACTCATGCATCCATTTGGCTGAATCCGTCAATTTCTGTTGGGGGTAACACTCTATTCTGGCCAGAGTGGTTTCTGAGTGGTATATACTGGATTGGTGATGTCTTTGAGGGTGGTAAGTGGATTGGAGAACGAGAGTTATGTGAGAAATTTAACATTGTAAATTTCCTAGGGGCGTAGGACGTGCCTTGCTGAGCAGCTCCTGTGGATCCGACATTGATCCGGGAAATTACGCTTGAAAAATTATGTATTCACCTCAGAAATGAAAGCACAGGCGTGTGAACAGGTGCCCTGCAATAAGTACAAAAACCAAGTGAATCGTGTGCAGTACCAGGAAGGAAATTGACCTTGAAGAATACGGCCAAATGGAAACGAAGTAGCTAAAATGGCGGACAACAAAGGGATCGCAGCCGCGGCAGCAGGAGCAACTGAATAGACCAGAGCGGCGGAGAGAAAAGAAGGAGGCTGGCCTTTGGGGGTCGTGCAAAGCTCTTTCGTTCACACGCCTCGCTCCTGACATGGTGAGCAGTGGTCGCTCACAAGGATATTAAGGCATTGTTTAGGAGTTCGGAGCAGCGTGTGGAACTGGATCGCGGATATAGTAGCCGCGAGTATGGAATACTGAGGAGCGGCATCGAGCGTTCGCGTGGCCCCCAGCCATACACAACTAGCGTTAGAGCGGCTCCCTGCCGCCCGCATATGTACGCTCCTGAAATATTAGTGTTCTGTACAAGATATACAGATCACAGGACTGTGAGCAGCGGAGCGATCCGCCCAAAGGACAGTAGCAGTGAATGGAACTCCGAACGCGCATCGAACGCTCTGGGCGGCCGCAGATGTAACCATACGTGAAGAGCTGCCAGACAGAACTATTGTTACTTTGTTTAATTAACGGAAAGCGGGCCGCGCTGGGCGAGGGAATCAGCGTGGCTTGCAGGATACATTCTTTGGTCACAGCGGTGTTCGGATGACTAAGTAACACAACAGCCAGAACGCTGCTCTGCCATTATATCAGAAGGAACACGTGCTACACATAACGAAGCGCTACATTGGTGCACAAAGGGCATTGGAAGCTAAAAGCTAAAAATTGAAAGGCGGCAAGCAGGCTAAATGTTGATGCTGCAGAAAGGTTCTCATTAAGGTGAATACATAACACTAAACGCCACATAAGCACGAGGCACAGTGGTAGTGGAGAGGAGGGCGCACCTAATGGCCCTCGGGAACACGTGAATGGGGTATTGACCACAATAGTCAGAGAAGGTACGTGGGAGGACACAGCCCACTCGAAACATAACAGTGCACGCTTATACATATCGCAGCCACCTGAGGACGACGCTCCTGGGCCCGACTGACCTGGTGGAATCACAGTAACAACAGGAAATAGAACTAGCACAATACGGGGGAGCCGGAACTGGATACGCAGGCAGGGTTGCATGATGTCAGTGAAAGGAGCAAGGGCCAAAAGTAAGCAACCTACAATGGAGACCTTTACCAAGATTCAGCGGACTCCTACTGCCCCAGCACAAAGCGCAGCAGCTGCTTCCGTGGATGGTACCCCAGAAGGAGAAACATTGTAAATTTCGTAGTTGATGATTTCAGGAAATTGAAAAGATGTATAAGTGATGTGGCTGAGCAAAGGGGTGCTACGATGAATCTCTTTCTTAAGGAGAGGGAGCCGGGTTGTGGTTCGATTGCTAGCAGGATTTACAATAGAATTGTGTCTGCATATAAAGAGAATTGTGAATTGGGAGATGAGTGGGGCAGGAGGTTGGGGTGTGAAATTACACCAGAGATGTGGTTGGAGATGTGTGCTAAGGATAAGCTTTGTTCTATTAATTTGGAGGAACGGTCGAGACAAATAAAGATCCTCAATAGAGTATTTTGGAGTCTGGAACGATTGTTCAAGAGAGGAATGGTGGATTAGGATGAATGCTGATGTTGTGGAAATGGATTGGGTAGTTTGGAACATTTACTATGGGACTGTGTGCAAGCATGGGGATTTTGGCACGATGTTTGTTTCATCTGTTTGCGTGTTCTGAATTTGGATGTTGCATTGGACTTCCAAACAATGATATTGGGGAGTGGTGAGTTGATGGAGGACCTCTCTGTCTCTCAAAAAAAAATGTTTGCTCTGTGGAGCTGGTTTGGGCAAGAAGATGGTATTTAGGGGCTGGAAGGCTCGGATTGCACCTACTGTTGAGGATTGGATTGAAGCGATCTCCGGTATTGCGAATGTGGAAAGGGCGATTTACAAGAGACAAGTGAAATTACTATTACATGCAAAGATTTTGTACTAGTTCATTACTTGTTAATATGTATATTGTATTCTGCATATTTCTTGTTTATTTTGTTGAACTGCTTGGTTATCATTGTGTAAATTTTACAAATAAATAATTCAAAAAAAAAAAAGAAAAGAAATACATTTACATCCATTTTAAAATAATATTTTTCAAAGTGCATAAGCCTGGTCAAAGTGTTCACAAGGGAAGGTTTTCAAGGTGTACACAATTCTGGTGGTTGACCTAACCTGCAAACACACAAGCCCAACACACTGCCTTTCATTCTAGAACAGCAGGGCTTCAAGCAGAGCCATCATAAATTGCATCCACTGTACACCATCCTGGGCGAGTGGTGGGGGGACGACTTTTGAGGACTGTGGGATGTAGATTATCTTTCACAGTAGTTTCTTCCCAGCCGCGGCAGGGTTTCATCACCTACAGCAGAAGAATATATTTTCAATCCAATCAGGATTGAGGAAGACTGCACTTAATTCCAATATTATGCTACCCTTAGCCTAGGAGCAGTCCTGTCAATTATCTCCTTGTCAGTCTTCCTCGTCACATGCCTTACTCTATGAGAAAATTGTTTTGCTCTTCCCACTTTTTTATCTCCCCCCATAAACTGGGTATAAAAGCAACTCTGGCTCACCAAGACTTCCTGTTTGATTAGCAAGTTGTTTAGAACCAAAGTAGGTCGCGGAAGGGAGGGTATGTCAAGGACTGTGACGAGGAAGAGTTGGAGTACTGAAGATTACCAAGTAATCGGCTGTTCACAAATACGCACTTTATCTAAAATGAACAATTCTTTAACTAGGTCTAATAGCTCAAGCAAATAATAATCCTGTAATCTTGGTACCTCAAACACTGTGGGCTTAACATGGAATTCATTAATTCCACAGAGAGCTCCTATCCGTGGCCCACAATGGTGTCCCAGATGGGAGCTCCTTCTCTTAGATTTTGTACATGTGGCAGGAGCGCAATCATAAGCACATTTTCCCAACAAGGTTTATGTCACGATCCATGCCCCTGACCCCCTCAGGTATAACAGCCCCCTGGCAGCAGTGGGGCTAAAGCCCTTCACACCGGCCGCAAGGGCCTTAAAATTCCATCAGAAACATACATGGAGTCAGTCCTGGCGCCTTGGCGCCAGGCTCATTATCAGGAATAAAGCAATACCAGTTTTGGACTTTAATCCAACATGGAGGCCTATTACACAGCTCAGTTCTTTAGAACCATGCCATGCGGTCTAGTGGTTTGGCTGTGGCTGGGCCTGGAACTACTTGGCCTGGAACTACTTTAACTAGGCTATTTAAACCACACCCAAACAGCAGAACATGCTTCACGTTATTCTGCACTCCTGCAGCGTAACGCTCACCGTGTCCAACTCCTGCTCATCTGCTTCTCTGGTGGCCCGATCCTGAAGCCCTAGATCCGGATTCCATTAATAACCTGGAAGAACAAGAACAGCATTAGCGAGCAAGAACACTTACCTGTGAAGTAACCGGCCTTGAATCCATCCTGCGCTTCGCTTACCTCGCCCTTTTCTCGGATTTCGCCGCAACCTGTAAGGGAGAAGGAACAAGGTCAGTATTAACAAAGCACTTACCTGGGCAAACAGCACTTTGATCGCTCATCACTCCGGAACATCGCTGCAATCTGTACAAAGAAGAGAAGAGAACACAGGTTAGCAATTAACACCAATAAACAGTGCAGCGCTCCGCACATCAATAACTCACTGTGGTCTTTGCCATCGGCGCGTCAACTGTGAGATCGCAACCATCCCTGTGAAAACAAAAAGACATTGTTAGGGAACAGCGTAGTGGAGCAAGACGCTGAGAAGACAGAGAAAACGGAGGGAAAGAAAGAGACAGAATAAAGACATTATAACTCACCTGGAAGACATCAAGCAGAGTTGGAGTCACAGCCGGTCTGGACCCGACATAAGGGCACACAGATCAGTGAAGCAACTAGGTCCACGGAACGCCCGCACCAACCACGCGTCTCTGCACAGAGACGCAGGACGGAGAGTTCAACGCACACAAACCTAAGGTGAGCAATAACCCCAAGGGAGGGGATTTGGACTAGAGGGAGGTGGGACTCCACCCATCACAGAACCAGTATCTTAACCCTCCATTCTCCTGTTATAGGCGCTAGCCAACATCTGGCATATAACCAAGCTGAGAGGGGTCCGGGATAGCGCCTCTATCCAGTATCTCGTGGCGCCAGCGTGGATACCAGGTGAGTTTAACAGTTTACAACTGAAAAGAATGTCTTTATGCATATGGCCTGTGCTCAGTCCCAGTTTTCAAAAGATATGCAAATCGTCGTCGTGTTGTTTACCTGAGTCAGCAACTTTTTGTTTTTAAGTCAGGGAAGGATTCATATGAACATCAGGCGAACAACGTTTGCACAGGAATGGGGTTTGTAGGGAATTCTCCCAGTGTTACAGTGTTTATTTCAACACATCGGTCTGTATTTATCCATATTTTTAATCTATTTATCGACATTTATATTTGCTCTGTAAAATTACTCAGTCACAACTGGTCCTTTTCTGCATTTATTCATAAAAATATTTAGCGCTTTAATGCTAAGCCATGATCCCTTTTCAAATTAATAACAAACAGCTGCTTCTTCTGCTGACGTGATAAACATCTCTGCAGCCCTTTTAACAATTTCAAAGGGTGGAGGGGAGGAAATCACGTTTTTAGCCTCTCCTTAGTATTATTTTGTACAGCCTTCGTCTTGCAACCTGAAGAGCTAATTAAGGCACATGCATTTCAAGTTTTTTTTCCTGCTTTTTTTAACAAATAAATACAGAAAGAAAATAGTGATTTTCATATCCATTTATGTGTAAAAATAAGTAAAAAACGAAAACTGGATTTCATTTTCTATATCCCTTGCTTGATAATAATGTATTTCTTATAGAGCGCTAAACACCCATAGGTCTCAGAGCGAGGAAATGACAGAAGACAGTATTATCCCACCGAGTGGTACTCAATTTATCGACCTCGGAAGGATGATAGGCTGAGTTGACCTTGCTGGGATTCAAACCTTCAGGCTGCACACAGATATCAGGGGCGAGGGCTCAGCCCACTGTGCTATCTGACCGGGGCCCTTGAATGGTTACACCACCCAAATAAGTGTCCCATGCCTGCAAATGGTACCTAACCGTAACAGACAAAATCCAATCCTTGTAGAGAACTCACAGCAAGACACCGTTTACTAGCTGCAGCGTGTAGCGTTTTAAATCCTGTAACCTAAATTGGAAAAGCTGCAACAAACATGTACAAAGAAAAACAATGTGATGTTATGTTAAAGGTACTTATATAGCACACTGTCACCAATGGAATTGGTCCCCAGACGCTCTGGCGGATCTGTAAACGAGAAGGTGGGATGGGTTAGTAAGGTGAAGAGGGAGTAGGATAGTGAGAGGAATGGTGTACTGTTGGCAGCTTTAACTTGGTAGACACCGGGTGCTGAGCTTTGGTGCGAGTATAGGATCGGTGTCAGTCCGCGTGTGCTGTTGGTGAGGCTTATGTGTTGTTGCAGTGTGGTGAAGTGCGTGCAGCTTGTTGTGCGAGAGATGGTTGTGTGAGGTTTTTTTTTAGACGAGTATGCAGGGAGTTTGAGTTTATATTGGTTAGTGGATTATATGACATTTAACATGCAAGCATTCACAGTTCTGTCTAAGTGTAGCACTTGCTGACCTAAATAATTCTGTCTAAGTGTGGCACTCATACCTTGTGCCACTTTATCCACAATGAACTGCAAGCATTTCAAAAGGTTATATCTCATCCTTTGGAATGTATTTTCCTTTCCAGCGGTACCACATCCCTTCCTGCCTCACTTTAAATTCCACTGAAAAGCAGCATAACAGCCATAAACACCCTAAGATGTGCCAAGGTATGACAGCTTGCTCTGATCTACTTTGTATACCAACTACGTTCTTCCCTTTATTTCTGCAAATCTGGTTTTGCAGCTGCTTCGGTGGTGCAGCGGCCAAGTGAAGACACAATCTTGTGAGACCCCCTTACAGCCTAAACGAGCAGGGTCCACAGACATTTTTGGCACACTTGCTGAGCATATTAGCTAATCTACTTATGTATGTATGTGTTCGAATTATAAAGCGCAAACCTAGCTGAATTCTCAAAGCACTGTACATATGGGTCACACCCTCCGGTTACAAGCAAGGGTATGGGGATAGCTGAGACGCTGGGATGGATAGGGTAACAGCTGAGGTGGGAAGCCCCAAAGGGGAAGAATTGGGGTTCAGCAAAGGGGTCAGCAACTGGCAAGATGTTCTTTGAAGAGTAGGGTCTTCAGGTCCTTCCTGAAGTGTAAGATAGAAGGGGCCAGTCTTATCTGCATTGTTAAATTGTCCCAGAAACAGAAGGCCTAGTAGGAAAAGGTGTGTTTTCCAATTTCTCCCTTGCAGTTCTTTGCTTCCAGCCTGGCATTGTTGAGGCTTTCGGTGGCGTGCCGACACCTAGATATGGTGGTTTTCTCGGCTAGGTGGAGAGGTGTTTTACTTGTGACTGCTTTGTAGGTGATGCAGGTTGTCTTGAACCTGATGCATGATTGAAAGGGGTAGTCAGTGCAGCTCCTGGATGTAGGGGGTGATGTGGTTGAATGTTCCGAGTCCTGTGCTGAAGCATGCTCAATTGATTTCAGAGGGGCACATGTGGGACTTCAGCGAGTAGGGCATAGCCACCATCCAGGTGTGCGATTACTTGGGCTTGGAGAAGTGAACTTTACGGCAGAGGAGTGCAAGTGCTTTGGTTTTCTTGGTGTGTGTGTTTTGAATGAGACAACACAGTCGATGGTGAAGCGAAATGATTTTGCACTGGTTGAGCGCTGAGGCATGAATCCGTCGAGCTTCCTGTGAGTAATCCAATTCTGGACTTCAGCATGCTTGATGGGGTGTCCTAGTGTAATCAATTCTAACTTTTAAGTCATCACTTCTTGGAGTTGGTGGAAAGACGAGTACCTCTATAAAAAATAAAAAAATAAAACAAGAACTAGACAGTGCGTTACCCACAGGTAAAAATGCCTGTGATGTCCGGTGCTGGCTGAAGATGCACAAGGTCACATTTAACAAGCACTAGCAAAGCTAAAAGGTCAGGCTTTGAGTGGGTAAGAAATGGTTGGATGACTGCATGAAAATGGTTTTTTGGTGTATAACGTGGCACTTTTTTGGCAGTTAGGAGCAGAAATTGCAAAGGTGCTTTTGGAAATTGGAAGTCTTTCATGTCGGGGCTGAAAGATTGCTAGAGTAAAAAACAGCATTTTCCTGTGAGGAGGTGCAGAATCTAAATAGCTATCTCTTAAGCAGGCACATTAACTGCCTGAGCTAGCCAGTCAGGATTGAAGACTGTGCCCTTCATGTCACAAACAGCTCTGTGGCAGGTACAAACAACGTCTGAGAACTTTGCTGAATGGGGGAGACTATCCGTTTGGAGAATGCACTGTCTGTGGCATATTGTGGGGGTAATAATGACAGTTTATACAGCACAGACAACAAACCGGAATATTGGGAGGCGAATAATGTAGCCTTGCAGACATATCTGAGCTTTGAGTATATTGCGTGTGGTGTGAGTACAAGGGATCATGTTAGAGGGAAAATATATGAAAGTGGAATGGGGAAAAAGATGTACAAATGATCTGTGTATGGGGGATCCTAGAAGCAAAGACGTGATTTTATTGGTAGAAAGGTTGAGATGCCAATGAAAACAAACAACAAAAATCCAGAACTGTCCTGCTTTCTAAAGATTGTACTACTCCCCCTCAGAGCTTTTGTAGGTTACTCTTTGGCGTTTGACCAATGTGAGAAACCCGAGGGTATTCTCACTCCTACTCCCCTTGGATCCTCTATGCAAGCGGCCAGGAAAAGGCCATCGCTATTGGAACTTGACCCTGGGAGTGGACAAGTGAGGGAGGATCACCTGGGTGTCGGGTCCTTGTGAATTGTGAGTGAGGTATCTTTAAGTGAGACATGGTATCATGTTTACCTCGTGATAACCAGCTGAACACTTCACCGACCTTTATAGGTCAGTATAAGGCAGTCCCCCTTTACTCCCCTTTTGGGTTAACTAACAGTACTGAGACAAAAGAAGCAACTGAGAGTAATAAACACCAATTACTCTCACTACTCAGCTACTGGGACAGAAAAAGATGCAGGAAAGTCAGGCATGTCGGTGTAATCAGAGTCAGGCAGTCTTAATTAATGGTATACACCTGCAGCCCATTAAAGGACCACAGGTGTATAAAAGGTGGAAGGCTGAAGAACAAGGTGGAAGCCGGCAAAGTGGAAAGCCCAGGAGACGGAACCGTGCAGGAGCGAGAGCAGCCGAGGCGCTGAGAAGCCAACCTGAGAGTCCTGCTGCTGTGATTGTACAGGACGGAGATGCCACAGAAGGGTAGGCAGGCAGCAGGCTCTGCCAAGAAGCGGAGGCGGAGCTCCGCACGCGAGCAGGAGAATACTGAGCGAAGCACCCGGGCTTTCCCATTCGCGGTGAAGCCGTTAATAGGAGCTGCCACATCTGGGTGTCAGGAACACTAAAACCTCTTTTAGCACTCCGAGGACTGTGAATGTAGTAGGGATCCACGGAAACAAGTAAAATTGTCTTTATTGAATACCGAACTGAATGGAACAACAAAGTTGCCTTTAATGAATACCGAAACAAACGAAATATGCAAAGCTGCTTTAATTGAATACAGAACTGAATGAAATGGACACAATTACATTTTGTGATTAACAAAATGAATGAACCAAGCCAAGCAGCATTTTTGGAATACCAAATTGAATGAAGGAAATTAAGTTACATTTATTGAATACAACATACAAGGATGCACTTTTTATATTACTGAACTGAATGAAATAAGCAAAACCTGCATCTATAAAACACTGAAAGAAAGGGAAGAACAAGCTTACTAAATGATGAACAAAGGACTGAAAGTAATTATGAAACTAAGTTCAAAGAAAGACTCTGAGGGCAAAGTTGGAGTCAAGGTTGAGAGACCATTTGTCTATTAGAGTTGAAGAGCTACATTGGAGAAACTACTTGTTTGGCTGAATATTGAACTACTCAAGGGGACCTGGAAGTTCCTGGTTGCGTGACCTGGAATGGGTGGATCGTGTGGTCTAAAACAGTGCCAAGACCATATAACTATCATCTGTGGAATAAAGAGCTGTTGAAAAGGGAATCGAAGGTTCTTGGTTGCGTGACCTGAAATGAGTGGACCGTGCAGCCCAAAACTGCACCAAGACCAGAGAACCCTTATATGCTAACAAGGAAGTTTACTGTTTTTGAAGAAAAAAAAAAACAACAATTGATGTATACCAGACTTAAGGAAGGGAACCCTAAGTCGTAAAGAATTGTTGTAATACTCCAGGAGACTTCTTTTGTGTCACCCTTGGATATTGATCTTGGGGAAAGGAACCCTGAGACATGTTGCCCTGAAAATGTATTTAACTTGGGGAAGGGCATCCTGACCTTTACAAAAGTGTGGAATTTCATTGCTTATTGAACTTGGGGAAGAGTCCTGACCTTTACAAAAGTGTCGACCTTTATTGCTTATTGAACTTGGGGAACGGTCCTGACCTTTAAAAAAGTGTGGACCTTTATTGCTTCAAGTCAGAAAGAAGGTAAACTGAACATTGTAATGAGCATATTGACATCTGCGGAAAAGAAGCTCAAGAATAAACTTGAGCTGGAAATAGCTCAGAACTTTACTTTTGGACCATTCTTTAGTTCATGGTAGACATCACAACACATAGTTTTTCTTAGTTGTGAGGGCAAGTATAGGTTTTGGACACAGACAGACTTTTCAGTTGGACAGACTTTCCTTAGTTTATTTAGGTAGGTCGCCTTAAGAGAACTTGTGGAAATGGTTGTGCCTTTCCTTTCACGTACAAGCTGCGCATGTTTGGAATGCCCTACCTGAACACCTACGAAATACTGAAAATCATCTGATCTTTAGAAAACAGTTAAAGAGCTTTTTGTTTGTATAATAAGACAGGCAGCGCTTCATCCTTTCTTTATGGCGCCTGGATGCCTTTGGGCTTTGGCGCCTTATAAGTGACCTAACATAACATAACGTAGGGAAATCCCACCTTAGCATTGGACAAGTTAGGCTTTACTCCATCCTGACATTTTCATTCATAAATTCTTTTGTTATAGATTGAATCTGTTGTCTGTGTGTCCTTCCATGATAAATTAACAAGGGGGGTCCTGGGAGTCCCTCTGCCAGACATTAGTCCTGGTTACGAGAGACTATCCCAGAGTCTTTAGCTCACTATCTTCACAGAGAAGAAATATCCCCAAACATATCAGTCTTTGTCCTGCCCTGGTGCAGTCCATCACCGATATGCTAGGCAATTCTCCTCTGAACAAGAGTACCAACAGCAACCCCAGAAATGTGTTTCGGTCTGGTTGGACCTCATCAGTAGGGTGGAGCTGTGCCTCTCTTAGTATAGTGAGCAAGGGGTCCACGTCTGGATTCCCCTAGTAACTTAGGGTGAGACTCAAAGTTACTTAAATATGCAAATTAACAAGGGGGGGTCCTGGGAGTCCCTCTGCCAGACATTAGTCCTGGTTATGAGAAACTTACCAAAAGTCTTTAGCTCACTATCTTTCACAGAGAAGAAATCCATGATGCCAATCTCAAACCAAGTAGTACACACCATGACACAAACCCTGTACCATTGAATGATTTTGGCATACCAGAGTCACACCCTACTGGAACCCAGGTTCCTCTCCCAAAGTCCATGCCAGGGATTTCCATTAACCACACCTGTGCCTGTTTGTGGTCAGCTCCACCATGACCTTCCTCCCTGCTAACTCTGCTTATAAGCTGCCACACCATCAACCATCAACCTCCCAGTTTGTGCAATGCATTCTGAACCTCGTGCAGCTGAACCCCATTTGAAATCTCTTTGCTTTGCTTATCTTTTTGCCTTGTGCCTTGCTTGTGATAGATCCCTGCTCCTATGTTGTCTTCATCCAAATTCCACAGCCCCGCCCTGCACTGAAAGCTCAGTCCTCGTCTCTGCCAGTTTAATTTCTCCTTTCCTTTGTGCTGTGTCAGTACAGCCATCAACCCCTGTTTCTTGTGCCGATTTTCCTGAAGCTCCCAACCTCTGTTAATTGTGCTGTTTCTCTCCAGTTCCCTTTGCAATTCCCTGCTCTGCCTTCTCTTAGTCAAAAGCTTTGGCCTGCTTAGTCAAACTCAGTTTCCCTTGCTTTTGTTTGTACCCTTTCCCTAAGTTCTGGTCCTGTGTTCCACATTCTTGCCTTGCCTAGTACATGCGTTTTGTGAGGAGTCAGACATGAGAGGCGATCACAAAGTTGTGGTGTTCTTATCTTCAGACATTTTTATTAAACAAAAATGGGTTGGATAAACACCTCTCTAGCCCTATACTAAATAAGAGTTTCCCTGCCTAGGAAACTAAAACTAAAGATCAGTCTGTATCAAGTCGTTATAAACTTAGAAACCATCCTTGTGTCCAAAATAATGTAATCTGACCCTCACACTAGAAACAAACAACTAAGGGTGCAAAGAAATGGCTCTGATTTATGTTTTGTAAAAAGTATTCAAAAGCAAAACAGATGAACCCAACAAAATGTGCTTTCCAGGGACAAAGCCTTGGATCCAGAGGGTGGTTCCCTTCCCCTGGATGTTTAGGTAGAATGGCAAAAACATTTCTTTTGAACAACAGTTCCTTGGTACTAAATTCAGAAAGTTCTTGCGCAAACAATATATTCCATGACATCCAACACTTCCTTGGTTTGTTTGTACTCTATTCACAAAGTTCTTGTTCATATAACACATTCCACAATAAGCTTTCTTTAACTTCTCTTGTATTTTGACGGATTTCCTGGTGAACTCCTCTACCAGGACTCCTCTTGTGGGCTCTTCAGACCTCCTGGTATAACATCCCTAACAGGTGTCTTGCCACAGTGTTAACTTTCTTATACAGTTTCAAAATGCCTGGTACATTTGGTTGCCAAGACTCCTTTTATGGACTTCTTAGATCCCCTGGTATGCTCCCCTGCCAGGTATCTTGCCACAACGTTTAGAGTATTTGTGTAACTTTTGTGGATTGCCTGGTATATTTCTCTGCCAGAAATCCTTTTGGATTTTACAGATCCCCTTGTATACTTTCCTGGCAGATATCTACCCCCCAACCCCTCAAATGTCAACTGCCGGGTGTATTCCTTATTCCAGGACTTCTTATTGGTTTCACTGTTCTTTTCAGTATGCCACAACCGCATCAATTTTGCTGTGTTCCATGTGTTTACTTAGGGTAACACTTGCTCTAGCTTTCCCCCACATTGACATCTCATGCATAGGTATTTGTTCAGGTTTTGTGGCTGCACTTCATCTTGTCGGTATTGAAATATTCTTATTGGGCATTGATTTAACATTGGGTTTTGTCTATATTCAAACCGCTTTTGAGTATTGTCCATAATAGCAATCTCACATAATTCATTCACTAGATTGCATGCATGTCAGTATGCCCCAGGGTCCCCAATGACTCTGGGCAGACTCACCAGCAGTTTGCAGAGTCTCTGACTTATGGTGTGCCTCTGCAGTCAAGCTTCCTCCCTGGGTCAGCGTCTTACATGATGCAGACGTCTCTCCACCATTTCCTGCAGCTTCACGTTCACTCGCCGGTTTACCTCTGGGACTTGGACCGGAGAATGCTCAGTTCTCGCCCGTACTGCCCCTACGTTGAGTGCGGATGCCATTTTAAAATGTTGCACGCACTTTAGTTCAGCCAACTAGTCTGCGCATACTGTTTCGGGCTTCGCTTAGTCTGCATTAACTCCTCCCTCCTCTTCGTCTCAGTACTTGAGGCTTTATGGGAGCTGAAGTCCATAGATGTTATTGGATTTCTGAAATTATGCTGTTCAAAAGTTTTATATAGATAAACATCAGAAACAGGAGAGGTTATGTGTGTTGTGAACGTTTGAGGTGTAAATGGGATTTTGACTAGGTTGACAGTATGCCATTAAAAATGTGGGTTTCATAGGGTTTTCTTCAGGAGAAAGAGGAGAATACTATGTTTCTTCTGATGGAGTCACCACCTCCCTTGGCAGCTGTCCTCTCCCATGTGATCCTCCCTCATATACCCACCCCCAGGGTCAGGATCGAGTAGCGGCTGCCATCCCCTGACCACATGGGAGGAGGTCACCACCAGGGAATCAGTGATTACTCTACTGGATTCATCACAGTTTCCAGTCCAGTTTTCCAGGCTGCTTTTGTTCACTAGATTAAGTTACCTTGTACCAGTACCCTGATCAGTTATCTCGTACCAGTACCCTGCCTGTTACCTCGTACCAGTACATTGCCTCTGTTACCTTGTACCAGTACCTTGCCTGTTACCTCATACTAGTACCTTGCTTCTGTCACCTTCTACCAGTACCTTGCTCCTGTCACCTTGTACCAGTGCCCTGGGTGTGTTGCCTTGTACCAGTTCCGTGCTACAGTTTTCTGCATAGTTAGTTCCTGCTTTCCTGTTCTGAATTCTTGTTTCCCTTTGGAAACTTTGTGTTTGTTTAGTGTTTTATGGTGTCCTCACTCATGCCTCTGTGTATTCCTTTGTACAGAGATTGGCTTCTATACCTTAGAAGGCCATCTCTGCTCCTTCTTTTGTCTTATTTTACCAGTACTCTATAGTAAATGTCATGTAACAGTGGTTTGCTTTCTTTTCCCACAGAAGGCATCCATTGTATGTTCCAGCTGGACCAACATAGGCTTTTCTCTTGAAAGTGCACTCCTTGTTCGTGCCTTAGCGTCCGGATATTGAATCCACTATTGCTGCCCCATTCGATGACCTTGCAAGGTATGGGGCTTGTAAGAGTAACTTGCACAGAGGAATTGTGCTTCCCTTATTTCCGTGGGAAATCTCAAATCCAACCTGTGTACACCCCTAGTCAGATTCCCCATTGTTTATCCAGTACATGGTGCCCATCCCTTTTTTGTTCAATATCTCAGTCTGCCTTTTCTTACTGTTCAATTGTTCTTATTTTAACTTGTCTGTTTTTCCTTCTTGTTTAGCCTCCTGCTCTATGCGCTTGCCTGTCCCCTTATATCTGTATAGCAGCCTCCAACCCTACCTAGGGAGCCTGTGCACCTCCTAACAACAACACCAGCATTTGAAATAAAGATTTAATGAGAAGGAGACATAAGCTGCTCCTGGATATGAGGCATTATCAGGCAAGAAGGAAGCGCATCCAGGTAGGAGCTACTACAGAGCATGCTCCACATTCAAATTCAACACAGCTTTTTGTCCACCATGTGATCCATTATGCATCATCATTTATGCTTTAAATGTATTCTAGATGCATCCAAGCATTCCTGCATTCACATTCCCAAACACACACAATTCATGTGAAATGGGTATATCTGCACAGCACCAGTTGGTCTGGAGAATCAAAATGTGCTCTTTGGCGAGGTCAAAGAGTGGGAGAGATGGCCTCTAGATTGAACAAAGATGGGTGGGAAAAGTTGATTAAACCTCACAGCCTCCCCCAAATAAATGACTCAAAAGATAAGATTAGGGCTTTAAGTGTGCCAGGGTTCATCCAGATAGAGCCCAAGCAGTCTCCAAATACTGCTCCAGACGGGTTGCTCTCAGTCCATCACTCATGATCACCTGCCTGCAATTTTTCCTGTGTTCCAATAGAATTTTGAATGCGCGCTCGACAAGACTTGCAGTATGGAGGGGGGGTGTGGCTTGACGCCGTGGAAGATGGCCGCCTGAAACCACTGCTCCAACCCACCTTGTATAATCTTACGGCTTTATTCTGCACTTACCTGCTTTTTTCTTCGCCGTGTCCTCTCCTCCGTGTTGCACTTGTCTCAGGCAACAACACTCCGGAGCGCAGCGGTCCTTGCTCGTGTTCTCGGCGAGCATGTTCGCGCCTCATCTTTCCTATGCCTGCTTCTCCCGACAACGGCCGCCTCATCTGAGGTAACATCCGGCGTTGTTCGGGACGCAACGCGCAAGCTCGGGCCTTGTCGGCTTTTCTAGATGAAACAGTGCCACTGCATGCGGACAAAACGAACTCTTAGAACTTTGCCTAAATATATCAAAGCTCATTTTTCTTTTTATCATTTGATTCAACGTCTGGTAGACATTTTCAGCGCTTGTTTGCTTTCTTTTCAACGTTAATTGCTACTGCTACTATTTGCTGTACATCCTTACAACACTAAGAAAAACAAAGATTTTAAACAAGAATTAAAGGAGAATTTAAGTCGAATAACATTTGAAAAGAAAAAGGAGAAAGAAGATGGAGGAAGAGAGAAGAGAAGGAGGGAAGAAAAAGAAAGAAGGGATAAGAAAGAAATATATAAAAAGTAGGGGGTGTAGACTAAGGATATAAATGAAATAAACACCACAACACCACCCATTTCACAATCAGTGGACTTTATCCCTCTCTGTACTGCGCAGTCTTTGTTGCAGTCCTTTGCATCTTTGAAACCTTTGCTCAGATCACTTCACTGGCTTCGCCTCGGCCTGCTTCCTCCTTATTTAGCCGTCTTCAATCCAGTAAACTCCCTTCTAGGGCCTTGGGTTATTATGGCCACTGGTAAGAATAACATAAAAACACCATTTGTCAATAAAGACATTAACCCTTCCTCGACCAATCTGAAAAGACCTAAAAGCGATTCACCTCCTCCGCTTGCACCTGCAGATCCAGCCATTCAGACTATTCTACAAGAATTTAGAGCACTAAGGCTCTTCATTGAGACTACCAATCAAACACTTCAGCAACTGGATAATAGATGGAAGGACTTCGAAGATAGAATGGATGAGGTGGAGAGAACGGTAGATCATGTGGAGGATGTCTCTCCTAGGGAGGCACAACTCGAAAAAACTGTCAAAGACCTCCAGAGACACAATGGGGATTTAGAAAACAGAAGCAGGCGCAATAACCTGCACATCGCAGGCCTGCCTGAGGGTTGTGAATGTTTGGACCCCATCACATTTATACAGAAGTTACTACTTCATCTACCACCGGAGACATCATTTAACATACAGTGGCGTGCTCATCGTATTGGCCCTCCGAGAAATTCTGCATCCCCTCGCCTTCCTCCCCGTACTCTTATATTCTACTCGCTTGAATACTCGCAACTCCAGCTAATAATCTCAAGTGTTAAGGAGAAACACTCCCTCATTTGCCATGGAAGTAAACTACATATTTCACAGAATGTGACAAGGAGTACGACTCTACGCAGAAAATAATGCTTATACTTCTGCCCATCATTTAAGTAGCTCAACATTAGATATGGTTTATATCACCCCTGCTCCTTCAAAGTCACTCATGAGGGGCGCACAGCCATGTTCGACGATCTTGTTGATCTGAAATCATTTATCTGTACCATTAAAACTGAGGGCATGACCACATCGTCACCTGTTAACGCCTCTACCTCTTCTGGAACATGAGGTTCCTTGTATCTCACCCACGTCAGACTTTATTCTATGCCGTTATTAACTTTATGCTATAACATTGGTGGGTCGGGTGCTGTGATGGTGTCCCTCTCCTTTTGTGAGTCTTCTTTTTCCTTTTGACAACTCGGTAGGTGTCACCTACCCCTTTTGCCTTTTCTTCCTTTTTTCCCCACTTCCCAGTTTGATCACCTATTTGTTTTGAAGCCATATATGATGTTGCTTGTTTTTTTCCTGACTCAAAGAGAATTTTTCATCGTTTTTTTGTCTCCAATTAGACAGTCTTTGGTCAGACTTCCCCTCCCTATCGCATCATCCTTGTGTGTTTTTCGTTTATGTCTGGTCCCTGTTATGGGAGGTCATATTCGTTTCTTTACTTCATTGATTCATATTGTCCTGGCACTGCCCATTTTACTCTGGTTTGCTCTTTTTCTGTGCTTATTACAGGTTTATATTTTGCCCCTAAATTTACCTAACTGTTTTCATGATATTTAAGTGTGTAACTTGGAACATTAAGGGATGCAATAATCCAATAAAGAGGGGCAAAATTATATACCATCTCAATACATTCAAGCCATCAGTGTCATGTATACAAGAAACTCACCTATCAAGTGCTGAGGCGATAAAACTCAAATCCCTTTGGATCAAAGAGGTCATTGCAAGTCCTGCGGTGGGTAAGAAAAATGGAGTCGCTAGACTTTTCAGCAAGAAATTATCATTCAAGGTTCTCTGGGGCAAGATGCTGACACCAATGTGCGATCGGTATGGGTCAAGCTTTTGATTGGGACGGATCATGTTTCCATTCTAAATATCTATGGTCCTACCCTACCGGATTTAGGCTTTTGGATTTCGATGAAACAACTGATTCTCAAAAATGATCTCACCAATCTTATCATGTGTGGCGATGTTAATCAAGTCCTCGACCCATTCTTAGATCGAAAATCTAAATGTGTGTTCAAAACATCTAAAACCCACAAATCCTTTGCAAGTTGTCTTGCTGAGACCAGCCTAGTAGATTCATGGATGCTTTCCCATCCAAAGCAGTTAGATACATTTCACTTGCCTCCACATGACACACTCTCCCGCCTAGATTACATATTCTCTTCCAAATCACTATTATTGACTCTTCAATCTCTAATATTATCATTTCAGATATTTGTTGCAAGATCTGCAGTTTATCCAATCAGTTCAATCATTCCTGCAACAATTTTATGCTGAAAATCTAGATTGTGATACTTCAGTAGTTACCAATTGGGACGCGTTTAAGGCTGCGCTTAGAGGCCATATCATGGCTTAATCGGGTAAAAAACATAGAAAACATCTTGATGATCTATATATACAACTGTCTAACGCTGAAAAACATTTCTATCGATACTCCAATGCAACAAATCTCTGTCTGGTCATGGCCTTACGTTTCCAAATTAATAATGAGCTCACAGAGTTAGCCGCTGGCACTCTATTAAAATATAAGACCAAGATTTACCAGACTTCAAACAAAGCTGAGAAATCACTCGCCCCTTATCTCAAAACTAGGAAGAAAAGAACATATATATCATACATTAAAGATACATCTGGTAACTCCCTTAATCACCCTGATGATATTTTAAATTGTTTTAAACAATTCTATTCAGACTTATACACTCCTGAAACCACTGTTCCCTCCATGAATATTGATTCCTTTCTCAGCAATATAAATAGACATTCTTATCCCCAAATTGACCTTTATCATTTAGAGGGTGATATTTTACTTCCTGAAATCACTCGTGTCATTAAGGGGTTGGGTAAACAAAAAGCCCCAGGGCCGGAAACTCTTCCTATTGAATTTTTCGATAGCTTGGCCCATTACCTTACCTCTAAACTTAAATTGTTATACTCCTACTTTAGCTCTCAGAAATCCTCTTCCAGCTCTTTCTCTGAGGCTCTACTCATCTTATTCCCCAAAACTGATAAAGACCGTACACTTCCGAGCAACTATAAACCAATTTCTCTCATTAACGTTGAAAGCAAGATCTTTGCTAAAATCCTTGCCAACAGAATTGAGTCTTCCCTTCCCGCTTTGATCAAGCCTGACCAAGTTGGTTATGTGGGTAGGGGCAGAACATGTCTGCAAAGGCTAGATTATTGCTTTATGGCCTACATGTAGTGTCTAAGGACAAGAAAGATAGACAGGGCTATTCTGCAGTTGCGCTTGACGCAGAAAAAGCCTTTGACTGGGTCAACTGGGAATTTATGTTTCAATCTCTCCGATGGCACGGCTGTGGCGAACAGTTTATCTCCCTTGTTAAACTTCTCTACTCTTGTCCCAAATCATTTATCAGTATTAATGGTCTATCCTCATCCTTCTTTCCCTTACATAGAGGAACTAGACAAGGCTGCCCCCTCTCCCCATTCTTTACATTCTCTTTCTTGAACCTTTGCTAGAACTCATCAGATCAGACAAAAATATTCCTGGAATCCCCAGTGGGAAATAGATTATTAAAATTGCTGCTGATGATATTCTTATCCTTACTAAGAATTCCAAACATCATCTTCCTCATGTGCTTGATGTTGTCCCCTATTGTTTCATATTACTTACAACTCCTTCCGTTCCCCTTGTCTCCCTCATTTTTCAAGTCGGTCAGCTCAATTCTTATCAATGTATTATGGGGACCAGGTAAATGTAAGAGGATTGCTGTTGCCAAGTTAAAAGCCCCATTCGACATGGGTGGGGTTATGTTTCCAGACTTCAAATTATATAATTTTGCATTTCTTCTTAAACAATCCCGCTGCTGGTTTGCTCCTCCTAATTCGTCAGACATTCCCTCCTGCAGTGTGTTAGAAAAACACCTGGTACATCCCTGTGATGTAACCAACCTTACTTATGTATTTAATTACTCTTCTGCTGCCCTATCTGACCCCATGAAGGCCTCTATTTCAGCTCTAAAATAGTTTTTCTTTCCTCACACTAAAACCCCATCCAAGTTGAACAGAGGCATCAGATTTATTCAACAAATTGTCAATGGCTCCTCCATTCTCTCCTTCCAACAACTGAGAAGTCTCTTTTCCATCCCTGTTTCTGACTTCAACTTTAATAATAACTTGGTCAATGCGTGCCTTGATGCTCTCCATCATTTCTCGAACATCATGATACATGATATATGTTATTTATAACCTGCTTAATACCCAGAGGTTTCTAAGCGCGGACCAGGGATCAAACCTGTGCTGCTCTGTGTCATCTTACTTCAAAAGCGAGCACGTTGCCCCTGAGATATCCTCCTTTCGCCTGAAGCCTCTAGACTTTTGCTGTTAACCATGGTTTCCGATATCAAGGCTTCAAAATTGTACAATGTTTTGACTTCCATGATTGTTGTTTGGCCTGTGCCCTTGACATGGGAACATGACCTGGAAAGTGCTCATGATGACCACACGTGGTCTCTATTGTACACTAGGATCAGGGGCACATCTGCTTCAGCCAACATAACACATCTGTTCTTCATCATTCACAGAGCATGTATTACCCCCTTAAAATTATCCAAATCCCAAAAGGATGCAGATGATAAATGTTGGTTGTGCAGTGGTACCCTTGCCTCCTATAAACACATGTTTTTTTACTGTTCAAATGTATTTAAGTTCTGGCAGGATTTTTGGTAATTCCTCAAACTCATTTTTACAGCTGATGTTCCACTATCTTTTCTGTCAAATTTCTTTGGGCAGCCTGACTGTCACAAACATCAAATTACATACCTCTGCCATGCTATATGATTTGCTCATTGCCCTTGCTCTGAAGCGCATCACTACCAACTGGGAAGATTCACAAAATGTATCCACCAGGGGTTGGTGGAACAACATCTGTCATGTGCACAGTATTGAATTATGTATGGCCACTTGCCTGGATACTATACCCAAGTATAATGCCAAATGGGCTTTATGTATTCTTTATCTGGACTGTTTGAATGTGTCATCGCATGGTACCTGAGCTTTTGATATTTGAACTTTCTCTCCTTTCTTTTTGGGCATCACCTGATTCCTTTTATTCCTTCATCAGATTTTCCAATGCAAGGAATCAAATATGCCAATTGTTACACTGCTATATGTACCTCCTCCCCCTCCCTTTTCCCTCTGTTCTCGTGTAGGTATTTTGTCTGTCCCCTCGTTTGTCCCCAACGTAAGTCTTTTGTTTATGAACTTCAACTCAATTGCAGATCTCAATGTTTTTATTTATTTATTTGATATAGTTTAAATTTAAACTTTACACACACAAGATAAATTATACATATAAAACAGCATAGAAATACACAGTTCTAAACTTACAAATATACAAATGTAATAAGTAGAATAGACTGTTAACAATAAAAAACAAATAAGCCTAGATATACTTAATCTAGACTGTCGTTTTTTAAAATATATTAACATATCCATAATCGATAAAAACGTTTAGATTCATATTGAAAGAAGAATCTCAATAAAATAGGATATAGGTATCGAGGCCCATCCTCTATTCAGACTAAACCAACCTGAGAATTGGTAGTCATTCTCAGCATACTAAGAATCCATAACGTCCGACTATTGGAGCGTATTACATAATTCAGCTCTATTAATTGACCTAGACGCTATCAATTTACCATTTCTTACTTCTCATTGAGTTCTTAATAGCCTTATAGGCAACTTCGATCCTCAGTCACTTCATCAGATAGGCTGTCTCTAAGATTGTTCTAGGTCTTATATCTGTTCAAAAGTTTAGATCTTAATGCCCAACATACTTTCAATCTTCATCCAGACTTTGTATAAGGAGAAATACACTTTGATATTAGTTGTGTTAATGCTGTTATACTAAAATATCTTCTCCCCAATACTTTCCAGTTTATGTACATATCTTCCATAATTTAATTTATGTGTACTTTGCATAGCAGAACATCTAGTTAAGAGGTGCTCAGATGTTTCCAATTCATCTTTTTTTTTTTTTTTTTTACATATTCTGCAGTGGCGGTCCTGTAAAGATATTTTATCAATTATCCCCGTCACTGTAAGAACAGGAACATGAGCCATTCTAAATAATAGGATAAAACGGCAAAGTCTCACTGATGGCCATTGATGTGGTTGGGGACTTTTGAACGTGTATAAGATGTATGCTACAAACTGATATGTTTTCAGACTACTGAGGTGAGCGTAATTTTCGTGCCAATCCCAAAGTTCAATATGTTTGATCAGCGAGCGTTGCATGTCTGCTGTTTCATTGCCCCATCTTAGGTCCAACAAATTTCTTTATATAACTTTTCGATTGACTCCTTCATATGACAAGATATACTTTCCTTCTGTGTCTCCTGTAATATAGCGGCCAACAGACCATTTTCGGTGTGATTCCGCATTTTTTGATAGAGTTCAGCCCTTTTCTTCAAGACGATGGCCTTCAGAGATATTAATCCTAATTCCAACCAGATTATTGCCATTGGAATGCATTTTGGGCGGCCCAACATTCTCAGCCAAAATTTGCCTTCTATGGCTTGAAACCAATGTAAATCTATTGTAAGAAGGGATTCAAGTCCATATGTGATCATAGGGGCAAATACCTGTATGTATAATTGGCGTGCCCCCCAGAGGGTAAAGCCACCGTATTTAATTGAAAACCGCTTCATCAATGCAGGGACCTCAATGTTTTTGAACTTCCCTCATTAACTATTCTTATGGCCCTACTCATTTGGCTATTCGTTTTTCAAATATGTTATCATATTCCCCTTGATTATATTGTGATTCATGTGTTTCTTCATGAATATCTGCAATGTTATCAATGTGTATTGTTCTTAAACGCTCATAATCTCAATAAGATTATTAAACAAAAAAAAGACTTGCAGTATGCTGTCAATTTATATGCTGTGAGGAATGTATTTATGGACCGAACAGTCATCCTCTGCTAACACAATACAGCTGAAGCCTTAATGCTGGAGCAGTCCAATGGTGTATATTTGGCTTGTGATTTGCAGACAAGTTACTGTTAGGGAGATTGTTGTGACACATGAAATGAACACCTAGCATAGTGTACATTACATGCCTCAAAGGGTTCCAGACTTGAATGACTAACAGTGAAAGTGGTGGTCAATCTTACTTTCCCAAAATGATTTTTTTATTTTATGCAAAGCAGCCAGGATCCCACATTCAGTATCTTGTCTGCACTAGGCATAGGCAGTCTGGTCACCCTGAGCTCCATAGTCATTGAGGTCCCCTGGCAGGCTTGAGTGGCCACACACATGCATTCCAGCTAATACGGAGTGTTTTGTAGAGAGGGTGTGCTGCTTCCAGACATGAGGCACTTTTTCCTGGCAAGCTCCTGCTGTCAACTCCCAAGCCCCAGAAAGGCTTGGAGAAAACTCCTTTCCCCTCTACTTCTCCAGCAGCCCAGCAGATAGGGCACAGCACGAACTACTGGGGCCTTACAAATACACTAGAACTCTGTTCTAGGACAGCATTTAAATGGGACAATATTTATGAAAGCTGCTTGATTCGAGTAACAATAGTTTTCTACTCGCCCTTAAGTCCCTGTCATAAGAATTGAAATCGGGCATTTGTTTCTGAAATCAAACACAAGGAACCAGTTAGCTACCCAACTCTAGGTCTTCTTTCAAGACACTTACAATATGTCACACACAAAAGTTATAAACTATCTCCCTTATTTTCATTAGCTTATTTGACACACCATAACGTGTTTTTTTTGTAGAATGTCACATCACATATGAATAATTCCTTTGTCATGCGATGAAAAGCAACCAGGTTACCTTTTCCCAAATTCTCCTTTTTATTTATTTATCTTTGGTTACAAGTCTTTAAGGCTTCTCCCTTGCTTGCAGTGGGGCTCCCATAGAGTCCTTTCTGTAGTTAGGGAACTTGATGCTCCAAATACTTTCAGTGCTCTCAGGCACCTTCGAGGCTAGGTTTATGGTGTTATATTTCCTAAATGGATCATTAAAATCCACATCATGGTCATTTCGTCTTTTCAGAGAACCTCACTGACCACACTAAGCCATCTACTAAGAGCTTATTCACCGGAGCAGCGTAAAATGAGGCGTTCAAATGTTGAGTGGCACTGTATGTGGAAATAACAGAATTTAGAGTAGCCAGGGACTGCCGTCTACTCATTTTGAGCCTCGGAAAGAAAAAGGAGCCCCCCACCCACCCACCTGCTTGTGAACCTTCTCTCCTCAGTCCCATTTTTACTTTGCACCACCGTGGACTGTATTCTTTGTTCCCATCTTTCCACAGTGACGGATGAAAACAATTAGGACATGGACAGCACATTCTTTTTGCAATCCTTAGGGGGGTGCACGTCAGTCTGTCCTCTCTCCTAGGGGTGCCATCCCCATCTCTGTTCAAGTGTCCTTTTTGTTTGGTTATGCATTTGATTGGTTTAAGTGATAGTGTTGATGGAATATCTGAGCTCAACCTCACCGCTAGGCTGGCTACTCCTGTAGTCCCTTAGCAATAATGTTCATGTTACTAGAACCCTTGTGGTTTGAAGGGGATCGATCCTCTCCTCAGCTGGCCCATACATGCTGCGTTTGCCACTAATGCTTTTGCACCTACCATGTCAGACCTGTCTATGAACCTGTGTTTTAGGCGATACAGACCTAATCTAGTAATCATTTTATTTAATTGTACATTTACAACACGCTTAATACCAACAAGTGTTTTCTAAGCACGGGATTCAAACCTGTGTTGCGCTGCGTTGTCTTGCTTCCAAGACAAACCTGTTGCCCTTGAGCTATCCTTCCTCTCCAAATAGAGGTAGTACGCAACCTAGTGCTTTAGGAATCTACCAATTTCATGTGGCCAGGTGTGCAGACATGTGAGCATATTAGCTAGGTCAATGTGCTGTGCCTGGGAATAAGTACTTTTGTTGGATCGCTTCTGATTTAGTAAGTGAACATAACATTTTAAAAAGAAATGGTCGTCGCATAGTTTTCTTACAAAGGGTTATGATCGGGGCAAAACACATTAAGACAGTTCCAGTCTGAAAACACAAGGTCTAACACTTCGAGCTTTGAGGGTAGACCCGAGCTGTGATACAGACCATGCGCCACAGGCACACAATCAAAAAGATGCCTGAATTATGAGTCAGTAAAAAATTGATATATTTCAGTAAGCATACCATAAACTCATGTGCAATGTTATTCACGTATATACAATTAGCACATAATAATAACCATACTAAAATATAATATTACGATTAAAAATATAATGTTCAAATAAAATGAGATCAAACAACAATTTTTCCTTTTGGTATAAGTATATTTAACATCTAGAACATTATCCATGACAAGGCATCTTACACTGGTCTCAGAATAACCGCTTGTATTTGACAGTTTTCAATCTCCACGACCTCTTCAGAAATTTGGAGATTCCCCACAAAAATGGTTCAGATTGAGGTAGAAAACACAAGGTGAGAATTATAATGGTGGGGACTGCTTCCCTCTCTCCCATTCGGGGTCAATTGTACCAACACTTTGCACACCCAACCCAGCTATCTGCACCACCTTTGTAACGAGCCACACTCATGTAGGCTGTGCAAAGGCCCACCCCCCATTCTACGCCCCTCTAAATGCTTCTTTACTCTGACTGACAGTTTTGCCCAGTGCAGCAGCTGAGGCACATCTGCCTCCTCCTGCCCAGGAGCCGATGAGCGTTGCACGTGTCTGGTCGCAGGAGCAGCCTCTCGGGTTTCCTGCCTGGAAGGACTGTTGCTGGAGTGCAGCGGCAAGCCACACTGTCAAGCAGCATGCGTTCCTTTCTATGGAGGAGTTTGATAATTTGTTAAATTTTGCATTGTTTTATTGTTGCAATATTTTTTTGCAAGATCTCCGTTTTCATCTTTTAAATATAAATGTTTTTCTCTGGCAGCAGAACTATTCACCAGGCAAACCACTGTGCATGGAATGAAGGGATTCTTCTGTGTGAACTGAGGGTTTTGCAAAGAACGCTGAAAGCCGGTCCATGCAGCATCAACCACAGGACGAACTCTTAAGGGCTTGCCATAGAACACACTATGGACTAGTTTGTACTACTTTTGGATAAAGTGAAAGCTACTCCCAAGACAAACACCTACTCACAAATGTACACTCGAAAAAGATCATAACAATATAAAAATATCTAGGGGGATTCGACCTAATTTTGATGCATCAAGTCCTATTCTATGGTTCTGCCTAAAAATTAAAGGTTTTTGCATAAACGTTCCTGGTATAAGCAAGCAGGGTTCGGAAAATTATTAGCAGGTATCGTAGACACAAGCCCGTCAATGGAAATGCAAGTAGATGCTAAGAAAGAGTTCTAATTGTACAGTAAGTTAAATGTATTCCAACACAGAAGAGCTTGGAGGACCCTCCTCCCCCCACGCCCAATACATGAGGGATTGTGAAAGATAATCTCATGTTTTAACACCGTTTTAGGTACATACTGGATTCTCTGTTCAAATTATGAATTCCTACTGTCTCACATAAGGGAGGGGTAAAAGACAGAGCCTTGAAATAGCTAAAAAAACGCAATCATGCGCTGTACCAGGGGTCTGCAAACTTTGGCTCTCCAGATATTTAAGACCCCTGTGCTATACGGCTCCAATGCACTTCATATATTAGAAATCACCCGCAGGGCCCAATAAGCGCCACAGGAGCTGCAATCTGCTTACAAGGTTAAATGTAGGCTATTAGAAACATGTATGCAAAAAAGCTTTCGAATGTGTATAGTGAAAACATTCGTCTAAACCTCACAGCATAGATCTGGCTCAACTTCTCGACCACTAGGTTTTGGAAAAAGGCTGAACCACTGCGATTTTATTTCTTGCATCTCCACCCTGTTCACACAGTACTTTAAGTACCTGCCATTGGCTCAGGTACCCAGCAGTATTTCATTCTCCTACTGAGACATGCAAATGCAGCCCGTCAATCACATTTCTGCTGGCATTTTTATAGAACTAGATTGTTCATAGAGTCATTGCAAGGCAGGAAGGGCATGGCTACTTCATGTGCGAGTCAGTGACTAGTCACGAATTGTTAGACCTACAAGCCTAAACTAGAATATTGTATTTAACAACCTTTTCCAGTTTTACTCTGAACTACTTCGAACACAATCTAAAATGACAAGTCACTGCCAAACACCTACCTCTGTTCAGTACAGGTACAGCCGCGATCAACCGAGTCTCATAACATTAGATATAGAAGCAAAGGCACTCTTAGGTAAATCACTGCTTAAGTTATGGGCAATGCTGCAGGGCCACCCAAAGCGAGGCAGGGTAACTGCTGTTACCATCAGCAGGCCTGGAGAGGGGCAGCCCAACCTCTCCCCCTCTCTGCTCCTCTCCTTCCCCCAAGCCAGAGAGACACACAGTCTGTGCAACATAAAGCTGAAGAAGGGTGAGGTGTGAACAATCACGTCACCCTTCCTCCATACAGCAAGGTGCTAAGCACCTAAGGAAACCAACAGTCAGGCAGGGGTCAGGTTCAAAGACCCTCCCCCCCAGGGGGCCAGACAGTCGGCTATCCGGCCGGGGGCTGGAACACAACAGCCCCCACTACTATACATATCAAAGACCCAGGGCTCCCCTGGATCTTATAAATACAGAGCGGCATGCTCTAACAAAACACAAACAGTTTGTGGACCCTGAACAGGGACCCAAACACACAGGAGGTGCACTGTTTACTCAGTGCCTTCCAAACCTTTCCTTCACCACAAAACCCTCCCACCCTACAAATAAGGGAGAAGAACAAAGGAAGAGAAGTACAAAGCACTGTACGGTGCCCACAACAAGTCGTGGGACATGAGAAGGAGGGCAACCCCAAGACCCGGTGCCCAAAAGTATGTTACTAAGATGATATATGATTATTCTATAACAAGACCGGCGGCGATCATTATGCTTATTCTTCCTTAATACTGCTTAAACACAGCCTTTCAAATCATGTTCATTTTCTTTTTTCTTTTTTTTTTAAATTTAAACAAACTCAAAACTTTATCCAACATGGATCTTCTAACCAGCTCAAGCTAAGCCTCTACTACATGTCCCATGAGGCTCCAGGTAACCTGTAGTCCCAGCCTCAGTGTGAACCACCAATAGGGTTCCCCTTCACAGTATAAGTCCTCCTCTGCCTGGGTGCTTTCCTCTTCTTTTTCCTGCTCACACAGCTAAGTGGTTTTCAGCTCTTTAACGTTTTTGCGTTAGAAATATAACATTTATTGTGTGTTTTTGTCAGAATTTCATACTAATGGTCAGCCGCGCCCATACCTAGTTTAAAACTAATAACTTTTGTTGCGTGCGTACTTACTGTAGCATTACTATAACAGTGCTCGTATAGGCGCGCCTTTTAAGAGCGTTCGCGTTCTGTGAAAGTTAGCGGGAGGAAGGCAGAGCCCCGCAAGCGTTCTCGCTCGCACTAGGGGCCCACCTGCCTCCTCACCGTTCGAATTATCTCGCACTCTCCTGGAAGGCCGCGGAAGAGCCCTGAATACGGCAGTGGCGCCGTAACCTAGCCGGCGCATTGGAGTCGCGCATGCGTGCTGCGGAGTTTCGATCATTAACGGTCGAATTTCGCTGCGAGCGTACGCCGGCAACATTGCTCCCTCCCAGAATCTCTGCACCCGCGGGACCCCCGCACCGCTGAATACTTCAGCCACATTCCAGAGGCACACTTTATAATCAGATCTACTGGTGGCTATATTGAGATGCACTCCTTCAGACTCCCAGACCACGAAGAAAGATTGCAGAAACCCTATTTTGCCCTGTAGGACTCCAGCTATGGCAAGTGATAAAAGGGAAGAATACTGGGAGGAATTCTATGACCAGGAGGAGGAAGTGCAAGAAGAAGAGAGAGATCTCTCACTTAGTTTCAAAAGAGTGCTGGGAGACTCGTTGGTCAGAGCAGTAGCTCAAGGGGTACAACCGATACAGGACAGACTCCAGGTCCTGGAGAGTCTATTAGGCATTAAAGCTGGCGGGCATGAAGATCCAGGAGAAGGTACCTCCACAAGACCTCTGGAAGATATTAATAGGGGGTGTAAGGTGGCCCGGAAGAGGAAACACTCTTCTACCCCCCCCCCCGGGCTCTATCAGGGGACTAGATGAACAGCCCCAGGAGGCAACTGATGCTTTTTATAGACAAAGAGGCTTTTTTAGCCAAATCAACAGTGCCATGCTTCGTACCCCCGACCCCAGAGGCAGATAATGTGGGGATCGAAGGCTCCTCGTTGGAGGAGTGTGAAGATGAAGCGGAAGATGCCGAGAGCCTTCCGGGCACAGAAAGACCTCTGAAACTGCCCAAAGCAGAGAAAAGTAAAGCCAGCGCAGTGGAGGCCACCCCTGACGAAGACATATCTGATATGTTCGAGCCGGAAGCAATAAGGCACCCGCTCTCCACCGAATGGACCCCCTCACCAAGAGTGGCGGTTTACATGGCTCAGAAAATACATAAACCACTAGAAAAAGACACAAGGTTCAGACTCGGGGCATAATGCCCCAGACCGGAGTTGAGCTGGAAAGTCGCTGAGACCCCGGAATTAGACCAGAAAATGCTCACATTCGTTTATAAAGCGAATAAGGAGCTAAGAAAGGGCATGGACTGGGCCTGGCGTTCATGCCAGGATAAAGTGCTAGACCTGACCGGGCCCCTAGCGAAAATCATGGACCTCGCTGAGAGGTCCAAGGACACTGGAGAACCGGTGGATCCTTATATCCTGGCCAATTGGGCACAACGTGCCGTTTGCCGTTTAGGTAACGCAAATTCGGCAATCTCTGCGGAAAGAAGGAGATCTACATTACTCAAGATAGACAACAAATTAGGCGATTTAGCCTCATACGAGGCTGGTGAAGGAGCTCAAGGTCTACTCTTCGGGGAGACCTTCGTTAAAGAAATGAGCAGGTTCGTAGGGACATACACTGCCCTCGAGAAAGCACAGTCAGCTATCAAGAAGCCTTCTTCCCTAATAGAGGTTGAGGATTTAGAGGACGAAGAGGAAGAGGTTACTACAGATACCAGTCGAACAACGCAGGCGAGGGTGCGCGCAGCGAACTACCCTCCAGTAGGGGGCAGAACCGCGCTTTTTATGCACAATTAGCGAAAGCTTTCCACAGACGCCTGGGTACTTCAGGCTGCGCAGGGATACAAGTTAGACTTTGTGAGTTACCCCAAACAGAGAAAACCCACTCCGCGCTTGCATTGTTCAGCGGCGGAAGCGTCATTGCTAGACAGGGAGTTGCGAGAGATAGCACAGAAACAAGCCATAGAGAGAGCACATCCACATTCCTCAGGTTTCTTGAGCAACATGTTTTTAGTGCACAGGAAGGGCAAGGTTCGACCTGTCATAAATTTGAAGGAGCTCAACAGCTGGCTAGTCTGCAAGCACTTCAAGATGGAAGGGGTCCATCTGCTGGCAGATCTGCTCAGGAAAGGGGACTGGTTAGCGCGACTAGATCTGAAGGATGCATACCTGACAGTCCCGGTAGCCATCCAAGATCGCAAGTTCCTCCAATTTCTCTGGAAGGGCCAGAAGTGGCAGTTCAAGACACTACCTTTCGGGCTAGCGTCAGCCCCCTGGGCCTTTACGAAACTAATGAGACCTCTGGCAGCAGCCCTCAGGGACAAAGGCATACAAATGATCATCTATTTGGACGACATTCTTTTTATGTCAGAGGACAGAGAGAGACTAATAAGTCAAATACAATGGGCAAGCAACCTGATTGCGGAGTTAGGTTTTCTCATCAATATAGAGAAGTCGGAGCTAGTACCCAGCAGGAGAATAGAATTCCTGGGTTTTGTGATAGACACAAGGAAAGCTTCTCTAGAGCTTCCTGTAGCCAAGATCAGATCGATAAAGAAGGATCTGAGAACGGCTGTGAAGAAGCCGGTTATATCGCTTCGCAATCTAGCCAGGATAGTGGGCCTCCAAGCAGCTTCAATACAAGCGATATTTCCGGGGCCCTTTCACTTTCGGGCCCTCCAGAGGCTCGAAGATTCAATTCCTGCAGAAAGGATGGAGGTACTATCACCTAGTTCCTTTAGACGTAGACAGCAAGTCGGAAATTCAATGGTGACTAAGCAACATGGAGGTCTGGAATGGCAGAGCCATTTTCGGAGACACTCCAGAGATGATCATAGAATCAGAGGCCAGCAGAACAGGCTGGGGGGCGAGATGCGGTCTTATCGAGACCGGCAGGAAATGGTCAAAAGAAGAGTTAGATATGCACATAAATTGCCTAGAACTATTGGCAGGGTCGTTCGCAGTCAAAGCATTCACCAAGGAGCAGGCGAGATGCTGTATCCTGCTGCGCATGGACAATATCTCCGCAGTGAGGTACATCAACAAGCTGGGGGGCACGAAATCCAAGATGCTGGCCGAACTAGCAAAGGATTTCTGGCATGCTTGCTTGGAAAAGGAGAATAGGAGTGAAAGCAGAGTATCTTCCGGGAGCAAAGAATACAGTCGCGGACTGGAACTCCCGTTACCTGACAGACTCCAGCGACTGGAAGCTGCACGAGTCAGTCTTCAAGAGATTGCAGCAGAGATGGGGCCCTTTCGGTATAGATCTGTTTGCATCGAGACTGAATGCCCACCTGCTAAAATATTTCAGTTGGAGGCTGGACCCGGGAGCAGCCGGGACAGATGCATTCATGCACAGCTGGAAGGGACCCATTCACTAGCAAAGACTCGCAGAGAAGGAGCGGAGCTAGTGATAGTGACGCCATAATGGAAATCGCAAGCATGGTTTCCAGTTCTGATGGAACTTTCTATGGATTTCCCGCAGAGGATTGCTCACAGGAAAGATCTCCTAGTCAGTCCGAGGGGCGAAGCACACCCGTTGATTCAGAACGAGACGCTGAACCTCTTGGCGTGCAGAATTTCAGGCGTAGATGGTGCCTGCCAGGCCTTTCAGAACAAGCTACAGAGCTTATCAAGGTATCATGGGCTCCATCCACGATCAGGAGCTATTATTCCGCTTGGCAGGCCTGGGACAGATGGTGCAGAGGGAGGGGTGTTTCTCCCGTTTCAGCTCCTATAGAACATATTCTAAACTTTTTAGCGGAATTGACAGCCAGCGGTAGAGCTTTCAGAACCGTAGGTGTATACAGGTCAGCCATTTCAGCAGGGCACGACCATATAGACGGAAAACCAGTGGGGGAACACCCAACAATAATTAGACTCATTAAGGGAGTGAAGCTTACCAAACCACCTTTACCTAGATATTCAACGCTATGGGACGTTAACAAGGTTTTGCAATTATTCGATCAATGGCCTCGGAATTACCTGTTATCAAATCGGCAGCTGTCAGGCAAGCTCGCCACATTACTCCGTTTGATTTCCTGCAGGAGAGTTTCAGATGTTAAAGCTCTAGAGATAGATAGAAAGATCTTTTATCCAGAAGGCATAGAGTTTAAACTGGCGCAGCGTACCAAGACTAATTCTAAGGTAATTAATTACCCTTATTTCCCAGACAACAGTAAACTATGCGTAGCGAGATGCATTAAATGCTATGAAGCGGCAACAGCGGCAGTTAGACCTCACGGAGTCACTCAGCTCCTTATTGCGCGAAGAAAGCCTTATAAAGCTGTGGCTCCAGCTACCATTGCCAGTAGGGTGAAAGAAATTATGGAACTCGCTGGCATTGACATTTCTGTATTTGGAGCTCATTCGACCAGGGGATCCATGGCTTCCGGAGCTTTTGCAGCTGGAGTTCCGCTGCAGGAGATCCTGAAGGCTGCGGACTGGTCTAGTGACTCGGTTTTCAGAGCCTTCTATTTTAAGCCGCTAGCGAATATTGCATCTGCAGTGATTGAAAGCTTTGAACAAGCATAATGATCGCCTCCAGTCTAGTCATAGAATGAAGATTGCCAAAGCGCATAGCACAGGAAGTCTTGATTCTATTAAAGACACGGAGGCGATCATTATCCCTCCCGTAAGGAATGTCGCTCTGTAAAGCATAGAAGTCTATTCATTAACATGAGGTTTTTTCCTTTGGAATAGGGAGCGAATTCCCCACCCTAATATATCTATGTTTGATTTTCATTTAAGGAGAGGAGATGAAGAATTCAAGAGAGTGATGCAATGTTGTTCCCGAGACAGGAGAACCTCGTTAAGGAAAGACAGGAAGACAGTTACCGTTCATTAAGGAGCAGTTTTAAGACAAGATCAGGCTGAGCAACAGAAAAGAAGAGGGAAGCACCCAGGCAGAGGAGGACTTATACTGTGAAGGAGAACCCTATTGGTGGTTCACACTGAGGCTGGGACATGTAGTAGAGGCTTAGCTTGAGCTGGTTAGAAGATCCATGTTGGATAAAGTTTCGAGTTTGTTAAATTAAAAAAAAAAAGAAAAAAGAAAATGAACATGATTTGAAAGGCTGTGTTTAAGCAGTATTAAAGAAGAATAAGCATAATGATCGCCTCCGTGTCTTTAATAGAATCAAGACTTCCTGCGCTATGCGCTTTGGCAATCTTCATTGTTATCTCCATCACCATATCTGTACAATAAAAACCTATGGCCTTTTATTGCCAACACTTGACAACAATGTGTGAGCCAAATTATTCCGGGTGAGGGTATGGGGTCGGCAAATAATTAATCATGCATATGGGTTCAGCAGTTATAATAAGATCAATTTACATCATGCAAATAACTTGGCTATTTCCACTCTTTGGCTCATATGGAGTAGAATTGAGACGTCGCCCATATACCATATCCCATATCAAATGCCATTAAATCAGATTAATTCCAGATCCTTTTGAGCAGATACCATTACCTCAGACTATGCTTCAGCTCAATGATCGTCAAGTGTTAGCAGCACTGTTAAGATCACCTTCAAGATAACGTATGTTTGGTTAGTGGGATTTATACCGCACACCACTGCCATTTGCATGGTCTCCAGGTGCCCAACAAGTCAACTTGTAGTCATAGCTGCTGCAGACCATTAAATGAATCGAATGACTGCAAATCAATAGAGCACACACTGCAAAGTGAAATGGCCTCTATGCAACTTTATTCCTTGAAATATGCTGAAGGGCTAGCTTAACATTCCCAGAACAAAGTCAATATAGCAGAGATCCAAGAGTCCCTCTAAAAGGAGCATTTTTATAGGTTCCTAATTGTAGAGACAGGGAATTGCATTGTATAAATAGTGGTTACAATTCAGCAATTGCAAATTGTTAATGCCAGGCAGTGGATTATGGGGTATGTGACGAAATGACTCTTGCTCTGCAGGAGTAGTGCATATGTATATATATAAAACTTATCAAAAAAATTCAGAGCGGGCCATATACATATTTTGCAAAGTTTGTTAAGAATTCGTCCAGGGGGAGCAAAGTTATAAGTCGGACAAAAAGTGGTCTTCCCATGGGTTTAGCAACTTAACCATAACTACACGGCCGCTACTGCAGGCTGTGTAATACAAACAAGGAAAACACTTTAGTTGGAAGGGCGTTAAAGTCAGAACCTAATGCAACAAACTGAAATTCAGCTAAAGCCACCTTAACTTTGCACCCCATTTTGCACGGCATATGTCCATTTCTTTTCTATACATATATCAATTTTGAGTAATAATCCCTTTTTTCAATACCCATCTATGAACATTCTTAAAATATATCCTAATACTTAGTTGTTGCCTGTTTTAAACCACTTCTCATGTAATTTTGAAAATGATAACGTGGACACATTTTTCTTACAATAAAACAATTGAGTATTTACATATGTTTATTTTACATGTCGTAAATAATTAGGGTTCAACATGTGTTGCTTTCTATTCATTTCTACTAGATTATATTATAGTGAACATGTCTTAGATATATTTTGCATAAACAAAACAGGTACATTCTAAGCAGTGTACTATTTATAATTCAGACATCTTTTACCAACGTACAACAAAAGGAAAGATTCACAAGTAGTGATACGATGCATGTGTAGCTGTTTACTGTTTTAAACAATTTACTCATTGTTATGAACCATTCTAACTTTGTTTATTTTAAATCAAGGCAGGATGACAATTACAAACATTATAAGCAGTGATTATTTAGGCATGTTGATCCCCAGTCCTTTATCCCCCGCCCCCGAGTTTCCTCCCTCCCTCCCTCCCTCCCTCCTCCCTTTGGTCCCTCTGTCCCTTAGGCATTGTAGGCGGAATCTTCCCTCCTGGGCTGTCCAGTTTGCGCCTCAGCGTCTATGTATCTTCCTCAGGGATCTCTTGATTTTTCAGGATCCAGCGGGCCCGGATAGGTTTATAGGTCAGGGAGGGGAAGCGCTGGTCGTATTCCAGCACTGGGGCCCAAACATTCTGGAAACGATGGAGAGTTCCCGCTTGTGCTGCTGTCACCTTCTCCGCTACTAGAATGTCCCAAAGTTTAGTCCACCATTGGGCTATATGAGGGCCTTCCAGGGTTTTCCAAGCTCAGGCCACCACCGTTTTCCCTGCTAGTAGGCAGTGAGTTAGTAGTTTCGATCTGGTCCCGGAGCGCGGGTAGATCTCGGGGATTGGAGCTCCCAGCAAGACTGGTTCTGGTTCCAGGGGAATCGTTGTTCCGGTAATTCGTGTGATGGACCCCAGGCATGATTTCCAGAATTGTTGGATCTTTGGGCAAGCCCACCACATGTGGAAGAAGGAGCCTGGGTGGCCGCATCCTCTCCAACAAGAATGATCCACCTGGGGGTTCATATGGTGAAGTCGGAGGGGCGGATAGTACCACCGCAGCGTGATCTTGTACGCACATTCCCTATTGGTAATGCAGGTGGATGAGGAGTGTGTTCTGGTCCATATGTCCACCCAGGTTTGATCCTCTATTGGATGACCCAGGTCCCCCTCCCATTGGGCCATGCAGCGGGTCTTTGTGGTCAGGAAGTCACTTAGGAAGCGACTGTATAGGGTGGATACTCTGCCGCGGGTTGGAAGGTCTCCCAGAGTGAGTTCTAGGGCAGTAGGAGGGCGTGTCGCTGCTTGCAGAGTTTGGGGATGTGAGCACCAGTGGCGTAATTGAATGTAGGTGAATCTGTCCCTTTCCTGGAGTTGGAATTTCTCCTTGCATTGGGCGAATGTGAGAGGTCTCCCCCCCCATATACAGTTGGTCTATGGTCTCCAGCCCGCCCTTAATCCAGTTACGAAAATTGTGAGGAGTCGTTCCAGGTGCGAACGTTGGATTATGGAAGACCGGGGAGCGTGGGCTCAGTCCTCTTGGCACTCCCTTTCATTTTAGCGCCCAGTCCCAGGAGCTAAGGGTATGTTTGGTTGATAGCAGGAGATCTCCCCATTGTGTCCTGGGGGGGGCGGGATGTGTGGTAGAAATCGTAAGGGGAGGGGCACTTGTGATTGTTCCAACTCTACCCATCTAGGGCGGTTTGTTGTATTTTGCCATGCCTGGACCTGTGCCAATTGAGCTGCCACTCTGTAGACCTGCAAGTCTGGGACCCCCAATCCTCCCAATTTGGAACTCCCCAGCATAGTTCTGAGAGGGATTCTCGCTTTCTTACCTTTCCAAATAAAGTTCAGCATTTTTCTCTGGATCCCTCGAAGAGTTGGTGTGGGGATCGCTACTGGTAGGGAGGCACAGGCGTATAGGAACCTCGGAACGAGGTTCATCTTGCATGCAGTGATGCGCCCGAGCAGTGAGATTTCTTGGGTCTCCCAGCGTTTCAAGTCGCCTTCCAATTCTTTAAGGAGTCGGGGGAAATTGGCTTTGTATGTGTCTCTTGGGTCAAACGGGATGTGGACCCCTAGGTAGGGGATGGCTCTTTTTTCCCATGTTATCGGGCACATCTTAGTCAGTGGCTCCCGTTCTGCTGGGGTGAGGCCGATGCCCAGGGCGGATGATTTATCGAAGTTTATGGTGAGGCCTGAGACCTCCCCGTAGCTGACGATTTCTCGTATCGCGTGTTTTAGAGATGAGTGGGCCTCCGAGATCGTGAGCAGAATGTCGTCCGCGTATAGGGTGATTTTGTGATGCATGGGGCCACTTTGTATGCCCTTGATTTGGTCGTTTCGCCTGATCTTTTGTGCAAAGGGCTCCATGGTGAGTGCGAAAAGCAAGGGTGACAGTGGACAGCCTTGCCGAGATTCGCATGATAGGGGGATTGGAGCCGAGCTGTGTCTGTTGATTCTCAGGCTAGTTTTAGGGCTATTATAGTTGGCTAGGACCATTGTTAGGGTGGATTGGACATTCATGAGACACACCTTAGGGGCCTTCGACTTCGGGTCAACTTTCCAATCAAATGCCTTAGCTGCGTCGAGAGCCACTAAGACTAGGTTTTGGGAGTTCCGGGAGGCAAGGTCCACCAGGTTCATGGTTCTCCGGATGTTGTCACGTGCTGTCAGGTGTAGGATGAAACCTGCCTGGTCGGGGTGAATGATCTTCGGCAAGATGCGATTTAAGCGGGTTGCTTCAATTTTTGAGCATATGTTTGCATCGATGTTTAAAAGTGCGATCGGTCTGTAGGACGTTAAGCTTCTTGGATCTTTTCCAGGTTTGGGCAGGAGGATGGTGGTTGATTCCTGCATCGATGGGGTCACTGCTCCCATTTCCCTGAAGGAATTGAATAGGGTAACCAGGTGAGGGGTCAGTTGTGCTCTGAATAGTTTGTAAAACCTGGTTGAAAAGCCGTCTGGGCCGGGGGCCTGTGTTTTAATTGATTTGATGGCTTCCTCAACTTCCTTCCCTGTAATGAGCTCCTCCAGTTCGTCTTTCGCTGTGTCAGAGAGACGGGGCACTGCTGCCTGCTGCAGGTATTCCTTCTGTTGTGATAAGTTTCGTGGGGTTGCCATCATGATTTGGGTCAAATCTATTGCGAGTCGTTGCTTTTCGGACTCTGAGTATAGTGTGACCCCGTTGGGATCACGCAGACCAGTGATCGTGTTGACGCGTCTCCGCTTGGCTAGCTTGGCCACCAGGAACTTGTTCGCCTTGTTACCCTTCGCGTAGTATGACTGTTTGGCCTTCGCCATTAGTTGGGCGGTTTGTTCCGCATAGTGGGCTTCCAGTTTTTTCCTTGCTGTACGAATGATCCGTTGCGTTTTGGGGGACCAGCCTTTCTCCTTGTGGAGTGCCTCGGCCTCTCTTAGTTCTTCCTCTAGAGCCGTCCGGGTCTGACACCTGTCTCGGTGGTAGGCCGCACCTTGGGCAATTAGGGAGCCCCTTATTACTGCCTTCATGGCGTCCCAGTTGTTCGCTAACGAGGTGTCCGAGGCTGGGTTTTCGTTAAAGAAATTTCTTATCCCTGTTGCGATCTTGTCTCTGGTAGCCATATCGTTAAGAATCGGGTCGTACAACGTCCGTTTACGTGGGTTATTGAGGTTGAGATTCTGAACCCGGAGTTCCAAGAGCACTGGGGCGTGGTCGGATATCGCTCTTGTGCCGATGGAGACTTCTTTGACTGAAGGGAAAGTTTGCGGGGAGATCAGGAACAGGTCGATCCTTGAAAAGGTGCGATGGACGAATGAGTAAAAAGAGAAGTCTTTTTCGTCGGGGTGGAACACCCGCCATGAGTCTATTATCTCCAGGGACCTGAAGAGTCGGAGGAGGCTAAGTGCTTGGGTGAAGTCGCTTGCAGTCGGGGGGTGTGACCGGTCTCTGGTGGGGTCGGGAACCCCATTGAAGTCCCCACTGACTATTGTTTGGCCCTCCACAAAGCTAGCGAGAGATGTGCCCAAGGAGTCATAGAAGTGTGATTGTCCAGTGTTAGGGGCGTACACCGAGACAAGAGTATATAGATCTCCCATTAGGAGGCATTTGACCGCTGTAAATCGGCCTTCTGGGCAGATTTTCGTTTCCAGAATCCGTGGGTTCAAGTCTTTCCTGAAGAGGATCACCGTACCTCCTTTTTTGTTTGTGCCAGAGGCAAAGAATTGGAGCGGGAATAACCGGGAGCGAAGCCGGGTCACGTCTACCGGCATCAAGTGAGTCTCTTGGAGCATGGCTATCGCTGCGTCTTCGTCCCGGGGTTTCAGTAGAATTGCCTTTCGCTTGTTAGGGGAGTTCAGACCATTAACATTCAGGGTGAGGACTCGAAGCGTTTGGCGGTCCGCTGGAGTCTCACTCTCCTTTCCTTGGGTAAGGGGGGGGGTCGTGGGCCGGTGATTCAGCTGCCATGTCTGTTGGGGAATCCCTAAATATCATCCTGCACTTGAGGTTTTAACGCGGAACCCCAACGGGGGGCCGCAACTTTAACTGGAGGGTAGACCGACATTGTAAGTACGGGCGTACCCTCGGCCAACAGGGCCAACTGTCCCATCACGTATTGTGTACTGTGGGTTTCCAAGGAACAAAGGTTGGAAAGTATCCTTGGAGTGGGTATGAGCCATGGGTATGGCCCGCCGCCACCGCCTTCAAGGTTCCTCAGTTCGAGACAAAGGTGGCGGGTCTTAATTTAGGTAAGGGCACTTGCGTCCAGGCTAAGTTGCTGACGGAACCTGGGACCGTGGAAGCGTCCTCGTTCATCTCTTTCTGTTACTCCGCTGGGTTGACGACCATGATGTGCGTTTGGGCTTTGGGGAGGGAGGCGGTCCAGAGTCCTCGGTCCTCTCTGGGTTTGGCGTGGAAGTATCTCGGGGCGAGGCTGGATGTAAGATTCTCTCTGCTTCTTCCAGGTGGCTGATCCGGCGTAGGGTGCCTTTATATGTAAACTGGAGAGCCGTCGGAAACAGCCACCTGTAACGGATCTGCTGCTCCTGAAGGAACACTCCCAGAGGTCGGAGTGCTCTTCTTTTCTGAAGAGTAAGTGGTGAGAGGTCCTGGTATATTTGAAGTGGAGTGCTCTGAAAAGTGATCTTTTCTCCTTGGCGACTGATCGCTGATATCGCCTCTTTGGTTGTGAAGAAGTGGACCCTGGTAATAACATCTGGGGGGGGTCCGAATCTGTCCCTCGGCGCGGGCGGAGTCTGTGGGTCCGGTCTAGCAGGAGCTGAGATTTGTCCAGATCCGGGAGTAGGGCCTCAAAGAAGCGTCCCACGTAGTCCGCTAACTTGCTGTCGGGGACAGAGGTTGGGATGCCCTGAATGCGGAGGTTGTTGCGACGTGCCCTATTTTCGAGGTCTTCATGTTTGAACTCCAGGATCTCGCATTTGTGATGCAGGGAATCGATGGATCTTTGCATTTCCCCCAGCGTGGTAGTGTGGTCCTGAGAATGGTCCTCGATTTCCCCGAGCCTCTGTTCGATCTCTATAACCCTTTGGTCCGTCTGTTCAACTTTAGTGGTGAGTTCCGAGAGGCAGGCGCGGAACTCCGATTTAATATCCGCCATGAAGGCTATCATGTCTCCCTTGGTAGCGAGGGCGCCCCTGTCCTCTTGTGGCTTCTGTGGGGTCAGTTTAGGAGGGTCTTGTTTCTTGGGTTTCTCCGGTGCAGTAAACATGGCGGAGATATCTGTGCCCTTGCTCACCTTTGTTTGCCTAGACATGCTGCTCCTATTGGGCGGTCTTGATTGAAAGAGTAGCAGCGGGGCCCAGGGCAGTGGGAGGCTGCACTCGGGGTGTGTATCGCTCTCAACCCCCTCTCTGGTCCAGGTCTGGGCAAGTGGGCCGGGGCGCCCCAGGAAGCGTTGGTGTGGGGGGGTCTCAGTGAGTCGGGAACGGTGCAGGATGGCCGACTGTTGCGTGAGGGGGGGGTATGTTGCTGCGATGAGGCCCACGGGCTCAGGGCCTCTCTGGATGAAAGGGGTTATCTCGCTGCTTCCCCGCCCCTCTTCAAGTCTCTATCGGTGGTCCTTCGCTGATGGAGGACTCAGATCCCTCTGTGAACCTCCCGTGTGCGGTTCCGTAATGATGTCGGCTGTCGCTAGAGGAGGTCCCGACTCGTTCTACGTAGCAGGGGAGGGGGAAAGCCCGCTCTCCCGGTCCCTCGGAGTGTGCGTCGGTTTCTCAGGCCCCAGCAGCCGAGGATGCACTCGTGTGTATTCCAGGCAGCCTTGGTATGAATCGGATGGCTCTGTGCTGGAGTCCGCTCCCCTCCTCCAACTCCCTGGCGCTCTAAAGCCCCGTTACCATCAGGTGCGGAGTGCGTTGTTGGGTTCCGGCTTCGCCGCAATCTTGGTTTCTTCGGCTGGAGACGGGGGAGAGGTTCGGCCGCTGAATTCTGGTAGAACGCCTCCTCGGTGGAAGGTTAAGTTTGGACAGGTTGTGCCATGTCGGTTTCGGTCGCCTTAGATGGCATTGGCGACACGGTAACCCGCTTAGAACCGCCGGGAATTGACGGCGGCGGCGGGCATCCCACGGGCGGCCTCAGGGGAGCGACCACATCGATGGCGCTCCAAGCCACGCCCCCCCTGTTATGAACCATTCTAAAATGCTAATATCACATGTGTACAAACGTAAGGGTGGTCTAAATAGGGGCAAATACGTAGAGTGATATTATGTCTGATGCCATTAGCTAAATACTCATTGATGTCATGTGTGATGCTATTGGCAATGTCACGAGTGATGTCATCAGTGATACCATCCGTGATGTCGTAGATGTTGCCATTAGTGATGTCATCATTGTGGGCATAGGCTGAGCAACAGGGGGCACAAAGTTAAGGTGGCTTTAGCTGAATTTCAGGGGTTTTGTTGCATTACGTTCTCACCATAACGTGCTGGCAACTAAAGTTATTTCCTTGAATTTCAAAGGTTATGTTACAATGTATTGCTCACCTGAAAGTCCCTGCAACTAAAGATTTTTACTTAAATTTCAAGGGTTTTGTTATTCCATAGATATTTTTAAGACTACCCGACCACTAGACATGGCGTTTTGCCATTTTCCCACTATCCATTTAAAAACACAATTAAAACACTACCAGACCACTAGCCATGGCCTTCGCATTGGCGGGTAGGCACAGCCATTCTATATTTTAAAACACTTGCACTCCATCGCTCAAAGACATCCACACAAACTGATTTTGACCTGTTTTGACAGTGTTATTATGTATAAAAGTTTGCAGGCTTTGAGAACTCACAATGTTTTTAGGCAATGCGCAGTGAGATTACATTATTTGCCATGGACCACATACTTTGGTTAAGCAGAGTTCTACAAGCCCCTTGTTTTATGCCCGGTCTCTTGGTGACTGTTGTGATACATCACATGACCCAACAAACTGTAACGCTCACCTGGTTCCCACGGGGGCGCTGGTCTAGTCTGGATTGCTGTGGCCTCTTCTAGCGTGATGCGCAGGACCCGGAACACCGATTGGACAGGACCTCCAAATCGTGCTTGCCTGGCCCGTAGGAATATCATTCTGCAGATGAGAAAGGGGATTAACAGTCTGCAGAATAGTGTGCTAACTCCCCACTTTCCCCCTTTGTTCCTCTCTAACTTCCTCCAAACCCCGGTTTAAGCTCACCTTATGCTTTGGAAGGATGAACTCTCCATCCTGCTTCTGGTGCAGGGGAGCGCGTTCGTCCAGTTACTTCACTGGTTTTCAGAATGGCGCTGGCAAAATCCACTTGACTTTCCTGAGCGATGCGCCGTAAGTATGAAAGTTCAAAGTTCAAGTGAGGCCCCCTTTATGTTGTCTTTCTAACCTGTGATCTGTCCTTTATTTCAGGTGCAGAATGAAGGCGATGCGTCGAGGGGTTAAACTGCCGAGGTGAGTAGTGATGAGGGCGATCCCTCTAAATGTCCTTATCATTCCCCAGAAATGTCTCTTGTCCTTTCCCCATAGGGGCCAGGGTACGGTACCTGCCAACGGGGCGGCGCCGACCCGAAATGTGGAAGAAAAGCCGGTAAGTATTATGGCTGTTAATCAGGCTTTCCTTCTGTGTTCCTTCTGCTCACCTTTTGTTTCTTCCTTTCTCCCCTAGGTGCAGAGATGTGGCGTCTGATGCTGACAGCCGGGATGGAGCCGGGAGATGTCTTGAGGGGTGGGCAGTCATAATTTCGAAAAAAAAATGTCGACAGACAAAAATGTCGAAAAAAAAAATGTCGAAAAAAAAAAATGTCGACTTTCGTTTTTTTTAATTATATATTTATTTTAGGGGTTCGGGAGTTAAAAAAAAGGGAAAAATTTAAAAAAAATTTAAAAAATGGGGGGTTGGGGGGGGGAACCCCCCCATTTCGAAAAAAAAATGCATTGAAAAAAAAAGTCGACATTTTGTTTGACATTTTTTTTCGAAATTTTGATTTTCGACATTTTTGTTGTCGAAATTATCACTATGAACCGTCTCGAGGATAGGTGAGTGAAGCGTGGCGCTGCAACTAGGTATGTATCCTTCCCTGGCCACGCCCGAGTGAAAAAATAGTCCCTATGAAAAAATAGTCCCTTTCAGGTCTCAGGGAGGCCTGAAGCGTGCAGCATGGTCTGCATCAGGTAAGTGCACAAAACACCTCCCTTTATGAGCCTGGCGCCAAAGGCGCCAGGACTGAGTCCAAAGAGCCCCTATAAGGGGCTGCTGGGCTTTTACCCGAGGGCATGATGCCTGCTTCCGGGGGTGCTGGGCCTGGCCTGGTGCTCCGGGGGTAGGCATGACAGCACTCCCCCCCAAGGCCCCTCCCAAAGTCGTTCCTTCTGGAGGTTTTGGTTTGTTTGAGAAATTCCGATGGAACCTTTTTACCAGCCGAGGTGCATGTACGTGATCACTGGGTTCCCAAGACCTTTCCTGAGGCCTGTACCCTTTCCAATCAATTAGATAGAAAAGTTTTGATTATGAGATCTTAGAATCCAAAATGTTCTTCACCTCGAATTCAGGCTTCCCATCTATCTGAATCGGTTCTGGTGGCTTTGTTAATCTGGTTCCTGGGTGCACTGGTTTCAAAAGTGACACATGAAAAATGGGGTGAATCCGCATGTTAGCTGGTAGATCGAGCTTGACTGCCACTGGGATGATTATAGCTTTGATCGAGTAAGGGCCTAAATACCTTGGATTAAAAGTTCGAGGCCCCTTGAGTGATAGGTGTTTGGTAGCCAACCATACTTGATCCCCTATTTGGTATGGAGGCGCCTCTCTTCGATGCAGATCCGCATTCTTTTTGTATTTCCCTTTCGCATGTTGCAAATGTGCAGTTGCATCCTTGAAGGCTTGAGTAATCGTAGAATGCAAATGGTCCACTGTGGGCATTTCAAGGCTCAGAGGTGAGTCCAAGTCTGAAGTACGAGGGTGATGTCCATATAGGGTATAAAAGGGGCTCTGACCAGTTCCAGAGTGTATCGAGTTATTGTATGCATATTCAGCCACCCATAAAATGTCCTTCCAATTACCCTCCGATTGGTGCAACATACATCGTAGATATTGTTCAAGGGTCTGGTTCGTTCTCTCCGTCTGACCATCGGTCTGTGGGTGGTGGCTGGTCGAGAGTCTTACGTCGATTTGTGCCAGTTAACAACACTTTTTCCAAAAATGAGAAATAAACTGGCTTCCCCGATCGGAGACTAGTATGGACGGGAATCCATGCAAACGGATGATATTTTCGAGGAATTCCTTGGCAAGAACAAAGGCTGAAGGTAATCCTTTCAACGGAATAAAGTGGGCCATTTTGGAAAATAAATCCACCACGACCAGAATAGTATTGTAACCATTACAATAGGGCAGGTCCGTGATAAAATCTAGTGACAGGGTGTGCCAAGGTGCTGGTGGAATGTCTAAGGGCTGAAGAAGACCGGCGGGTCTTGTCTTTTGACCTTTGTTTTGGGCACAAACTCCACAGGACATCACGAAAGATTTAATATCCTTTCGCCAGGAAGGCCACCAGAATTGTCTTTTAACCTTTTCCTCTGTTTTGGCAATGCCAGGATGTCCTTCCATCCGGGTATCATGAAGACGGGAAATAACCAGTTCTTGCAATTCCTTTTCTGGCAAAAATAAGCGTCCTTGGAAGTAAGATAAGCCATCCTTGACTGAAAAGTTAGACCCCCTTTTGATCCAATCCTGCAAGGCTGAAGAGTCCAGGAATTGTTTCACTCGTGCTTGAATGTCTTCAAGGGTTTGTAAAGTGGTTATCCCCAAAATTCTTTGTTCGGGAATTATCGGCACAGGTTCTGAGTTTGTGTCTATTTCTTCCATTCCAATTCGGGATAGAGCGTCCGCCTTACCATTCTTATAGCCGGGGCGGTAGGTGATTACAAAATCGAACTCAGCAAAGAACAAAGCCCATCGGAGCTGTCGACACGATTGAGCCTTGGCAGTTTTTAAATATTGTAAATTTCGGTGATCAGTGATCACGGTGATGGTATGCCGGGCGCCGAGGAGATAATGGCGCCAAGCCTTAAAGGCGGACTTAATGGCTAATAGTTCCTTATCAGTGATTGCATAATTTATCTCCGGCGGCGAGAACTTTCTGGACCAAAATGCTACGCGGTGCAGTTGGTTGGTTTCAGGGTCTCTCTGAGACAGGACAGCTCCCATGGCTAAGCTGGACGCGTCGGTTTCGACTATATATGGGGGATCGGGACGCGGGTGCTTCAAAATAGGTGCAGACGTGAACTTAACTTTCAACTCCTGAAAGGCCTGTTCGGCTTCCTCGGTCCATTCAAAACGTTTATTTTTTCGCAAGAGTGCAGTGATGGGTTGCACCACACGTGAAAACTCCGGGATAAACCTGCGATAAAAGTTGGCAAAACCAAGCATGCTTTGGACACCTTTCACCAAACTAGGTGATGGCCATTTGAGGATGGCATCCACTTTCCGTGAATCCATTCGGACCCCTTTAGGTGTCAGAATGAATCCGAGAAATTCAACCTCGGTGGTATGGAAAACACATTTTTCCAGCTTGGCAAACAGTTTGTGCTGGCGCAGTTTCTCTAGGACGGCCCTGACATGCTTTCTGTGATCAGATTCCGAAGAGGAGTACACAAGAATGTCATCGATATACACGACAACACAGACATCGATGAGTTCCCGAAGGACATCGTTCATGAAGAATTGGAAGGCTGCAGGCGCGTTGCACAACCCGAAAGGCATCACCTGGTATTCGAATAGTGCATATTTTGTGCGGAAGGCCGTTTTCCATTCGTCGCCTTCTTTTACTCGTACCAGATGATAAGCCCCCCGGAGATCTAACTTAGTGTATACGCAAGCGTCCTTCACCTGGTCAAGGAGTTCAGGGATCAGAGGCAGAGGGTAACGATTTTTAACAGTTATCTGGTTCAATGCGCGGTAATCGATACAAGTTCTAAGGTCGCCTTCTTTTTTAGGCACGAAGAACAAAGCTGAGGATGCCGGGGACTTTGACGGGCGAATGAAAACATTGGCGAGGTATTGATCTAAATATTGTCTCAAATGCAGATTCTCTGGTTCAGTAAGGGCGTAAATCCTGCTACAAGGGGGTTGTGCACCGGGCACCAGATCGATTTGGCAATCGTACGATCTGTGGGGAGGTAACGTGTTGGCCTGTTCCTTTTGGAAGACGTCCTGAAAGTCTTGGTACTCTGGAGGTAGTTGCACGGGGACAGAGGTTACTGATGCTAGATTAATCTTTGGAATTTCTGGGTAGCAGGTTTGTGCACAATCCGGGAAGGTTATTCTCTTCGCTCGCCAATCAATTCGAGGATTATCTGTCTCTAACCAAGGGATTCCGAGAATAAGCTGAAACTGTGGAGCCTTGATTACATCAAACACAACTGCCTCCCGATGGCCATCCGGACCTACAAGTGTCACCTCAGCTGTGGAATGTGTTACCGGTCCAGAGGCAATTTCGGTTCCATCTACTGTGGTGATGACATCTTTGTTGGTTTTAGGACGCAGAGGGAGGTTTATCCTAGAGACCAATTCTCGATCCACATAGTTTCCTATAGCCCCGCTATCGATGTATGCCTTTATAGCATGCAACCGTTTAGGCTGTTCCGGATCTACGAGGACCATTGGCACAATGAAATGCGAGGTCTGAGAGTTAGTTTTCAAGCTCGGCAAGCGGACCCCTACGCTTGCCGGGCGTGGTCGTTTCCCGATACAGAGTTTCCATGGATTTTATCAGTGACTCCTACCACCTTCTTGGGCGGCTTAACCGGGCAATCTCGTAGAAAGTGTCCAGAGGACCCACAATAAAGGCATAATTGCATCTGTCGTCTTCTTTCCCGTTCTTTTTGAGTTAGGGGTCCTTTAACCCCTCCGATTTGCATAGGCTCCGAGCCATCAGCCCCCTTGGGGTTAGCGTGGGTCTTGGCCAACACCCGGGTTTCAAACTTGGACCGATCTGCTTTTCTGTTTTGCAGCCTATGATCCAATTGGACCACTAAGTCTATATATTCAGTGCATTCTTGGGGCGGATTTACAACTTGTGCCAGGACATCTTTAAGTTCTCCGCGTAGACCTCGATAGAATAACGTGATTCTTTTATCCTCTGGCCAACCAGTTTCCACAATTAGTCTATTGAAGGTTGCAATGTAGGATAGAAGGTCTTGATTGCCCTGTCGCAGAGATAGAAGTTCGTCATCCAGAGCCTGCCCCTCGGAGTGTCGAGCAAATAACCTTTCCATGCTTGTTTGAAATCCTTGAAAATCACGAAGAATCGGGTCATCTTGAGTTACCAGTGGGACTGACCAATCGGCAGCACAGCCGCTGAGATATGACAACACAAAGGCTACCTTGGTCTGATCATTAGGGATGCCCCAGGTCTGCATAGGAAGTGCAAACGACACTGATTCATGAATACGGCGAATCGTTTGGGGTCCCCAGCAAAGCGTTCAGGTGGGGCCAGCCGCATGTTTCCAGGTAGATTAATCTGCACCGGGTTACTGGAAACCACAGGAGCGGGGTTCACCCCGGAACCGGGTAAAGGAGTTTGTCCAGCTTGACCTTGCAAAAGCTGTCTAGCCAGGTCATCAGCTCTATCCTTTATTACAATCACTTCCCTCCTGAGGGCACTAGTCTCCTGACGAGTGGCGTGTACTTCGGCCCGTAATTCCCCCAGTAATTGGGCCAACTGGTCAGTTTCGGAAGTTTCCATAGCGCCTGGGTGGGAATTTGTAGGAAGGCTTCGCGTTCTGTAACGCTCACCTGGTTCCCACGGGGGCGCTGGTCTAGTCTGGATTGCTGTGGCCTCTTCTAGCGTGATGCGCAGGACCCGGAACACCGATTGGACAGGACCTCCAAATCGTGCTTGCCTGGCCCGTAGGAATATCCTTCTGCAGATGAGAAAGGGGATTAACAGTCTGCAGAATAGTGTGCTAGCTCCACCCTTTCCCCCTTTGTTCCTCTCTAACTTCCTCCAAACCCCGGTTTAAGCTCACCTTATGGTTTGGAAGGATGAACTCTCCATCCTGCTTCTGGTGCAGGGGCGTGCGTTCGTCCAGTTACTTCACTGCTTTTCAGAATGGCGCTGGCAAAATCCACTGGACTTTCCTGAGCGATGCGCCGTAAGTATGAAAGTTCAAAGTTCAAGTGAGGCCCCCTTTATGTTGTCTTTCTAACCTGTGATCTGTCCTTTATTTCAGGTGCAGAATGAAGGCGATGCGTCGAGGGGTCAAACTGCCGAGGTGAGTAGTGATGAGGGCGATCCCTCTAAATGTCCTTATCATTCCCCAGAAATGTCTCTTGTCCTTTCCCCATAGGGGCCGGGGTACGGTACCTGCCAACGGGGCGGCGCCGACCTGAAATGTGGAAGAAAAGCCGGTAAGTATTATGGCTGTTAATCAGGCTTTCCTTCTGTGTTCCTTCTGCTCACCTTTTGTTTCTTCCTCTCTCCCCTAGGTGCAGAGATGTGGCGTCTGATGCTGACAGCCGCGATGGAGCCGGGAGATGTCTCGAGGATAGGTGAGTGAATCGTGGCGCTGCAGCGAGCAACGCAATGCTTTTAATGGAAGTCTTTCTTCAGGAATGCTGGCGAGAAGATTCCGGATGCAGGTAAGAAGTTTGAAATAGTTCTTGGTTTTCACCTTTCTTTCTCTTCCTTCCTTGCAGGTCTTCCAGGTTTGAGGCGGGCGTGGCTGGAGTCCAGGAGCAGGAGCAGACACGGTGAGCGTTAAGCTGCAGGAAGCAGAACAACGCGAAGCATGAGCTGCTGTCTGGGCGTGGCTTAAATAGCCTCCAAAGAAGTCCCAGGTATGTATCCTTCCCCAACTAGGTATGTATCCTTCCCTCGCCACGCCCGAGTGAAAAAATAGTCCCTATGAAAAAATAGTCCCTTTCAGGTCTCAGGGAGGCCTGAAGCGTGCAGCATGGTCTGCATCAGGTAAGTGCACAAAACACCTCCCTTTATGAGCCTGGTGCCTATGACGCCAGGACTGATGTCCAACATGAGCCTGGCGCCAAAGGCGCCAGGACTGAGTCCAAAGAGCCCCTAAAAGGGGCCGCTGGGCTTTTACCCGAGGGCATGATGCCTGCTTCCGGGGGTGCTGGGCCTGGCCTGGTGCTCCGGGGGTAGGCATCATGACACAAACCACATTTAAACAGCCCAGACAAGGGAACAAAATGACTAGCACCCATGACTATACAGTAAGTGAACATATATCTCAGGGCTGTCCAACTCCAGGCCTTCAAGGCTGGGACCCTGACAGGTTTTCAGGATATCCCTCATGAATATTCATGGAGAAATATTTGCATGCATTTAGAATCATTGTATGCAAATTTATGTCATGAATATTAAGGAGTAGTATCCTGAAAAACCAACATGGATCTGGCCCTCGAGTAGGACAACCCTGATATATGTTAATGTGAAATACACAAATGTGGTTCAATTGACATTCCGCTTAGAAGAAAGTGAGCAAAACAAAATAGCATTGGATTTTAAGATAAGTAATGAACACCAGAAAAATAACCTGAGAGAGGAAATGTTCCAATAAGGCAATACTGGCAAAGTATTAAAGGTGCTCACTTTTTAAACCCAGCAATCTGTCGTGAAATTATCCCTGGAAAACAAAATCCCATAATGAAACAACTGTTTGTGGTCTTGTGGGTAAGAGTCTGCACTGGGAACATGACAACCTGAGTAAAATCCTGGTGGCCAAATACTTGAGCAAACTTGCCAACCGCAAAAAATCCCAAGAAGTTGCGGCTGCCCTCTGAAAAAAAGTTACACTGTGCACCGACATTTGTCCTTTACTTGTGCCCTGAAAATCAGCCACAATCAGGGGCAAATAACTGCACCAGTGTCCAGTATTGCAAACTCTCTTGCCACAATGTGGGTAAACACTCGTGACTTACTTGCCCTCTCATTTGCTCTCATCGCCCACATGTCTGGCTTTCAACAATACTCTGCTTTATACAGATAACTTAAAAGTGCACATACCATATTGTCACTCAATATATATATATATATTATTGAACTATGTTTGGCAGAAAGTGTACAATTGTGGCATTATTCCTCACATCGTGCCTGGGAAACTACAAATACCAGAATGCAATTCAGCAAAAGAATGGTCTCTAAGTGCAATACTTTCAAGGACTGACATTAGCAAGTTTAAAAAAAATTATGCAGATGATGTACGTTTTCTTAGTGTGTTATGAGATATTTAAAACTAAGAAAACACACGGCATGCAGAACTGCGGACTGTCTCCCGTCTATGCAGTAAACGGGTCCGACCATGCTTAGCTTCAAAGCGGGGAAGGTGCCTGCCCCCTGGAAAAGAGGCAATACCCTATTGAGAAACCTATAACAGCCTTCAAAAGGAGCAACAATCTTAAAGGTCAAATTACACGGAATGATATAAGCCTTGGACAAGGTAGACAAAAGACTAAGAGAAACATGGGGACTAACGCATATAAAAGGACATTCCCTGTGTGACAAGTGCACTAGTTGCCCGCAGACATTTAGAAGTACTGAGGTGGACCTTGGGCTTCGGAAACCATGAATCCAGCATAGTTTTACCAACTGTAATTCCAAAATGGTAATCTATGGTATCTGGTGTCCATGTAAAAAACTATATATAGGCAAAACAGAGAAAAAAATTGAAGGGTGATAGAACATAAAAGCTGTATAAGAAATAGAGTACATATAGCACCACTAGTGGCTCATTTTAAAGAGCACATAAATACAGCAGACGAACTTAAGCAGACAGCCCTATATCAGATCAAAATAGGTAATGACAGCAATCAAGATGAAAGGAGACTGCTGAAAAAGACCAAGAACTATCTTTTTGGCCCAAAGTGTAGAAAGAGGCTTGAATGACCAAATTGAGTGGTTATAGATGAGTTACAGACAACTAGGGTAATTACTAAAAAAGTTCAGTGTTTCAAAGATTGAGTGTCAATAAAAATGACAATAGCCCCTAAAATTGAGTAATGGAAATACTGGGACGAGTTTGGTGAATGTGGAGGAAACATGAGCACATCTCCAAGATTGCAGCTTAGAAGAAAGGCCCTACATGTACGTAAAATACACATTGCAATTAAAAGGGAAATAGGATTGCTTGCACGGCGTGCATTGTCGGAATAGACGCCAGTAAATTCGTATTCTACTCCTGTAATAAAGTAAAAATGTTACAAGTGAACATGTTTTCTGAAACCACGTGAGGTAAATATATTCGTAACGCTAAACACAATGCTAGGCAATTATGGGATTCACAATGAGTAAAGAAATTGTAAGGGATAACAACTGAAGACCTGTCTTCTCTATGTTTATGTCCATTATAGCCTTGAAAGCCACAATAGCGAAACGAAACGAATGTAAAGAAAAGTGATAGAAATCTCGTCAAAGCTTTAGGAAAGGTAGGTATAATGCAGATTGAGAGAATAAATGCAGCAAAACCACCAGAGTTGCAGTAAATGGCAGTGATAGTAACTCTCATCTATAGTGTCGTCTCAGTCAAGATTGTAATTTGCAAAAGGACTGCAGAAAGCAAAGCTAGTCGCCGTTGGATCGCTGCTCCAGCACCGATTAGAAAACGATGAAGGCAGCCATAAGGTGCATGCCATTGTAGACATGTAAGTGTAGACCTGGGTCAGATAATATTTTTAAGAAAAGGGAAATAATATCCCTATGGATTAGTAACATAAAGAACACCAGGGGAAATTGGAACCATGTGTTATATTATTTTAGGAGGCGCAGAGCGGCAATGAACACATGAAAAAAGTGTACAAATTAAGAAAAAAGGAAAGAGTGGGAGGAAGCAATAATAATACAGAGCTTCAACAAATACGTAAAAAGAGACATTACAATAAAAGACAAGCGGGAGCCAGCTTGCCCCTGACGAAATGTGCTGTAAATTAATTTTAATAAAATAGAAAGGAATGAAACATGTGGTGTGAATGATGCATGGAGTATGGATGTGATTAATAGAGGTTTTAGACAATTAATGATTATTCATGTCTGTCTATTTGTAAATTATATTGAATGAATAGGTAACTTTATATTTTGTTAAGAAGGTGATACCGCAAATTTTAAAAAGCATTTGCACTTCACAGAAATTGGTGATGTTCTTGGGTCCCACCTTGCAACAAGAATATAGAAAAATCTGTTTTTGTATAAATCTAAATAAGTGAATAAAATACATTATTTATAATATTGTCTGATTAGTAAAATTGAAATGTGAACATTGGCATCTTTGTGTCCAGTGTTGTGTGGTCTGCCCCCTCAGGCCACGTTGCTCTAAGTGGTCTTTTAACTGGTGCTCGTTTATTAGGCAACCTGCTCTGAGGGTGCCATCCGCTACCTTGCTTTGAAGCCAAGCAGGGTTGGGTCCGGTTACTTGATTATTAAAGTGAACGATCACATTATCACTACACTCATCTTAATAGAAATGACAGAAGTGTTGTAAATAGCAGACATGTTTGAAGCGAATTTCATACAAACTGGTACTTTCATTATGCAAACATATATCAAACGAGATTGAAGTTATGCATCAAGTTGTTATGAATGTTACCCTAATGTGTATCAGAAAATTGATGTTAAGGGCAAACATGGGAGGAATAACATCAGTCACTGGCAGTCAGACTAATGAGCGTAAACCCTTCCAAAATGGCGCTCAAATTAGAGGTAATATGCATAGAAAAGGTACAATAAACAGGAAGTCTCGAGCGGTTGCTCGAAGGTACAGAACTACAGATAACTTTTTTGCATATTGCTGTGCTCCAGTTTGTTCCCTGTTGATTCCATACGGTGAACCTCTCAGTTGCATCACTAGTCTTGTAAAGGTAGCACTTTACTAACTGGGAGCACCATTGAAAACTATAGGAAGTGACGTACAACTGCATTAATATGTAGAATATTAAGACCACAATCAGAGTGCACCACCACAACCAGCTTTCTCGTTTTTCCAATAGTTGCGACACCGACTTTGGAGGTTGCACCTAATACATGTAAAGGATGTCATTTTCAAAAATAGTTTCTCTTACAACAAATAAAGCGGAAACATTAGCTTTCTCAGAAGAAGCAAAGAAGATCCTCAAACTAATAAAAAGTACAGAAGAAGAACAAGGACTAGGCGCTAGAGCTAAACAAGAAGAATTGGTGTACCAACTGGAAAGACTAATCAGACGCGAAAGAAGTCAAAGACTGCACGCTACAACATTGTCACAATATTATAAATCCCAGCGCATCCCCCCCCCCCTCCCCCCGAGGACTACGGATCGAATTGGAACCGACTCTGTGCAAGGAAAATCCTGAATTCATTAAAAGATGGAGACTTATCTTCAATAACTGTTCATTAGACTTAGTAATTTTGACTATTGAAAAATTGTCTAAGTCCTTGACCTCAATAGAAGTGGACCTTGAAAACACAAAGAAAGCGCTATCTACATTTATGACAAAAGAAGAACTTACCTCGCTTCTAGCAGAAGTGGACACGAAATTGGAAGTCTATAAAAGGGAAATAGAATCCCAAAAAAAAAAAAAAGAAAATCAGAAAATTCAGGGAGACACTCTAGACTACAAACTAGACATAGTATACACGTGGAAGGAGCAAGTTACTTACCTGCAACTGTTGTTCTCCAGCATGGGTCTGGCATGGATTCACATGCTCATGATTATTCCCCGTCGTCAGGCTGGGAATCCTCGGTAAAGAAAAAATCAGTTTAGTTTCTGAACTGTCCTTGTACTAGTAACCAATCACTGGTCTCTGGGTCATACTGCCCCCAGCAATGACTGCCCTCTACCTAAGCCCCTCCTCTGGCAGCCATCTTCAGATTTGGTAGCTCGTAAAGTGGCAGTAGGACCAAGAGAAGAGCCGCAGAGGGGTAGGAGGGAGGGTTCGCATGTGAATCCATGCCAGACTCATGCTGGAGAACAACAGTTACATGTAAGTAACTTGTTCCTTCTCCAGCATGGGGTCTGGCATGGATTCACATGCTCATGAATACAAGAATACATAGCAGTACACACATGTACAACCACGGGAGGTGGCAAGGCTCAACATTAAGCATTTCAACAACTGAACACGGAGCATCACTTACCTCCTCACCAGGCCCACCTTCAGGCGAACAGGTTGCGCAGCACTGCCTGGCCGACTCTGGACTCCTCTCTGGAATCCCGGTCGATGCAATAGAATCTCGTGAAGGTGTGCGTCGACCTCCATGTAGCAGCCCTGCAGATGTCCAGCAGGGGCACGCCAGACAAGAACGTCGTAGTAGCAGCGATCGTTCTGGTCGAATGGGCTCTCGGACGGCCGGGCAAGGGTCGGTTTGCCATCCGGTGACAGTGCATGATGCAGCTGGAGAGCCATCTGGAAATGGAAGCCTTCGAGAGGGCCTTCCCTTGGTTCACAGGTCCAAAGTTCAAAAACAGCTGTGATGTCTTCCGAAGACTCTTCGTGCGGTCCTCATAGAACTTCAACGCTCTAGCCACATCCAGCGAGTGCAAAGTCCTCTCAGGCGGCGACGAAAGGGACGGGAAGAAAGCAGGTAACACCAAGGGCTTGTTGAGGTGGAAGACCGACGGCACCTTGGGCATGAAGGAGGGGTGCGTCCTCAGCACCACCCTCATCTCGTGGAATGTCAGGTATGGAGGTTTACAGGAGAGGGTCTGGATCTCTCCCACTCGTCGTGCGGAGGTGACGGCCACAAGAAACGCTGTCTTCCACAACAGGAACATCAACGGTGCCGAATGCAGAGGCTCAAATGGCGGCCCCATAAGCCTGGTCAGCACCACGTTCAGCTCCCATGCCGGTGCCGCAGCCTTCACCGGCAGGAACAATCGGAACGGTCCTTTCATGAACTCCTTCACCAGGCGATGAGACCATAGGGATGACTGCCCCGGAGTTCTGGTGTAGAGGGAGATGGCCGCCAGATGGATCTTGAAGGAGGCATGTGCCAGCCCCGCCTTGGCCAGCGATAGCAAGTACGGCAGCACCTGAGGGACCGTAATCTGCAGAGGGTTACTCTTCTGTGCACGGCACCAGACAGAGAACCTCTTCCATTTGTGTCTATAGCACGTGAGAGTCGAGGAGGGCCTGGTCTTTGCAAGTACCTCCTTGCAGTCCGCTTGGATTGTATCCTCTGAACTCTAGTGCTGCAGGAGCCAGGCCTGCAGGTTCAGCGACCCCGGGTCGTGGTGGAGGATGGCGCCTCCTTCCCTGGCGAGAACATCCACGTCCGTTGGCAGTTTGACTAGGACGCTGACATGTCTAGAAGGTCCAGGAACCAAATCTGCCTCAGCCACGAAGGTGCAACGAGGATCATCCTGCACCGGGACCATCTGAGATGACTGATGAGACGCAGCAGCAACGGCAACAGTGGGAACGCATACAGGAACAGGCCGTCCCAGGGGAATTCAGAAGGCATCGCCCATGCTCCCCGGCTGGGGAAACCTGCTGGCGAACCTCCGGCACGTGGCGTTCGTCGCCGTCGCGAATAGGTCGATCTGGGGAATGCTCCATCGTCGGAATAGGAGATCCTCTTGATCCTGTCGTGGCTCCCACTCGTGGCACGAGCGCAGCTCCCTGCAGAGTGAGTCGGCGATGGTGTTCTTGATTCCTGCCAGATGGAATGGTACCAGAAACATCCCTTGGGCGACGGCCCAGTGCCACAGACCCTGCGCTTCCTTGGATAAGGCTGGGGGATCTGGTGCCCCCCCCCTGCTTCCGGATGTAGAACATCGTGATGGTGTTGTCAGTGAAGACCCTTACCACCTTGCCATTAAGGGATGGAAGGAACGACCCGAGGGCCCAGAACACGGCTTGGAGCTCCAGGACATTGATGTGTAGTGACCTCTCCTCCGGGAGCCAAAGGCCTCTTGTGTGGAGATCTCTGGTGTGCGCTCCCCATCCCTCCAGGGAGGCATCCGTCGTCACCGTTTCCTGATGTGCCGGGGTCTGGAAGTCCATGCCCACCGCCAGATGCGTGCAGGTGCCCCACTACCGGATCGCTTGGCAGAAAGTCTCGCTGAGTGAGATCCTTTCTTCGCAGCTGCCCGCCGCTTGCATCAAACGGGCGTCGAGGAACTCCTGCAGAGGTCCCATCCGCAGCCTGCATAGGAGCATGAGGTAGATGCACGAGGACATCATGCCGAGTAGGGACTTGATGGACCTCACCCTGGCCCCGTCCATGGTCAACAGCCATTGTACCTTGCCCAGGATGGCCTTCGTCCTTTCCTCAGACGGCGAAGCCAATCGCTCCACTGTGTCGAGCCTGGGTCCCAGGAACAGGGCGACTTGCAACGGTACCAAGTGGGATTTTGCAAAGTTGATCGAGAATCCCAGATCCGTGAGCAGTTGGACGGTCTTCGCTGTGTGATCGACGGCGAGTTCTCTTGACTTTGCTCAGATAAGCCAGTCGTCCAGGTAGGGGTAGACTTGGATCCCCCGCAGGCGCCGCCGCGCCGCCACTGGTGCTAGGCACTTGGTGAACACTCTGCGCTCTGACTTCAATCCGAAGGGAAGGGCCTTGAACTGATAGTGTCGCCCTTGGACCACTAATCGCAGGAATTTCCGGTGTCCTTTTAGAATGGGGATGTGGAAGTAGGCATCCTCCAAGTCCAGCGACGATAGGAAGTCGCCTTCCTCCACCTGTCCCAGCACGTGCTGGAGGGAGACCATCCAGAACTTCTGGGACTAGATGTACTTGTTTAGACGACGAAGGTCTAGAATGGGTTGCCAACCACCGGTCTTCTTCCGAACAAGGAAGTATCGCGAGTACACTCCGGAGCCCTGGAGCCTCTTTGGTATGAGTTCGATAGCTCCCTTTCTTAGAATTGCCCGTACCTGCAGCAGCAGTTGAGGGACGTGGTTTTCCTTCCTGGCCACGGGTGGAATACGGGGACACCTCTTGAAATTCCAGGGTGTGCCCGCGGACCAGGGCATCTAGCACCCAACGGTCGGTGGAGATGGACTCCCACATGTTGACGAATTTCGCCCGCCGGCCTCCCACAGGGGTGCTCAAGTGAGGGCCTGATGCTACAGCCGGTTCAATCATGTTTCATCGCGGCCTTGCCGCCTTGGCCTCCTTGGCGACGACGGGATCCTCCCGTCTTTCTGAGTCCTCTGTAGGCCTCCTGCAACGAGGAGCTAGCCGCTTGGCGGTACGAGGAGGAACTGCCGCCGAATCCTTTGGAGGCACCTTTCTTGCCTCCGGAGTTCTGAAAGGGCGGCCATCGTTGTTGAAGAACACTCAAGGCCCGAGCCGTCTTGCTGTCCGCCTTGATGGCCTGTAGTGACTCGTCCACTGTCTTCTTGCTGAACAGGTTGTTCCCATCAAAGGGCATGTCCAGAACCCTGGTCTGCACATCCTGTCGGAGGTCGGTAGCCTTGAGCCAACTGCGCCGCCGAATGCAAACACTGTTGCCCATCTGACGAAAGCCGGTGTCGGCGATGTCCGTGGCCACCGTAATGGCGTGGTCTGACGCCACTTCGCCTTCCTGTAGGATTTCCAGGGCCTCGGTCCTCTTGTCGTCCGGGAGGAAATCCAGTAAGGGAGCGATCTTGAACTACAGCTCCCTGTCATAGCGTGTCACGATCGCAAGGGCGTTGGCCGATTTAATCGTCATCGCCGCGGACGAGATGACACGTCGTCCCATGGCGTCCGGCTTCTTCCCCTTGTCGCCCGGCGGGGATGTTGAAGTTGAGGCCGTCGCCCCTGCCACTTTCTTCTTGGCCACCGCGGAGACCACTGAATCCAGGGACGGCTGTGCCCTGAGGCACATAGGGGCGGAGTCCGGGACCCGGTACTTCTTCTCATACTGGTCTCTCTTAGCAGGAGCCGTGGACGGGTTCTTCAGGAGCACCAGCCCCTCGTCCCAGATGACGTCCAGTAACGGGACTGAGAGGACAGTCTTCCTCTTGGCCTCCCGCCGTTGGTAGAGGAAACCTTCCTTCTTCTGTTCTTCGGGGCAGAACTGGAAGAGCTCAGATGCCCTGGCGATCATGGCGTGGAAGGAGCCAATTTCATCGGGGTGGGAGGCCCGAGGAGGTCCATTCCGTCGTCACCACCGTCGTCGTCCATCCCCGTTGTTGCCGTCTCTGTTCCCGTCTCATCCCTCGGAGGCAGGGATGAGGGTGAAGGCTGGAAGCGGAGAGGAGGATGGGCTTGTCTCAGCTTGTTAGACGGGCTCCCCGACGGAGCAGGCCCCGCTGGGTCATCGGTGGGGGGTAAGGGCATCCTTGTCCTTATCTCCGCGCACAGGGTCTATATAGCCATCAAGATAGCCCCTGAATTGTCCTGTGGTACAGGCACCGGCTGCAACAGGACCGACGGTTGGGGTGTGGGGTCCTCCGCAGCCCCATCTTCCTCGTCGCCCCCCTCGTTGCTCTCCTCGTCGGCCTCATCCGGATCCTTCCCGTGGGCCCTGGATTCCTCGAACTTCTTGTCCAGGATCCTTTGGACGCTCGCCAACTCATCCTCAGAGGTGGTATCCGTGTCCGTTATGGCTACCGTGCCACCCCCCCTGTTTCTCTTGCTGGGGTTTCACGGGGGTCTTCTCGATAGGCAAAAAGATGATTCCCTCCTGGGTGGCAGGGAAACTCTAGCCCCTGAAGTCGCCTCCACTGGGAAAGCCTCCGTAGGTTTCGCCAGGGCCACCACAACTCCCTCAATCGAGGCCTTAGCTGGGTGAATCAGGGCCTTTGCGACCTTGGGCGTGCATGAGGCCTTCACCTTGGGGGGAGGGTCACCGCCTCGCTCCCCCTCGGCTGTCTCCGTCGGGATCGACTGGGGCTTCTCCCGAAGCTTACCCGGGTTCTCTGACTTTCTCTTTACCGAGCCAGAGCGTTGGCACGTGGTTGATGGCATCGGTGATAGTGCGCCCTGCCTAGCAGCCGAAGAGCCCGACCGATCGGCGCTCCCAATGTGCCCGCGGGCTTGCGGTGCTTTGCCTTTTGTTGGGCCCCCGTCGCCAGAGCACCCTCAAAGGTCTTAGAAGACCGCTCGGATTTCTTCTTCTCACCCGCCGCTGGGCTCTTCCCCTTCAGCCAGTTGGCGAGTCGAATACGATGATCCTTCATTGTCCGTTCGGACATGTTCTTACAAAACGCACAGTCCTTCTCGTCGTGAAGTCAGTAGAGGCATCGAGAGTGCTCATCCTCCTTAAAGACATTCTGAAGTCCGCATCCAGGGCAGCTCCTGAACAGCTTGGATCCAACAGGCGTCATGCTTCCCTTGTCCTGGGCCATGTTCACGCAGGGTAGGCCTCACAGATCTTCTGGAATCCTCTGAAAAGTGGAAAACACGATGAAAAAATGCCCTTGAGGGGCGTAGAAAAATCAGAAAACGGGTCCACGTTGTTCGGAAGTAAAGTCGGTGGAGCTTGAGGCTCGATTGACCGAAAATATAAGGGTAAACTCTTTGAAAAATGCAAAATGCAGTAAAAGCTCGAGAGCTACAACACGAGGACTCCCAACACTAGAACGTGCGGTAAAAATCTGAAGCTGGCTGTCAGAGGAGGGGCTTAGGTAGAGGGCAGTCATTGGCTGGGGGCAGTATAACCCAGAGACCAGTGATTGGTTACTAGCAGAAAGACAGTTCAGAAACGAAACTGAAACTGATTTTTTCTTTACCCAGACTGACGACAGAGAATATTCATGAGCATGTGAATCCATGCCAGACCCCATGCTGGAGAAGGAATACTAACAGGAGAAGGAATACTAACAGTAGAAAGACACTCAAAGAAACAACAGACCACTCTGGAATAAGAACAGGAAAACACCAAACCCAGCACCAACATCATCCGAGGCTTCAAGTGGGGAAACTGACAACACAGAAGCCATAACAGAAACAGAACCGCAAGAGAGGAGTGAAACAAGAGGGAGTAGCCAGATTCGCAGTACCTCAAAAACAGCAACAGAAACTTCAGCTACAACTTATTCTTTTTTAGACAGAATAAGACACGAAGAGGGAAGAAGAAAAAAAATCCCACAAGGAAAGTAAACTATCCCCCAAAGAAAACCTAGTAGTCAACATTTCCAGTTATAGATTGTCGAAATGTGAATGCTAAACACTCCAGAAAGGGATTTCATTTGTTCCGCATTATAATAGTACCTTATTGAAGGAGAAAATAGCATTCTTTAAACTCACGAGGAAATGAAATTAAAACTCTCTTTGACACAATGGAATTACCTGAAAGGACACAACCGACAGGAAACCTTGAGCTGAAACCAAAATGCACATTTTGTCCACCTATACAGAATTCTGTGTTAGAACCATTCCAAAAATTGGTTATTAAGGATTTACAGAAAATCAAATTTCATAATAAAAGGGGAAATTTGACACATAGAGAAAGACAAACACTTGAGCGACTTTGGCAGAATCCAGAGATCATTTTGAAAACCGCAGATAAAGGAGGTGCCCTAGTGATAATGGACACTCTCAAATACATGGAGGAAATAAGACAATTGAGTGACCAAGACACATATTTGGAAATCTTTCAAGATCCTACAGAACAAGTTCGAATGGTCATCAAACAGACATTAGAAGAAGCAGAAGATGATGAAATGATTACGCAGAAAACAAAAGTATTTCTGACAAACCTGCACCCATTGATGCCGGTGATTTATGTATTACCTAAAATACATAATGTGATGGAACCACCAGGCCGGCCTATAATTGCGGCCAATAACAGCCTACTAGAACCACTAGCACAGTACTTGGACAAAATAATCCTACCATTAACACGTAAATGTACTACATATGTACAAGATACAAATGACTTTCTGAGGAGATTGGAGAACATAACTTACAACCCTGAAACCGACTTCCTGTTCACCATGGATGTCACAAATTTAGTAATTTGTCGTACAAGATCAAGGGCATTATTATGAGAAATTGGAATAAGATCATGACTAAGGAGGTAGGGAAGCCCATTGTGGGCTTTAAGAAAAGCACCACTGTTCGCAATTTGGTGATGAGAAATGACGTAAGTGTTAAAAAGAAGCCCTCTCAACAAACTACCTTATGGGGTTTATCCCCTGTGGTGGGCCATTATCCTTGTGGTACTTGCACAATGTGTGCCCAAACTAAGAAAACATTGACAGTAGATTTGGGTATCGAAAAAATGTGGAGTATTAATGAACACACAAATTGCAATACAAGTAATGTTATTTATCTGATTAAATGTCCGTGTGAACGCATGTACATTGGCAAAACGAACAGGAAATGCAGAACTAGGATGATTGAACATAGAAGCTGTATTAGAAATGAGGTTGAACAAGCTCCTATGGTCAAACATTTTATGGAAATGAAGCACACATGCAACGAGTTTGAGTGGTGTATTCTAAAACAAATTAGAGGTCAATCGCAAATTGTGATTAACATGAAACTACTGCATCTTGAACAAAAATTGATTTTTTTGTCAAAGAGTCACATTAGCGGCCTTAATGAAGGAGTGGAATGGCATAATGCCTAATTATAACACTGGGTTTTACCTTCCAGACTCAAGCTAAACTATGCAATCTGGTTTTTTCTTGACATAACCACAAAATGAGTAATTGAGTTGCGTTATCCCTGTTTATGTGATGCTAGTTTGGATTTCTGCAATATTGGCGTTCTGCAACACTTGTGAATGTAAGAAATAAGAGTATGTATTTACATGAACAACTGTCAAATTAAGAGTCAAGCTAAGGGTTCCCCTATGTAATTACTTGACACTTATAGAAGCAAATGTACATGTCATGTGAGTCATTATATTGTGCTGCATTAAAGAAGCCTATGCTTTTTGCTCTGTGAGCCATTGATTGTGTTTTTGTACGGCACTATGATGTCATACATGGTGTAACTTTGTCATTGCGAGATTGGGAATATGTTAGATCCCCATACTGCTGTTCTACTTGTATTATAGAACCCATATGAGAGTTAGTGGGGCCACGTACTGCGATGTTTTGGTTTCACTATGTTTAGTGGCCTCTTAAAATACTCGTGTTGCATTGCACAAGGCAACTACAAGTCCCATAACACGAAGCGATGCGGTTACGTCGGTGTTCGCGCACTTCTGCGCAGCGCAATGACGTCACCGCGCACGTTTTGGACGTGGCGTGGTGACGTCACCGCGTCTCGTGAGGTGTAGATGCGCCTGCGATTGTAATGCAAAGTGCAGACTCATACGAACGAGTACGCAGATTTAGAGAGGAGGTGGAGGATTCCTTTACACAACCGGAGTAAGTGCAACTTTTGAGTAGCATTAAGGCTGATTGAGATACCCTATATGAGAGTGGGGACTTACTGAGGATGTGGATATTTGTATCTCCATAGATTTGGGTCCACTTAAAGCAGCAAAGATGGTTTTCTTTGCTTCTACCAGAGAAATCCCATGGGGAGGAAGCAACTTCTAGCTTCATTACGACCTACAAGTGAGTGTTCCACTCCTTATTGATATACTGACCTATTACATACTTTTGTCAGTCTTAAATAGATTTTTTTAACAGAGCATTTTTACTGTGTTCCATAGGATGGCTACTTACATCTGAGGTCCATATCTGAGAGAACCCTGAGAAAATCTATGGTTTGGAAACTTCCAGACTGGTAAGCAGGATTATTCTATGCTTTCTAGTCATTTATGGGACGTTAGAGATGGCCTAGGGTGTGTCATAATTGTGCACTAGTTTAGAGAGGAGAGGAGGACACGCAAAAATTCCCTGAAGAAATTGGGAATCTGCATAAGGAACCAGAAAAGGTCCAAGAGCTGCTACTAGGAAAGAGGGGTATGTAATAAGCAACATACTTCAACACCCTTTTTTGGGATAAGGGTGGGTTTAGATATAATTCTAGATTTACACTTTATAATTAAATTACTAATAGGGTGTCTGTTTTGATTAACAGGGTACTCCCTCCAACCAAAGAAGATTTTTAATATCGGCACAAGACACATTCCCCTGAAGAATGTCCTACATGGTTGTATATTAAGGACAGAAACTTGTACAAGTCGGGTTTTTTTTTAAATATACCAACATGAAATAGGCTGAAAATAGTGAGGCATGGGAATCAGAGTGTTATTCAATATATACATTTGAGATCCTTGAAAAGTCACTGTAATGTACTCAGGCATGGTGCTTCTACTTGTGTTGTTTTTAACATGATGTATGTGTTTTATGTATGATGATCATTTTTATGATTGTTTTATGAACTTGATGACTAGTGTTTAATACAATTTTGTAATAATGAATTCCATTTTCATGGGAAGAATCGAAAACGACACCGCATAAAACATAGGACTGTCTTTTTGTATATAGGAACAAAGCCATGCAATGAATACTATTGAATAGAGGAAAATGTCCAGAGTGATCACCTCCTTATCATAAAATTACTGAGCATTGTTTTGAAAAACAATTTCTTTGCCTTTGAAGATCGATATTTTGTCAAAATATCGGGCACATCAATGGGTGCTGCCATGGCCCAGAGCTACGCCAACATATACATGGCATACCTAGAAGAGACTAAAGTCATCCAAAATCCTAGATGGAATAACAAACTCAAGTGTTTTACGAGATTCATTGATGACCTTTTTGGAGTCTGGGAAGGGACGGAGGAAGAACTGAAAGAATTCTTTGAGTACATGAATAGCTTGGCTCCAGGAATTAGATTCACACATAAATACAGTAAAACCTGCATTGAATTCTTGGATGTTCAGATATATTGGAAGTCAGACAAAATAGCAACCACGAGTTTTACGAAAGAGGCTGACAGGAATAGCTTACTGCTTCGAACAAGTTTCCATCATAGAAAAACCATTACTAGTATCCCACTGAGCCAATTTCTAAGATACAGGCGATCATTTCAGAGGAAGAGGAATATGATGAAAAGGTAAGAGAACTCAAGGAGAAATTCCTCAAGAGGGGATATAGTGAAGAAATACTGTCCCAACATGAAGCAACAGTAAAGAACATTTCCAGATCTGAAGCTTTGAAACCTAAAGAAAAAACAACTGACACAGATCTTGTGTATGTCACTACTTTCTCTCAGCAGAGCAACAAAATCAAGAAAATCCTAAGAAAAACTGGGGAGTCTTAGCCCAGGATCCAACATTGGCGAACCTGTTTCCCATACCACGACTTTTTGCATATAGCAAAAGCAGATCGTTGAAAGACCACTTGATAAAATCAGATTTCATTCAAAGAAGTAATCTCAAAAAACAATATAAAGGCACCTTACTGTGCAACAGTTGTAATTGTTGTAACAATGTACTTAAGGGTAATTACATCCATCATCCCTACAGTAGACAAAAGATTTCACTGATGCACACTGCTACATGTGACACTATGAATATAATATACGGCAATAAGTACCCATGCAGCATTTATTATGTTGGGCTGACAAGCAGAAAAACCAAAGTGGGATGGGGGAGCACAAGTCAAATATACAGAATCTCTCCACAAAATCCCCGGTAGCACAACACTTTGTCTCTGAGAGACATACAATTGCCCAAATCCAAACAGTGAAACTTCCTAGGAGGGGAGGCAACTTGGCTAAATTATTAATACAGAGAGAAATATACTGGATTTGATGTACACGCGAGGGATGAATATTGACTGAGAACTAAGTTGTTATCTGTGATGTTTTTGTCTTTGCACGTATGGACTAATGCGGTACAATTCTGAAAGGCTGTCTATTGTATTTGATACACGTGGGTATATGTTGAACTTCAAATAATGTGGGGTGCCCTGTGAATTATCACATCAAGAGGCAATATTGATTATTAAAGTGAAAGATCACGTTATCACTACAATCATCTTAAAATAAATGAGAGAAGTGTTGTAAATAGCAGACATGTTTGAAGCGAATATCATACAAACTGGTACTTTCATTATGCAAACATATATCAAAGGAGAAAGAAGTTATGCATCAAGTTGTTATAAATGTTACCCTGATGTGTATCAGAAAATAGATGTAAGAGCAAACATGGGAGAAATAACATCAGTCACTGGCAGTCAGACTAATGAAGGTAAACCCCTTCCAAAATGGCGCTCAAATTAGAGGTAGCACACATAGAAAAGGTACAATAAAAAGGAAGTCTCGAGCAGTTGCTTAGCAACACACCGGACAGCACTGAGAACACTGCAGCGATTAGAGTGGAATTCTCTTTGTGAGCTAGTAACAACGGTGAGGATCTCTACGCCCTTAGAGTGCCCCAACAGTTGAAATATTTTGTTTTCCTGAATATTTAGTGATTATGTACCCCTTTTGTAGGATCCGCGTCCTACGGGAGTAACCACAGCTGAACAGTTCTAAGAAATGTGGAGCCGATTTGACGTAACATTGCCTTTCTACTTCTTCAGCTGAAGCAGTGCACCATACTTGGCCGCACACATTTTGTCTTCTTAATAACGTTTTTATTATTTAACAAATCTTTGCGAAACCTCGCAGTCTGGGGGGCCTGCGCATCCCTAACCAACTTCAAGATTTCGGCCAGCCGCCCTAGAATAAATATCTATTTATTTAGGTATTAGCATAATTGACCTAAAAACATTTGAACTAAACATTTCATTGAATTTGACCTTTTTTTTCGGTCAAATTTCCTTAAATATATATATTGGGGTGGATAAGGGTATCGATTAGTTTGAGGGGAAGTGGGTGGGGTTGTTAGTGGTCTTCCCCGCATTTTAGACTGAAAAAAGGTCAAATAAATTTGATCAAATGTGATTAGGTCAAATGTTTTATGTCAAATAGCCCCAAACCTCTATCTATATATATGTTAAACCAAACTTAATCTAAAAACACAAGCAAAAACCCATCCCTGTAAGTGAACACAGAAAATGCTGAACTTGTAGAGAATAGCACATTGGGTGCTTGAGCAGGGGTGTTCGTACAAGCAATTGCAGCAATGTCACTTGGAATGATAGGTCTTTTCAAGAAAAGGTGAACGTGGGGAAGGGGCTTAAACATCACTATGCTCCCAGAAGGTGGACATAGGGTACAGGATCTCTTCACAGTGACTTTCTTTTCTTTGGGGGCTATGACAAGTTGATGTATTCAGTCACTTCTGCCCTGGGGGAGCCTTTCCTTGTGAGGCTAGGAAGCCTGCTACGCAATACCCTGCACTAGGGGTAAAAGCAAGCAGGACCTCACCAGGAGAATCCATCCATGGGGACAAGGAATACCGTTCCGATTAGGAACTCCCTTTCCACCTCAACCCATACGCCTCCAACAGCAAGCCTGCTGAAAAAAATAATCGCTGTACATTTGCTACTGTGATGTCCTATCTAAAGATAAGTACCTGCCTAGTACTGTGACGAAGAAACCCAAGCAAGTCATAACGATGTGACTCCGAAACTAAAGAAAGACTTTAACAGGATGCTGGGGAAGCCCCAGAGCAGTGTCATAAGAGTGAAAGGAGAGTGAGCAGAGGAGAGAGAGTTTCAAACCAGCTATGAAAGGCATGCTGGTAAACTCGAGGGAACGCCACTTCCCAAGCTGGGGAGAAGCTGGGAGGAACAAGTGCCCAAGCCATACTGTTCAAAAGGACAGACCAGAGAGAGTCTGTCAGCCGGAAGGTAGTCCTAAGAGGGACACGCAACCCAGAAGTGGTGGCCGAGACGGGGAGAGAGAGGAACCTCTTCTCTGAGCTGATACCATCTTACAAAACGCACACCAAAGCGTGTCAGAGAGAGAGAGAGAAGGAGCCGAGAGCGAGAGAAGCACAGAGAAGTGGTGGCTAAGATGGGAAAAGAGATACTGATACCAACTACCAAGAAGCACACCGAAGTGTGTCAGGGGAGCCGAGCACACGGAGCGTCCACACCAGAACGAGAGAAACGAAGAAGGAGAACGCAGAACAGGTGATGCAGACCCAATACAAGGAAGGTAACGGGGAGAGCAGGAGACCCGGGGAGAGAGGCGTTGATAACGATTGGCGTAACAATCGCCACAGTCCCAAGATTGAATATTTGTATTTATATTTATTTATTTGTATTGCGCGTCGAGACCCTGAGGCAACTGAGCGCATATCTTACATATTATAGGTTTGCATTGTACATCAAAAGATATCAACAGTTTACAGCATCATACAGTGGGGATAGCAATAACTTAACGATAAGCAGGGCCATACATACAGTGTCATACTATTAGCAAAAAAAAAGCTAACTTAATTAAGGGTTTGGTTCCAGAGTCCTGCTTTAACCTTATTTCTAAAGATCGTAAATGAAGGCTCGGTTCTTGTGGTGAGAGGGAGCGCATTCCATTTATTTTGCAGCAAGAACAGGGAAGCTAACTCCACCCACCCTTTGTTGGTTGAAGCGGGGTATGATAACACACTCTGTTTGGGCTGATCTAGTCGGTCTTACTGATCTATGGCGTGTAAATGTGTCGCAGAGGTAGGACGGCGCTTGATTATGTAGGGACTTATGTGTTAATGAGAGTACTTTAAGGTCCATTCTTTGATTGATATTTAGCCATTTAAGATTTTTTCTAGCTGTGGAGATGTGCCGTTTCCTTGAGATATTGCAGGCTGACCTGACTGTATCATTCTGCATTACTTGCATTTTATTTATATTCTGTTGTGAGGTGCCCAAGTAAAGCGCGTTGCAATAGTCAAGTTTGGATAAAACTAGTGCTCTTGCTACTGATATGCAGTTATTTGTGGATAGGTAGGGGTTACAGGCTGTAATAAGCTTGCATGTATAGGCTGTGGCTGATGCAAGTGTATTGGTTTGTCTGTTGAAGGATAATGATGCGTCGATGTAAATACCCAAAGTTTTCACATTGTGTGCTACATTGATAGTGTTGCCATAGATGATAAAAGTTTTGAAGGCGGTATTTAGTTTGTTCAGTTTAGTAGGAGATCCAAGTAAGAGAAGTTCGGTTTTGTCGTCGTTTAGACATAAACCATGATTAGCCATCCAAATTTGTATAACGCTGTAGATGTCATTCAATGTTTTACTATCTGCAGTGTAGTCACCAGTGATAGGGATGAGGATCTGGGTGTCATCGGCATAGTTGGTATACTTGACAACCAGATGGTCAAGAATAGCAAATAAGAGGTTTGGTGAAAACGTCGTAAAGCGTTGGTGATACACAGGATCCTTGAGGGACACCACAAGAGACAGGTGATGGTAAGGCTGAAGCGGACGGAGCAAAGACACGCATGGATCTATTATTAAGGAATTATTTAATCCACCTGTTGGCTTGGTCAGAGAAGTGTGCGGCAGATGACAAGTGCTTACATAATATATCATGGTTCACTAAATCAAATGCCGCGGATAAGTCTAATAGCAATAGCAAGGCAGATTTACCTTTATCTTTTAGAGTCTGGATCTGGTTAGATCAACAAGTGCTGTCTCTGCCCCATGTCTGGGTCTGAATCCTGATTGTCTTAGGTCTAATAAATTGTTAAATTCCAGGTATTGCTGTATTTGGAGATAGGCTGCTCGAGCCAGTATTTTTAGCAGGAATGGGACCATAGTGTTTGGCCGGTAGTTGGATGGGTTATTAGGGTCATGCGTAGGCTTTTTTAGAAGTGGTAGTACCCATGCATCTTTCAAACTGGTAGGCACAGAACTAGTGACAAACGAAGCATTGACAAACTTGGTAATGAACGGAGAGAGCACAGAGGCAGCTTCTTTGATTAGTGTGGCTGGACAGATATCACCTTTGCAATTAAATGGTTTGAGTTTAAGTATGATCTGTTCTACTTCATGAATGATATGATATGGCATTTGTAACGCGCCTATACACAGGTGTTTCAAGGCGCGACGAGGCAGGTAGGGGGGGAAACAAGGGGAGACAGACAACGATCCTACTAGGCCAGGTGTCATTCAGATCGCGCAAGTGCAGGGGTGGGGGAGGGGGAAAAGTGCAAGGGGAAGGGGAGAGGGGGGAAGTGCAGTACAAGGTAAGTGGCGTAAAGTAATAAATAAATAGGGCCAGCTGGTGGCAAGTGCAAGGTAAGTGCAGAACAAGTGCTGGAAAAGGGGGGGGCTGTAGGGATACAGAGACAGTCCCGCAGTGCAGAGGGGTTACAGGGCATCAGTGCAAGTGGAGAGTGGCTGGGCCCAGGACCGAGGCCGTTAAAGTGGTCCAGTTGCAGAATCAGTGCAGTTTCAGTGAAGAATATTAGCTGTTCAGCAGGGGAGAGGGAGAGAGAAAGCAGAGGCAAAGAGGAAGGTTTTGAGGTGCTTCCGGAACCGGAGATGGTTCTCCTCAAGTTTCAGGGAGGCAGGAAGGCTGTTCCAGAGGGAGGCCCCTGCCGCGGAGAGAGATCTACCCCCAGCTCGTTGCTTCGAGAAGCGGCTGACCCTGAGGGAGTTGGAGGCGGATGAGCGAAGGGCTCGGGAAGGAAGATATTTGGGAAGAGAGAGTTGAAGGTATCTAGGACCACGGCCCCAGAAGGCCTTGTGGACAATGCAGAGGGTTTTGAACTTTATCCTCGCAGCCACTGGGAGCCAGTGTAGAGATTTCAGTCCTGGAGAGATACGGTCCCTGGGCTTGAGGCCAAGGACAAGTCTCGCAGTTCTGTTCTGTATGAGTTGCAGAGGGCGGAGAGTGGAGGCAGGCAGATTAAGGTAGAGGCTGTTACAGTAATCCAGCTTCGAGAGAACCAGGGCTCGGGAGACAGTGAGCTTCTGGGGGAAGGAGAGGAAGGGAAGAATACCTCTGAGGAGGTGCAGCTGGTAGTGTGACTTCTTAGCGACGTCAGAAATATGAGGAGAGAAGGAGATAGAGATTGGATAGAGATTGAAAGTTGAATTGTGGCAGTGCTGCCAACAGGGGAGTAGGAGGATTGAGAGGTAGGGTGTTATTAATGAGGTTTTTTGTTGTGTTAATTTTATCGAGTAGCATTGTGATTTTGTCTTGAAGCGCATTTTGTATATTTGTACACCATTGAGTATCTTTAATGCAGGGGTCAGGTGTGGGGGCAGGTGACTCAAGTTCTTTTAGTATATTGAACAATTCCTTCGTATTTGAGTTTGCTTTGGCTATACGGTCATTATAGTTATCTTTCTTTGCTTGGACAATAGATGTCTTGTAATTAAATGACACAGCGCTGAATATATCTTTATTCTGTGCAGTCGGATGTTTTTTATATGGGCAAATAGCTTAGACTTCTGTAGTTTTAAAGGGGCTAACGCATTGATGGCTTTAGTCATAGTCTCATTATACAGATTCACTAGGTCAGACGGGTTGGAATGTCTGGAGTTAGTCTGAGTTAAAGGATGCAGTAATGGTATAACATTTTCTAAAGTGAGGTTCCGTTTACTTCTTGTCATTGATGCTGGTGCCTTCGTAGGGGTAGTAGGAGTTACCGTTTTATCAATGGCGAAGGTAATTCGATGATGGTCTGTCCATGCGCAGGGTGTGTTCCCCAACATCTTGATAGAGCAATTAAGATCCGCTAACCAGTCTAGAGTACGGCCCTTGTTATGCGTTGGGATATTTATTCGATGTGTAAACCCCAACTCTGACATGGTGTCTTTGAGGGTGGAGGCTTTACCATCTTTAGGATCATCGAGACCTAGGTTAAAATCACCTAAGATTATAACTTGGGATTTGCATTTAGTGTTATCAGACAATAGCTGTGCTATGTCATTTTCAAAGGTGGTGGTGCCGCGTGGCGGTCGGTAGATCAGGTGCATGTGATGGTGGCTGTAGCAGAGGTGGATAGTTTAACAGTAAGTAATTCTGCTGAAGGAAGGTGGTCTCTATTAACTATTCTAAATTCTAGCATTGTTTTATAAGTGAAAGTTACGCCGCTTCCTTTGGTTTGATTCAAGTCTCTATCAGCTCGAAGGATGGAGTAATTGTCAGGTAGAGATAATGCTAGAGCAGGGCCAGATGTGGGGTTCAACCATGTGTCGGTTATAGCAATAATATCTAGATCATTGCCAGTCAGAATGTCAAATATGACCAAGGCATGAGCTTGGATGGACCTTACATTTATGAGCCCTTCTTTGATCGCATTAGGGAAGTTGTTGTTTGGTTGAGTTTACATATTACTTTTGTTTTTCATTTTAGTTATAGGTATATCTGACGTTACATTATGTGAGTGACATGTTTTGTTGATCGCATGGATTTTAGGTGACAGGTGGCGTTGAGTTCTAGTCTCCAATTTGTTAGTGACGTATTACATGGTCTGGTAGTATTCTTTATAGATGGACAGTTTAGTGATGGGTGTTGGGCCTGGTAGGATCAACAGCAGGGTGAACCTTAAATGAGGATTTTTGATAAATAGGAGTATTGCAATAGCTATTGTTGATATTCAGTTGAGGGGGAGTAGAGAGGATATAGGGTGACGTGTTAATACAAGGTTTTAGGGACGTGGTTGGTGGGATGTCTGTCGAGAATGGTAGGTTAGTTGTCATTATTAGCTTAATGACCAGTGTATTATAGTGATGTTGGCAGTCCATATTTGGAAAGTTCACAATAGTTGTACTGCCCGTTGAATTGGGTATGGTAAAACCGTTAATAATGCTATAGAGGCCTAAGAGTAGTAATAGTTGAGGTGACATTCTAACTATTGATTGTTAGTAAATTTAAACCTAGGTAGGGGTATACTAAGGCAGTATGACTAACACAAAAGACATTTTCATAAAATACCGACATTGTTAATTGAAGTTTGTTAGCATGGTGGCTGTCTATGAGCGTAATTAGTAGGCAGACAGGCCAACCTTCATTAGTTAAGAATCACCATAACTCGATTGCAAAGTCATGAAGGGCTAGTCCCCGGTACAAGTATGGGCAATAAGCAGTATGCAGTATTAGTTGTCCATTTGTCATAGATGAGGCTGATAAGGCTTGATGGCTAGGAACAAAATGTCTGGCAGGTGTATTTACATCTGGCGTGCACCACGTGAGGCTAATGTGTCAATTTACTAACAATATTCAACGTATTCAGACGAAACAGTGGTGGCGATGAACAGTTCCTTAGAATGATAGTTAGACTAGTAGGCAGATAGAAAGTAATACGTTTCAGTATAACCATCTACATTGCCTGTCATTAAGACAGGAGCAGTCCACAAAGATAATTTAGCCTTGCAAATGTGGGATAAAGGTAGATTGTTCAATGCTGCATCAGGTTATTATGGGCGAGTGAACATAGATTGATGCAACGCTATGTATTTGACATCAAGGAAACTCGGATAGCATACAATAACAGCTTGCAACTACAGTTGCCAGTGATGTTCAATTGTACCAGAGGGTCTTTACGCAGTCCTAATTGTCTGTAGTTAATAAGGTGAACGAAAGTTTTAGACTTGTACTCTATTTACAAGGCTAATCCTAACTGGATAGACACAATGAGTACTCACATGTCCGCGTCCATCCGCGGAAAGCCCGCAGACAGCAGATGGCCCTTAGGAGCCGGGCCTCTGGTGGGCGGGCCACCGGCTTTCACCTTCCGGTTCTTCTGGCGGCAAAAAATGTGGATAAAGGACCAATCAGAACATTGTTGTATGCTGCTCTAGTTGCTAGGCAGCATGAACCACGACGGTGTAATGTATGTGTAATATAATGACTGGAGTAATCATACTCATCAAAGTAATATACAAAGTGATAAGCAAAGTGAGAATACTTACTGGGCTCTTCCTACCGGTCCCAGAAGAGTAGAGTACAAAGTGATATGAAGATTGAGAGTAACTAATGAACACATCATACTCGTCCCAGTAAAATACAAAGTGATAAGCAGAGTGAGACTAAGTACTCGGCTCATCAAACTCGTCCCAGTGAAATACAAAGCTCAGAGTAGAGGGAGAATCTCTAGTGGGCATATCATACAGCACGCAGTGTGAAAAGAGGACCAGGGCTGGTACTGCGGGGAAGATTGTTTGTAAGCCTCAAAGTATACTTTCGAAGTCAGACGGAGAGAGAATTTATGTCCTGTAAGAAGGATACAGTGAAAGGACCTCAAGATATTGGAGCATACAGAAGGGGAACACGGGGGTGTGGAAAAGTTCCATAAGCAAATTGAACGAATTGTACAAATTAAAATGCAGTGTGCACAGCATTTCACTTGACCGGGTGGTGCTGGCCAAATTTGTGCGTTGTCAGTGGAAATCCCATCACAGAACTGATGGTGGCAGAGGGGAGGCGGTGTTGCAAGAGGGGAAGGACACTGCCCAAAACATGATCAGCAAAAGGCTTTTTCTTCTGGCTGTGATCAGAGGTATTTTAAGAACCCTGTGGACACCCGCTGGTATTTAGGGGGCAGTAGCCTGGCAGTGAAAGCTCACCAAGTAGTGGAACCAAAAATGAAACCACGAGCAGAACATGGAGAGTGTCCCATTTTACCTCTCATGGAGCTGAAAATGGAGAAGGTTGTATAATCCAACACAACCAATAGAGTTCACCATAGAGGTGCCGTAGTGAAGAATAGCCCAATTGACGTGTGATTTGAAACCAAGGCACTAATAATAACGGTGTGAAGTTTGGGATGTCAATATGTGATGAGAAAAAAGGCTTTATTTCGATTCCAGGTGATGTGAAGGTCTCATGGTGTGAAACGTGTGCTCGGGTGAATAGATTAAGGTCTGCAATAACCACTGTGGATTCATGCTTGGAATTTGTGGACTGATATGTAGGGGTCTGAGCTAGAAATTCTACATTCAAACCAATGTCTGATTGCGGTAAGTAATGATACATTCAGAGATTAAGATGATTTTGGACGAGTAGATGGGAACACCGAAGAGCATGCTACTCTCAATGACCACATTGAGGGATGGACGGGGGATTGAAAAGTATGGATTATGCATGAGCAATACATTAAAAAAAAGGTAATTCCCAAATTGTATGCAGAAAGGTATGAATTGCAGTATATGCCTTTAATATGAAAAGCTCTAAACTTCAAGCCACATCAGCTTATAGCCACATATGAAACATTCCTGTTAGCTTTGACAGAAATACATTGCACAAATGCACATTTCAACCATTGACGTTGCCAGCATTCTCTTCTCAAGCACTATAGGAAAAATATAGAACATTACTGAAACTTTTCAGAATGCATTATGAGGTTAATGTGTTCACTGGAAACCAAAAAGCTTGATGCTTTTACAAAATAAATGTCTTTCTTTCTGTGCAGCATGAACAAGAAAAGAGATTGCCTAAGCAGCAAGTGTATTCGATAGCCTTAACCAGGTTGCTAAATTAGTTTTCAAAACAACCTCTTAGTGTGCTTCAATTACTGCATTGTCACTTTAACACTATTTATTGCATTGCACGTAGCCACTTGCAAGCATTATTTTTAAAACATAACTAGAATAGAGCACAAGCATTCACAAATGTATGCAATATTTTAAACAAGATAAAGCACTGGCATTATCTATCAGAAAGTGATTGGCTAACTGAGAAAAAGGGTTAAAAAGAAGCTGTTTTAGCAGTCAGGAGTTGCTGAGCTTTCACCGAATTCAACGCCACCCTGAACACCGAGGGAGCAGGGTCTGAAGGATACTGATGGCCCACGTGCTCTTCGCCTACTTGTGTACGAAAAGCAAGAACATTTAATGAGTCGAACAAGAATAAAATTCTAGTCTTTGGGCCTAAAACTGACCATTTGCCAATTTTCAAAAATTCTGATTTGTAATGCTTACTTTAATAATTTGTATGCAAAACTAATTTACAAAGCAACTGCCTTGGAAGCAAGCAGCAAACAGCTTTCAGACGCCTTCACCCTTTGACAGTAAACTGCTCATCGGACAACAAATTGGCACTTTGCCCATTTGTCAAAATTCTACTTTTTTTACTGTAGTATTGATTGGGCTGAAATAAGTCATTTTACCAATTTTTTCAAATTATATTTTTCTATTCCATGGTCAAACAATTAAAAGACACCCTGCTCTATTTTTGTTAGGTTAGCTTTTCATCTTTTCCTGAACTGGTGAACAATGAGTTTAGCATGGTATGGATTTTTGCAGCACATCCATGTTTAACCTATGTTGTCACTCATACTTCTTTGGTCAGGATAAGGGACATTATGAAAGCACAGAGGAAGGGTGAAAGGTATCCTTTGCAGGGGGATTGGAAAGGTTTTACCTGTAATATGTTTTCATTGATGGCTCTAGATGGCTTTTAGGTTGTTCCTAGATAGCCACCCACAGAAGCCACTGACTTTATTTTGTTTTTAATCCTTTCCAACTAATAGGTTAGCCAGAGGTTGAACTGTATAACCCCCACCTACACCTATCCCCAGGCTTGCTAATCCACAAGATCACAATTGGGAGAATAATTGTAAGTTTTACAGGGCCAGAGTAGCTACATATGTTTGATTGGTTGTAGGTTGTTTTTCACATTTAAAAAAAACAGAAGGATGCTGGGTATGTACGCCACTACTTTATTGTGAATATTAGGAATAACGCTGGACTATTTTATTTTAAATGCTCACATATTATCTCTACAAAGGAATACATGCACATAAATGCTAAACAAGAGAGTGAGGGCATTAGTAATGTGTTTTTATCTAGGAGTATGAAAGACACTTTATTGCAGGTGCAAAAACTTGTTGGTTTGGTAATAAAACTGTGTAGGGGAGATAATGACAACATCAAAGGTTTATCATACACAAAAGGATAATAAGCATTGATAAAGAGATCCACCCAGTAGGTGTACCCACATCAATATGTCAAATAGTAACCCTGTCAGGTGCTCAGGGGTAGTAGTTTATCTTGCTCTAAAATGCAGAGACTCAACTTTCTCCAAAGCCTTGCTTCAGGTACAGTACTTTTCTCTGCCGCAACACCTGCTACAGCGCCAGGTGGGCATTTAGACAGCCTGTTGTTAGTGGCATTTTGGCTTCAAACATAAACGTAAGTTTCATTCTGGTTTTGGGGCATATGGTGGTGTTTTAGTGACGCACTGTGACCAAAACTGTGCTACAAGAGAAGGAATAATAAAGCAGGGGAGTTGAGAACAGAATATCTGGTTGGCAAGGCAACTAGCGTTCATGGATGCTGGAACCATTAGCACAGTACTTGGACAAAATAATCCAACTATTATCACGTAAATGTACTACATATATACAAGATACAAATGACTTTATGAGGAGATTGGAGAACATAACTTACAACCCTGAAACCGACTTCCTCTTCACCATGGATGTCACAAGTTTGTATACAAACATCACTCATGAAGCGGGTTTAGAGGCCATGGAATGGATACTTTTGACTACCGAGGAAAATGTCCAGAGTGATCACGTCTTTATCATGAAATTACTGAAAAACAATTTTATTGCCTTTGAAGATCGATATTTTGTCCAAATTTCGGGCACATCAATGGGTGCTGCCATGGCCCAGAGCTACGCCAACATATACATGGCATACCTAGAAGAGACTAAAGTCATCCAAAATCCTAGACGGAATAACAAACTCAAGTGTTTTAAGAGATTCATTGTTGACCTTTTTGGAGTCTGGGAAGGGACTGAGGAAGAACTGAAAGAATTCTTTGAGTACATGAATAGCTTGGCTCCAGGAATTAGATTCACACATAAATACAGTAAAACCTGCATTGAATTCTTGGATGTTCACATATATTGGAAGTCAAACAAAATAGTAAGCCACACCAAATTCCGCAACCTTAGCCCGTACATGGCCCCTAATAGCTCAACCCCTAAAAACAAGGCAGCACTTGCCACACCTGCCATGCACCTTTAAAGTCAAGGACTATGGATACACTGCGGTAGTGATCTTCAAACTGTGGGGATGGCACCCCTAGGTGGCCAGGAGGTTTTCCAGGTGTGGAACATTTGGGGCTCACCATAAAGGTTTGGATACACTGCACGAAGAAATGATCCAGTAATATTCTAGGATTACAACACACACACACTTGTCCCATTTTTCAGTTCAAATGACACACTGATGATGAATCAATTTGAAACATCATACAGCTGCCTATTTTGGGGCCAGACCAAACTGCCTTATGGCAGAGCCCTCTATAGTGTTTATAGACGTATCACAAGATTTACTGGCAATTCCAACAACTCTCTTTGTCCTGATAAAGGCTTACAATTAAAGCCGAAGTGTGTATTGTATTCATGTCTACAAGTGACTTTTATATTTATATTTGTTTAAAAGTCCTTGATTGAATATCTCTGAAGATGGCAACGATGAATTAAATGTTTGTAAAATGTAAATAGATTCATTCCGAACTTTCCCTCAATGCCCCTAGTAATTATTCTCACCAATGGTACCCTCTAATATGGGCATTTTTGTATCCTGCTTATAAACCAGATATCGCACTTCATACCGCCTTGGTACACCTTATTTTGTAAACTGACAAAACTTGTGGCATACATTGGCTGCAGTACGGATCATTTGTTTGTGTTTTCCAGAATATCAACCAACGAGGGGGTGTTCTCTTATATATATGCAAATCAGGTTTTAGGATGCAGGGAGGTTCTGCTTCAATTGAAATTATTGCCAGCGCGTGACTGACCCATGCTCCTGCTATCCTAGCTCCCCACTGACTACAATCCAGCCACCCTAGCTCAGTCCTACACACTCCCATACTCCACCCTAGCTCGGCCCTACCACAAAGCTCACTCCAGCCTACCGCACCCAGCCACCCTAGCTCTGCAATGACTTGCTTAACCTTGCTACTACCCCCCACCCTAGAGCATCACTGCCTGTCATTTCCACCGTAGCTCAGCACGGCCTTCCCCCACCCACTCTACCTGCCACCCCAGCCCACCTCTGCCTTGCTCACCCCTGCTACCACCATCCAACCAAGGGCAGCCCTGTCTACCTTTCCCCTCAAGGATAGTGCACCCATGCTTACCCCCACTGCCCTAGCACATCCCTAATGAACACAAATGCCCACCTTAGCTCACTGCTGCATACAATACACCCACCCACCCTAGCTGCTCACCAATACCTACCTCCACCCACTTGAACCCACCTTTCCCCCACTGGCTCTATCCCCACTCTGTACCCCTATACACCCAATGTACCCCCTCTCTGTAACGCCACCCACCAATCCCCCACTCTCCCCAAACCACCCACCCTACCCCCACTGTGTCTATGCCCACCCACCTACCCCGACTCTCTCGCTATCCCCACTCACTCATTCTAAACCCACCCCACTCACCCACTCTACCCCCACTCAGCCACACTACCCCCACTGTCTCTAACGTCAACCATTCAACATACCCCGACCCACACTTTACCCCCACTCTCTACCCCACTCCCTCTACCCCCATTCTCTCTACCCCCACCCACCCTACCTCCACTCTCTGTACCCCCCACTCTCTCTAACCCCAATCCATCCACCCTAACCCCACTCTCCCTACCCCACTCTCTCTACTCCCATCAACCCCCCACTCTCTCTATCCCCAATTTCTCTACCCCACTCTCTCTACCCCACACACCCTTGCTCTACCCCCACTGACCCTACCGCCACTCTATCTTGTTTTACCAACGTTATGGGTCTTGTCATAAAGGAGTCCAAAAAATATAAATGCACCAAAAGTAATTATACTTATTGTATTTATTTTATTGAGGATTTACCCGTCGGGTCTGAATTGCGTGTATCAGGTGTGTACATGAAAAGTGGGGAAAGCGAGCAAATGACTTGTGGATGATGGGGAGTTTACGTTATATACATTGGGGACATAAACATTATGGACAGTAGTCAGAGGACACTAGAAACGGAGAGGTTAAGCTGCATCAAAATGTTACAACCAGGTAGTGTATGTTAGGGGGGAATAATATGGGAGTAGGTAGAAGGCAATCCTTTTGGAGTGAGGTGATGCTTAAGCACAGATTTGGTGTGAGAGCGAGTTTCACATGGAACAGAAGGGAGTTCTAGAAGAGTGGGTATAGGATATTGGAGTATGAAGGAGCGGAAGCAAGAGGAGGAACAGTGTGGTCGAGGGACCGAGGTTGGGAAATGAACTTGAGCTGAGGGTGTGCAGGGTGAGTAGTAAGAGAAAGTGTTAGATAGTTATAAGCCCATGCAGAGAGTTATAAAACAAGCAGTATGAATTTAAAAAGGAACTGTTTTTTAGGGAAAGCAATGGAGGCAGTGTTTGGAGGTGGGAGAAGAGCGGGCAAGATTGCAGACACGAGTGGTGAAGTAGAGTACTTTGTCAAATGGGGAGAAGGGGTAGAAGGGAGATCCAGGAGGCTGGTGCAGCGTTCAAGGTGACTGAGTACTAATGTAAGTATTAGGGTTTTAGTAGTAAAAAGTGAGGACAGAAAGATATTAAGCAGGTTAATCTAGCCAGAGTTGAGGTTGAGGTAACAAAATGGTGAAGGTTCTGGTTCCTTACAAAAAGGATCCCTTTGGGCAACAGGAGAGTAGTTTAGATGTGAAGGAGATGGGAGATGGACGGAGGGAATAGTGGAAGCAGGAAGGTAGATAACTTCAGTCCGGGAGCATAAGACAACAAAGTGCCAAACAGTGATGAAAAGCAAACAGACAAGCAGATATGAGAGCTGATCATGAGTGAAAGCTGGGAAGGAGAAGGTTTATGTGGTCAGCAAAGTGGTGGTACGAGAAGCCAAAGGAGGAAATCTCTTCCACTGGGGGTGGAGGTGTAGTGGGTGAATATTATGAGACCAAGTACAGAACCATTAAGAACACAAACAAGAAAAGAGGTTGTTGAATGAAAGGGAGCTGTATTCTAACAAATGAAGAACCGGTGAGAAGGGTAAGAGATGAGAAATGCAAGAGCTGTGTCTGAAGAAGAGAGGAGTGGTCAACTATATTGAAGGCAGCCATGAGATCAAGTAAAATTAGAATTAAAGGAAAGTCAGGAGTGATCGGCTAAAATGAGAACATTCAAGATGTGCATCCTGGCAGATTCGATTGAGGGACGATTGCAAGTGCAAAATCCATACTGAAGGGGATTGCGATGGTCATTAGAATCCAGGTGAGAGATCCTATTGAATGGGAGTCATTGGAGAATTTTAGAATAGTGGGGAAAGAGAGAAACCAGTCTGAAATTGAAGTTCACTTTTATTAAGTACAAGGAGCTGAGGGTGGGGGAATACCCATCAGGACAGGCACAACCAGAACAGGGATGTTCCAAGATCACAAATAGCATCAGGGTGAATCAACCGAGTCTGTGAATTCCCTGCTCTAGAAGGAACTATGGTCTGAAGTTCAGAAGTCTAGGTTCTAGTCTAGAAAGCAAGGTTTATTCGGGTATCTCCTCAGGAAAATGTCCAACAGAGTCACTCGCAGTGCTATGGCGATATATAGTGTGCGTGTAGTTTATGTGGTCTGTGTGGGTCCGTTCCTCCACTTGGGTCCTATACTTCTATGGCTGCGTTGCCCCCTGGGGAGGTGAGATGGCCTACTGTGGTCTCTGGACCACTCATGCTGACAGGGGCTTTGAAGTGGGTAGGAGCTTAGAACTCACTCTATGTAGGGGAAATAGATACCGAAGAAAATGATGCAAAGAAAGAAAAGGCGTGAGTTTAAAAACAAACATGTGAGCTTCAGCCTGCGGACAGCATCTGAAAAATGACACATGGAAGGAAATGTGTGATGTTAGCATATGTGAGGGGTCAGAAATGAGAGGCAGTCCCAAAGTTGGAATGTTTTCAACAACAGACATCTTTATTAAAGAAAAGGGGTTGGATAAAGGCCTTTCTGTCCCTAACTTAAAGAATATTTCCCTTCCTAGAAAACTAAAACTAAAGATCAGTCTATGCCTCATTGTCAAAATTATGCAAACTGTCTTTGTGTCCAAAACATATCTGACCCTCACACTAAAACAATCAAAGGTGCAAAGTAAATGTCTGTTTTGATTTAGCAAAAAGTGTGTAAAAACCAAAAATGTGAAAATTCAACAAACAATTCTTGAATCCAGGAGGTGATGCCCTTCCCCTGAATTGTTGCGGTGGGCCCTCCCTGGCCCACCGGAGCTTGAAAATTCAAAAGGCAAGAATGTACACGTTCGGAGGTAACACTCCGTTACCGATCCAAGGCGTCTTTGTCGCACCGGTTGCCCATGGTCCCAATGCGATCAAAGCTCGATTCTACGTGACGGATGTCAGCCGCCATTCCCTCCTGAACTGCGCCGCGTCAGAAGCCCTGAATATCGTTCACTTCACTTTGGCTGTGTACCAGTCGGACATAGAACAGCTCCTGGACAGGTTTGAAAGCCTCTTTCAGGGAGTAGGTAAGCTAAAAGCTGAACCGATACGCCTGCACATTGACGATACTGTAAGGCCCACCATTCTCAAACATAGGAGGATACCATTCCATTTAAGAACGCAAGTGGAGAAAGAGCTACAAACCCTGATGGATATGGACATTATAGAAAGAGTAGAAGGACTCACGCCATGGTTATCACCAATCGTAGTGGCACCAAAACCCAAACAGCCAGGTGCAGTCCGCATCTGTGTGAACATGCGGTTGCCCAATGCCGCTTAAAAGAGGGAACATCACATCATCCCGACGTTGGATGACATTATCAGTGAACTACAAGGTGCCAAGTTATTCTCAAAGTTGGACCTACGTTCCGGGTACCATCAACTTTAACTACACCCGGAATCACGGTACATCACGACCTTCACCACCCACGTAGGGGTTATATCAATTTAAGAGACTGAGTTTCGGCATATCGTCCGCCGCCGAAGTGTTTCAAAACACTATCAGGGGATCGCTGGCTGGCTTAAAAGGGGTCCTCAACATGAGCGACGATATTCTCGTCTTTGCGTCGTCTGAAATGGAGCACATGAAGGAGGTTAGAACTGACCCTACAAAGACTGAGCAAACTAGGCTTGACCCTGCACCGAAGCAAATGCAAATTCTTCAAAGACCGCATAGAAGTTTTTGGATTTGTCTTTCATGCAGGGGGAATCTTGCCCGACCCAGAGAAGGTCTGCGACATTTGCGAGCCAACAGCCCCAGAGTCGCCAGCAGAAGTCTGCAGCTTCTTCGGCATGGTAAACTACTGTAGCCGATTTACCAAGGGACTTACGTCACTCTCAGAACCCCTCTGAGCACTAACGAAGTATGACATGGCCTGGACATGGGACAAGAAAGAACAGAAGGCGTTCCAGGACATCAAATCAGCGTTGTCGGATCAGGACACTATGGCCTACTTCGATCCGGCAATCGAGTCAGAGATTGTGGTAGATGCCAGTCCCGTTGGCCTGGGGGCAGTACTGCTACAGGCAGGCCCACAAGGCAACATGCGCCCTATCGCCTATGCAAGCAAGGCGCTATCCGAGACTGGGAAACAGTACTCTCAAATAGAAAGAGAAGCGCTCGCAATACTATGGGGTTGTCGGCACTTCCGCCTTTACATTCTTGGAAAACCAGTGGTAGTGGTCACCGATTACAAGCCCCTTATCCCCATTATGGCCGGGGCATCCTCAAAGCCTCCTCCACGCATTGAACGCTGGATGCTGTCATTTAAGAGTACGGGGTGAAACTACAGTACAGGCCGGGTACCAACAACCCTGCCGACTACCTGTACCACCATCCGAACCAAGGACGGGAGCAGGGCCAAGGGGAGGTCATAGCGTGTCAAGAAATAGTCCACAACATTGTGGAAGTGGCCATGCCTATGGCGCTGGCTCGTCAAGACATCGTCAGAGCTTCCAATGAAGATGAAGTGTTCCAGGTCATTAGGACAGCCATAGGAAGCAGGGAATGAAGGAGGTACTCGGCAACAACGCAAGGCGAGAAACAAGAGTGCAACGGGACATGCAAGCATTATGGAAGGTGAGACATGAACTATCAATTTCAGAGGAAGGCCTGCTCCTACGGGGCCGACAGACAGTGATCGCAAAAGCACTGGTGCTAAAAGGTGCTAGAGCTGGCACACACAGGACACCAGGGGTCCGCCAAAACAAAAGCTAGACTGAGGCCGAAATTGTGGTTTCCTGACCTGGAAGAGAGAGTGGATGAACATGTGCGGAGATGCCTGCCGTGTCAGGTCGCAAGTCCAGTAGAGAGAGCACCCCCCACCAAGTCCATGGAGAGGAGCGAGCAACCGGAAACAGTCCATGCAGACTTTGGATCGACAGATAGAGGAATGTACTTCTTCCACCGCATGTGACCACACCATCTTTGCGCTAGAGAAAATGTTCGCGACCCATGGGTTTCCGACGGTCCTATGCTCAGATAATGGGCCACCGTTCCAAGGCAGTCAATTTGCAAAGTATATGGAGGAAAGGGGAATCCAGCACAAGAAAGTGACACCACTCTGGCCCCGGGCTAATGGAGAAGTAGAGAGATTTAGGAGGACTTTAAACAAGACATTTCGGATCTCTGCAAATGGGGGTGGAGAACTAAGGAGAAACTTATTTGAGTTCCTACGAGAGTACAGAACGACCCCACACCAGTCCACTGGGGTTCCCCCAGCAGAGGCTTTATTCAGATGATGTCCAAGGGGTCTCATCCCCGAACTTGAAGGCAGAGCACCAGGAGTCATTGATGATGCGCGGGTTAAACCTAAAAGAATGGCCATGAATGAAAAGGAGAGCGAGAGAAGACATCTACAAGAGAAGGATGCGGCAGTGGGTGACATTGTGCTGGTCAAGAACCGTCATCTGGAGGGGAAAATGTCACTCGCCTACGAGCCGCAACCCTTTAGAGAAACACATGTAAGAGGGTCAATGGTGACAGCGGCCAACGGGCGAGGAACCGTAACCAGGAACAAATCGTTCTTCAAGAAGGTCGACTCGAGTCCCGCGGATGAACCACCTGAGGGGACATTTCAGCCAGGGGCGAGGGAAGTTCAGCAAGAGGCAACGGAACCCGAGGAACATGGACCTGATGAGGAGACACCACTGCCGACCTTCGGGAGTAGCAGCCGGTACCCAAGCAGACAGGGTCGACAACCCCCTGCTCGATTTAAGGACTATATCATGGACTCAGAGAACTGAGCCATCAGCAGCCAAGGTTGGGTGACTCACATTGAGTCACAGTTATGTTATATGTTTGGTTTCTGTTTTAAAGAAAAGGAGGGATGTTACGAAGTGAGATGCGTTACGCATGCGCGAGCCTCGTTTGGGCTCACGCATGCGCAATTGTAATAAACGCGTCCCGAACGGCAGTTGCTGCCGGGACCTTGCAGCCAGCAGACGCATCTCCGATCATTCTGTGTGTGTGTGCGAGTGTGGTATGCAAGGCGGCCCGAGGCACTCACAACGGCCTAACAATATACACTGCACGGGTGTATATGAACACTTTCATTTAAACCAAAGCAAGCAGCTTCAACATCCTGAAATGTTGAAGCTGCTCACTTTGGTGTATAGGAACGTGTTAATCTGTGTTCTCCACAGCATTTTCGTAAAATAACAAATCTGTTGTTATTTTACAAAAATGCTGCTGAGATTGGATTGCGCCCATAACAGCTCAAAACAGGTGCAATCCTCACAGATCACTGTTGTGCTCTACGAGGACGCCCAGGCCCACTTGAGAATAGTAGTGGAGCCTGGGCGTCCTCTTTTGGTGCAGTCAATCGTGCTGTTTAGCACCTTCACTGCGCCAAGTTGAGAATAGAGCCCTTAATGGATTAGTGCCTACATTCTGATGGGTTGGGAGGTGCAGTGGGGTGTGGTAGTTGGTGTGAATAAAAGATTCTCTGCAGGAGTGCTTCTGAAATCACACATTATCCTTTTATTGGCGGCCCCCCTACTTTTGTCTGGTCTGTGCCCCCCCTACTATTGTCTGTGGACCCCTCTGTGCCCCTCCTAAATTTGATTCCTGGCAACGCCACCGTTGGTGCTCACTATTGCACTGGTTACAAGCGCTATGAGAGTTTGCCTGTCAAGTTGCGCACATCGCAGTGCTCAGCAATACGTAGTCTCTCACAGATGTACAAGTTTAAGTGAAATTTCAAGAGTGCCAAATCTAAGGACTATAAGCAATTCTGCTGAAATCCAGGGCTCAAAAGGGATCTTGGCACAGGCTCAACAGAGCTCCCCTTCTTACCATCATTCCATGCAGCAATATAGGGTTTTTCAGCCACGAGAACTGCCTTATCAAGTCAAATATAACTACCTCTGACACGCACAATAGACCGATTTTCATTTAGTGTTGCGGATGGCTGTGAGCCTGTTGAATTCGATACAAGGGTCAGCCCTAGCCAGTATAGCCAATGGATAAGGATCATGGGAGTTGTAGTCCAAACATCTGGAGAACCAAAGGTTGCCGACCCCTGCCTTAGAAGGTGGGGGATTCTGAAAGACCCCCCATGTTCCTTCAGGACAGTAACTAGTCATCAGTAACAGGGCCACTGTTGGCAGCCTCATGTCCTGAGCTAGAGTTCTGTTACATGTTAGGTAGGGCATCCATGGCTGCCTGGAACCAAATGTAATCAATCTTTTTTGACAGAAGCATCTACTTAGTCTGATGGAGGTTTGAGAAGGAGTGGTGAGTGCATAAAGTCATGGTCAATATCCCGAATAAACACTTTGTTATGGGAATGCAAAACTAGCATCGCCCACACATTGCTCCTTTGGAAAGAGGTGGCCATGGGCATGACATGTATATGTATGGATAGTTAAAGATATGGAGCAGGTAGTGGTATAGAGTATGAGAATTGCCTGTCAGATAGATCATTAATCCAAGTATAGGCCCTGGTTTAGTTCAACCCGCCATTCCCAGGATTACCAAATATGCACACAACTTATTTTGTGCACGTACGTTTTATACGAGAAACTAGTTGTTAATGTATGCTTTAGGATTTGCTGTTCTTTTATTGTATAGTGCCTAAAGAAGATTTGGAAATTGAAAATATAGGTGCCATTAATCTTGGGTGTTCTGTTGTTATCTGCCATGAGATAGCCGTCTGTAGCTTGCTCAATGAGCATTGACTGAGGGTTCTATCCAGCTAGTCATCCGATGGTGGCCAGTAGAACTTGAAATTCCTGGCAGTGATCATTGGCTGGGGCTGTTGAGGGCAGGGGATGAAAACAGAGCACCTCAGAGATGCCTCTCTGGGTGGTTCCCCGAGGAGGCTGCCATCCAATGCCAAGAGCAATGAAGGCTGATGTAGATGCCTGCCAGGGAAAGAAAACAAAAGAAAAACAAAAAAGTGAAGAATTACCCGGTGTGTGAGCAACGCGGATCACCCTTCAAACAGAAACAAAGAATGTTAAGCGCGGAGCAAGCAGAGCTCCGTTAGAAACAGTTGTTAATCAACCAGACCCACATATCGAAGGGTCGAGCCAGCGCTGCGATCAGGACCACTCAACACAATACCTGGTTAATCCGGTGTTCTCAAGTGGAGCCCTATTGCCTAGACGGGCGGTGCTCACCCAAATCACTGCTGCAGGCTTATTATCGACACGGTGCCCTGTTGCCAAGAGGGGCAAAGCAAGATATCAATATTCAAATCGATAACTAAACAAACCAGTACAGCAGCATTCCTTTGTCTGCCTTTCGTTGAGTGGTATCTCTGCCGGAGACAGCAAAGAAGCGCCTTAAGTATTTAAAAAGGAAGAAAAAGTGTATTGATGTGTACGCCTACACCCGTCGCACAACACGTGCGTTAGATCTATCTCCTGATACATTTTTGGGAGGTACTGTAGAGATCACCCTTTAGTGGCCCTATACCTACTTACCTAGTCATTCCTATCCCCTTCCCTTCTGCATCGCCGGGTTAGTGTTCAGATTACTAGAGTACGTTTGCGTTTTTTTACAGACTTCTTTTGTGCAATTTTGTAAATGGAGGTGATGAATATAGAAATATAATCATTGTTTTTGTGATGGTACAGATTTGCCACCATGCCTCATAGTCAGGCACCATCCTCATGGATCAGCTTCAGGTAGCCAGATGAGCGGAGGAAAAGGGGATTAAGTCTGAACATTGGTTTATTATAGGTGACGTCCCATGGAGTACATCCCTCCACTAGTTGCTCAAGTTGACAGAGTTCTAGGGTCCCTCATCGGCCAGGTCAAGTGGCTGGGTAAACCCTGGGCCTAGCTGGGACCAGTATACTAGTTTGCTGTGGCCCCAGAGATGTCAATCCCGAGACATTGCCCCTTACCTTTCATGGAGGATACCCAATAGTGTCCTATCCCATTTCGACCCTGAACACCTGGACAAGGTTGCAAGCTAGTCCACCATCCGTTCCCAACCCAAGCCCTGCCTACAGCTATACCCAGTCCTCATGCAGCCCCCAGTGTAGGTACCATCAGAGCTGCGCACACAAGCACCCCTACTTCCTCTGAGCCTCGTGTGCATGAGAGTTGTATAGTTGACAGCATAAAGGTGCCAGATTGATTGCTTCCTAGGCCGTGACACAGGAGACATCGCCACACCATCCGAGCATGGCCCCAATGTCGGCCAGAGACCCTTCTCAGAGGAGAAACCTACCCTGAAAGGTGAAGAAGAATATCGGATCTGGACAGACCAGACCAAATCAGATAATCCACGACCGGAGAGCTCTTGACCGGGAGAAGTGGTGATGTGTCTTCAAGAGCGTGCAAGGTTCTGAGATGAGTCATCCAGACCCCACAGCAAAGGATATAATGTACTCGCTGGATGGAGTCTTTTGAGCCACAGAATCCGGAGCTGAGCTATGGTGAAGTAGTACGCCATCTGCCTACAACCGGGTGACAGGCTCTCAGCAAGTCTGGCCAGGACTGAGCCAATTGCTCGGCTGGCTTTCCAGCGGAAGGAGGTTGAGCCAAACAGACTCAACGGGGTCAGGCAGCAAAAAGTCATGGACGGAGCAAGACCACTGCTGCTGATGTTTATGCAACTGCAACTCAGAGAAAGGGCTCAGAAAACACCTTCTGTAGATGAACTTATCTGGGAAGTGTGTACTCTGGAAGGATGGATAGAGGAAACAGTGGATAGTCTTCCCAGTCATCTGGTGTCCCCCTATCCAGCCCTAGACTATGACCGGAATCGTCAAGTTAAGGAATTGCTTCTGTTATGTCTATCTTAACCCCTCCATACCCATCTCCTTTCCTCTCAACAGGTTTCTAAATGTATCTATAGCCATGAATTGGGACTATTGAGGATCCAGAATCTAAGGGTAACGACCCAATTTGATCGTATCAAACTGTCCGTATTGACGTTTGGATCGCATTGGGTGTTACTGTTTTGTGCGCGGTTGAAAATACCAAATATGAAGAGCAGGGGCTGTAGGGGTGTCCCCCGCTCTCCATGATCCGTATTTTCAGGTTGTGGGGGTGTCCCCTGCATCCTTAAAATTTGCAGCGGGGGACAAACATTGCTCGAGCCCTCCCTTACAATGAACGTTCAAAACGGGAACCCGGGCCATTTACCCACAAAAATATTGTTTGGGAATAAACCACCCAGATCCTATTTAAGTCCATATATTATTGTTACACAATCTTGTTATGAAGTTAGATTGCCCATATCAAAGCCTTGAAAAGGACCAGAGAGGTCGAAAACACATGTCGTTGGGGCACATTAATTTGTTTGTTTGAACAACAGCTCGGACACTTTATTATGTCCATGTAACCTGCACAATGCTTGAGATCTGATTTGCATAGACTGCAAGCTCAATTTTTACATTCAAGAACATTTATGATTATGGAACGTCACAATTCTACTGGTGTCCAGTATCTAATTCATGGATGCTACTAGACACTGATGGCTCGCTGCATTGTCCACATACAACTCCAACCTACAATACCAACCTAGGCACAGTACGATTGATGCTGATGACCTCTCTCGGAGGCCTCGTGCTCTGCCGGGAAATATAGCTGGATTCACCTACTGAAATGAGGTTGTCTTCAGCAGGAGTCAGAGCTATCTCCCAGAGTGCGAGTCAGCAAGAGCCAGACAGAGCCAGGGGCGTGGACTGCCTTGGATACCCAGCTGAGGCTCTGCCAGCAGTTTACTGCATCACCAGTCCGGAGGTATCAGAGCTTTCATGTTTGACCTGAGATGAGATTGGTTTGTCTCAACTATCGGATGCTTGCATCACTCTATTCCTGAAAGCCAAAACCAAGGGAACAGATGTGCTCAGGGATGTCTTGAGACCCAGAGCAGGCAGCAATGCGGAGGGAGTGGAAGACACTTGTGCAGAAGGGTGGAGTCCTGTAGAAGTAAAGCAAACTGTATACTGGCTTTTACATCGCTTGGGGCTACCGCAGCAATTCCGCCAAGCTGTATTATATGAATTCCACAACCACCATGGTCATCTTGGCAGTGACAGAGCCTTTGAGTTGATCCGCTCAAGGATTTTCTAGTCTAGACTATCAGTGTTACCAGGAATACCTTGGCTTGTCCTGCAGTATATCCCTCACCCAATTTCTGGGCCCATGGACCTCGTCTCTCAGTTTGGAGATGGACAGGTGAGGTGTGCAGAACATCCTTGTGTAGACAGACCACTTTACTCGGTACGCATAGGAGTTCCCCAAGAAAGACCAGTCCTTAATCGTAGTTTCCCGCATGCTGTGGGAGAAGTACTCTGTGCACTACATTGGCTGGCCAGGATTCATTCCGAACAGGGACTAGATTTTGAGTCAATACTCATTAAACAGCTGCTGGAGCTGGTTTGTATCAAGAAAATCCAGGCAACTCTGTTCCACCGTCAGGGGGATGCCCAAGTGGAGAGGTTCAATTGCGCTCTCTTAGCGATGCTGGGATCCCTGTGGCCGGAGAAGGCCAGGTGGAGTGAGCATGTGGCAGTGTCCAGTTAAAGTACCAAATTCAAAAGGATCGAATGCCAAAGGTGAGAGTCAATTTGACCTAAAACAAAAGGGTCGAATTTTTTTGTTTTTAAATATTTTTTTTTTCGGGTTTCCGTTTTTGAAAAAAATGTGTTTTTTTAATCACAAAAAAGGGGATTCGGGGGGGGGACCCCCCCAAAAAAATAAAAAAATAAAATTCGTCCCTTTGGTTTTCGGTCCTTTTGATTCGACCCTTTGGTCATTCGAAACTTTGACGTAGAACCGCATGTGGCTACCTGATCCATTCTTATAACTGTACCAAGAATGATGTCATCAGGTTTCCACCATATTGCCCGATGTTCGTAAGGGACGCCCACCTGCCTGTAGACCTTTGTTGTCGCGTATGCCGTTTCCCGGCGCCTATATGTATGGTGACATTATATATGTGGACAATATTACCTGAAAGCTCTGCAGATGGAACAAGCAGTGAGAACTACGCTAGATAAGTAAAGCAGATTAAACCTCAACTAGAGCAAGCCCATCAGCTTGCCCAAGGCTCCTGCAGAGAAGACTGCAGAAGGAAACAACCGCTACTAAAACACCAGCAGCAAGTTCCACTCTCTTCAGGTTCGCAATTGTTCATTGATCTGCAGTCTGGGAAAGAGGACAGAACAAGCCAAGTGAAAAGTGTGAGTCACAACTGTTCAAGCATTAGTTAGGAAAGTTCACAGTCTACCGACTTTGAGAGGAAGGACAGCCAAGGAACATCAAGACCCTGCACCGGAACCACCTGCTCCCAGTCAGGGATGAGGTCAAGTTACAACCGGCAGTGACAGAATAGACATGGTCCAAGGGGCCAATGACTAGAGAGCAGAGACGCTGATAGGCCAGAAGAGAAAGACCCTTTGTTGGATCAAACCCCGGAAGCGCCTCAAGCTACTGAGACCAACGGAAGGCCAAATGGAAGCCGATGATGAAACAGGTGGTGGAAGCTATCAGGTTTTGGCATCCAGCACAACGCTTTTATGGACTGAGTTCCCCCACCCATGAGTCCAGATCCCACTCTAGGGGATCTGATCCCCCAACCTACAAGAAGTACAAAGGCAAGCTGTGGCGATGCTGAGCTCCACTTCGGTTCAACAACTGTCTGTTGCGGTCAATTTATACAATTAACAGTGTAACATATTGGCAAATATCTCCAGGACTAGGCTTATGAGATGCACAGAATGACGTCAACAAGTTCAATAACTCGATGAACATTAAAACTAGGCTTGGCATAAAAGAGGGTTATATCCATCCTAAATATAATAGTGGGTGTTATAAAGGATACAGCTGTATCGCTAAAGCACACTTGAGTTCTATTGTTGTCTTCCTTTATTTAGTTTATAAGTGTACAACAGGACCTTTTGATGGTACTCCTCTCCTCGTTTACGTAGCCCACAGGGATGTAATTTCACCAAAATGCCAGGGGTAGTGGAAGTGACATCACACGACCCTTGACCTCTGATGACATCAGCGGAAGCAATGTCATTTCATCCCACCCCGAAGTGATATCATGGGAAGAGATGGAACACGACCTTTCACCCCTTGACAAAACAGGAAGCGGCATCATATAGCATTGTTCCTAAGTACACTACGAAAAATAGGGTTAGGATATCACTATAATGTGATATACATTTCATACAAGAATGGATCGCCATATCTATCATTAAGGTCAGTGTGTATAGGCCCATATTACCAAATTACTGTGAATGCAAGCAGACGTCCATGGCCAAATGATAATGATGCGTTATTATATAGCACTTACGCTTAATACACATACAATATCACCTAACCTGTGTTGGTACTCATTTATCCACCTCAGAAGGATAAAAAGCTGAGTTAAGGTGTTTAAGAACAGACTAAATCAGTGACTCACCCCTGAAGTGTGCCTTAAATGAACCTTTAATTAGTCTAGCAATTATTGTATAGAATTCCAGGAAGACACATTATTTGGTGTTCCTATTCTTTCTTATTTCGGGTCACTGCTGAAAGTGTTAGACTTGTGGAACCCCTTTGTTTTTTTGTTTAAACAATTGTTTTTAAGAGGCCTGAACAAGAAAGCCCGCCACTCCAGAAGCAAAGAGCCACATGGTGCTGGCGAAAGCCCAGGACCGTGCATTAAAAAAAAACAATATTTTTTTTTCTTTTAAATTATTTTTTAGGGGTAGCAAGGGAGACCTCAGGGCGACCCCTACATGACGTTACTAAATGGAATCCCTGGTAGCCCACAGGCAGCACTGCACCATCACAAAAAGGAGCATAGCTGATGGTGTGCTACTTTTCAAATATACGTCACCAAATAATGTATCTGAAAATATTTGGCAAAAATGAAATTTGTGCTACATTGGTCGATGGGGTTATGACTAGCGAAACACTAGAATGCCATGTGACAACCATGGACGCATCCCTACCAACCATTGCTGAGGTCTTTGTGGCAGATTCTTCTTTGTTTCCTGCGTCCTGTGGCAATGCACGTGGCATGTATTGCACCGCCATGGAAAAGGATGCTGTGCATAGAGTCACGATTTTTGGGGGTAGGAGAGCTTTTCAAAATTGATTGTCATCTTGTCCCAGTATTATGTGGTAGACTGAGCACTGCCATTGAACATTTATAGGTGAATCTGAAAAACAAAATATGAATACTCTCTGGATGGCCTCGCTTGGCCCTCTTCCTGCTCCCACCTGTGAGGCCAAGAACCTCAGGGTCATCTTCGACTCCACACTCTCCTTCTCTCCTCACATCTCTGACGTATCTAAGAAGTCAAACTACCAACTGCACCTCTGCAGAGGTATTCTTCCTTTCCTCTACTTCCTGCAGAAGCTCACTGTCTCTAGAGGTCTGGTTCTCTCTAGGCTGGACTACTGCAACAGCCTCTTTCTAAATCTGCCTGCTTCTACTCTCCGCCCTCTGCAACTCATCCAGAACAGGACTACAAGACCTGTCCTCGGCCTCCAGCCCAGGGATCGTATCTCTCCAGCACTTAAAACTCTGCATTGGCTCCAAGTGGCTGCGAGGATTAAGTTCAAGACCCTCAGCATTGTCCACAAGGCCTTCTGGGGCCTGGGTCCTCAATACCTCAAACTCTCTCTTCGTAAATACCTTCCTACTCGAGCACTTGGCTTCTTCACCTCCAACTCCCTCAGGGTCAGTCGCTTCTCCAAGCAACGAGTTGGGGTAGATCTCTCTCTTCGGCTGGGGCCTCCCTCTGGAACAGCCTCCCTGAAACTTGAGGAGATCCATCTTCCGTTCTGGAAGCACCTCAAAACCTTCCTCTTTGATTCTGCCTCCTCTATTCCTCTCCCCTGCCGATTTCCTGTCTGATACTGCACTGGTTACCTGGCTACCCTCTGATTTCGGGCCCAGGTCCCTGCCCTCCCAGTTGCACACCTGCACTGCCTCCCAGCAACCCTTGCACTTGGGTCTGTATCTGTAACCCTACAGTCCCTTACCTGCACTTTTGGACGCCTGCTGCACTTAGCCTTGCACCTGCCACCTGCTGGCTGCACTTCTTGTTATTGTTTTGATCCCATGTACAGCACTGATCCCCTCCCCTCTCCCCTGCCACTTTTCCCCACCCAACCTCCTCTTTGTTTACCACTATGGCTTTGTGGGTACTTTGTGGGTACTTACGTTTAATGTTCGTTAAATTGTATATGTATAATACATGTTTTTTAAACACATTGGCTCTTCGAATTATATGAAATAGAGCTATAGTGCAGGACTGGTAAAGAACTGCACAACTTATGTATCAGGTTGCTTGACCTGCACAAAAGAGGGAGGGGGGGGAGCCACATACTCGCCCTTTATGCCTGCTTGATACGAATATCCCGTGTGCCGAGAAGGGCCTCCCACGAACCAAAAATTAGGGGTAGACCCAATGTGTATAAACGCCTTTCAGTCATCAAAAAGGGAAGGAAGCCAAAAATGAATATCAAAATTATTCACAGGACAAAGAAATTAGCATCTGCACCAGGGTTTTAAGAACAACATAATAAATGCATAATATGTTGAATATGCACGGCTCACCTTGGATAGCATATTTTGCATAATGTACCTCTTTAATGTCTCTGCGTAGTCTTCTGCACACTCACACAGCAGCCAAGTCCTAGCAATTTACAGGGTTTAAGCTATTGTTTTACTGTGGGCACCTCAGCACAAGCCCAAGGGGAGTGATTAGCTTAAAAGAGCATATCAGGTAAAATGAAGAGCTATGGTTTAACTGCAAGAAGAGCATTTCTGGGGCTGTGAAAATGTTGCAAAGTAGTGGAACTATAAACAGAAACTCCTAGTAGTGGAACTTTGTTCCATTAGTTCCATCTTAATTCGATTTCTGACTACTATTAATCCTCTATTCAAATCAGATCTCTCACTATAAACACTGGAAAAACACTGACATTAAAACTTTACCGCCATCAACATTTTACTGGAATATTTCTGATGGTTTCAAAAAGAGCATGTGAGTTTATATAAGCTTTAAGATCTGAAAACAGAAAACGGACCCCTGTTTTACCTCCAGTACCAAGGATCACCTTCCACACAGGTTCACTGTCGTACTCTGCGGACCGTGTTTGAACAGAGATGTTCTGAAAGTTGAAAAGAGGCAGCTTTGAGGCACTGACAATCACAGAGTATGTACACTTGCATCAAAACAATTATTAACTTGTGATATAATCCAATACAGCTGCGTGAACAAAAAGACTTTCAGAATAGAGAGATCTGAGCAGCACGTTAGCCTCCTGTATAGCAGTCGATACTTTCTGGTACTCCAGTTTGATCATATGGTGGTTCTAGCATGTGTGGTTCATACTTTCTATGTTTTCATTTATCCATGTGTGATCAGAGTGCTGGGTGCAGTCACGTGGAGCATCGAGCGGTCTTGATACCCTGGTGGATTTGTTGGACATGGTTTGCCCCAGCCTTTGACAGCAAGGCCTGAAGAGTGAGCGATCTCTAGCCTGTGCCATTTCATATATTAGGTTTTTGCAGGCTGTTCTTTGTTGTAACACAGTGAATGGCAGCATAATTCTACCTTTAGTATTGCAATGAATGTGTTGAACAGAGAGACTGCACCTAAATCATGGTATTTATTATGTGCTAGGTACAGCTAGTTTCATCATAAAACTATTGATTTTTTTTGTTACACTGTAATGTTAAACCCCAAGACTACTAACGGCCCATCCATGGGGCTGTCGCACACCAGTCTGAGACAGGCAGGTGTGTCATGCGCAGAGCCGGCCGGAGGCATGTGCAGCGTGTGCGGTGGCAGAGGGCCCCGCTCTCAGGCCCTCCCCCACCCAGCAGGTCACATTGTTTTAAAGAGGGGATGTGCTGCTTCCTTGGACGATTCGTGCTTTTTCCAAGCAGGGCCACAGTGTCACCTCCCAAGCCATTGCGATGCTCGTAAGACAAATTTTATTTGTATTTATTAATTTTATATAGCACTTTACACCAAAGCTCTTTACATTATAACAACAGAATACATAGACTAATAAACTAGAAGCATAATTATAATCATGAGACAAGCCATTGAAAACAGTGTGTAGAACAATTTAGCTAGGTCAATGAACAACTAAAGGAGCGAGGAGGAATAAGGGAGAGATGAGGGAGTCAGGGCAGGGAAAGGAGAAGAAGAGATTTCAAGGAAGCACGGAAGGAGGAGTAGGAGGTAATGGAGCGGATAGAGAGAGGTGGAGAGTTCCAATGGAGGGCGGCAAGGAGTTGAAAGGAACCGAAACGAGAAGAGGCACAAGTGGAGGGATGAACAGTAAGTAGGAAGAGATCAGCTGAACGGAGAGAGCAGGAGGAAGTATAAAAAGAAAGGAGAGAGGAGAGATGGGGGGAGCAAGGTCATGAAGAGATTTAAAAACGAGACAGAGGAAGTGAAATTTAAGTAGGGAGTGAAAGGGAAGCCAGCCAAGGTAAGACAGCGAAGAGGAAATGGAGTCATGAGGAACAAGAAGACAGAGGGTACGGATGGCAGAGTGGTAGAGGGATTTAAGGGGAGCAAGATGAGAGGCAGGGAGTCCAAAGAGGAGAGAAGAGCAATAGAAAAGGCGATAGAATATGAGGGAAGAGATTAAGAGTTTGGTAACGTGAAAGGTGAGAGAGGAACAGATTTTACGAATATTGAAGAGGTACTAGCGACAGGCGCGAGAGGTAAGAGAAATATGGTGAGTAAAGGAGAGGGAGGAGTCAAAGTGGAGGCCTAGGTTATGAGCGTGTGCAGAAATGGGAAGATTACAAGGGGGAAAAGTGAATGAAAGGAGGGGGGAGAGGGAGGAGGAATGTGTTAGAGGGAAAGAATAGGACTTCAGTCTTATCAGTGTTGAAGGAGAGAAAGTGGGAGGACATCCAGTTTTTTATGGAAGTAAGACAGGAAGAGTGATTAAGGTGGAGGTCAGGAGTGAAGGAAGAGAAGGAGAGGAAAAGCTGGGTGTCATCAGCGTAGAAATGGTGAGAAATACCGAAGGAAGAGATGATGATAGCAGGAGGCGAGGTGTAAAGTGAGAAAAAGAAAGGGCCTGAGAACCGAGCCTTGGGGAACACCGTAGTCCAATGGAAAGGTAGAGGAGGTGCAACCGCTCCAAGAAACAGCAAAAGAAGGATTGGAGAGGTAAGAGGTGAGCCAATTGAGAACAGAGCCTTTGAAACCAAAGGAAGAGAGAGTATTGAGGAGCAAGGGGTGATCAACAGTACCAAAGGCCGCAGAGAGGTCAAGGAGGACGAGGACAGAGGATTGCTTAGAGTAGCGAGCGGTGAGGAGGGAGTTGAGAACATATGTGAGAGCAGACTCAGTAGAGTTTTTGGGGCGGAATCCAGATTGAGTAGGGGGAAGAAGAGAGAGATTGGTTACAAAAGTTGAGAGTTGGGAATAGACTAGGCGTTCAAGAAGCTTAGAGAGGAATGGAAGAAGCGAGATTTGATGAAAGTTGGATACATGAAGGGGGTTGGCAGAGGGTTTCTTCAAGATGGGGATGATGGTAGCGTGCTTCCAGTGGCCCATCAACCACTGCAGGCCCCATAATAACTGCTAATCACTTTCTTTGCTCTAGCATAGTTTTTAAAGCAGCAGCGATTTACACGTCATGGCTCATTTAAGAGACCATTATTTTCAGCAGGAAGTTTCCATGTAAAGAAATGCAAAGGTGTTACCTAAATCAGGTATTTTCCCTCTTTTTTGATTACGGGGGATCAATTCTCAAACGGGAAAAATGTGTCAAAGCACATATACACAACATGAGAAAATGATTGCCCCTCTTTACGCCAATGGCAACTGGATTGGTGATACTTTTATGCAAAAGTCAAATTAACATAACCTCAATGAACCAAAACAATTAGATAGTGGGACCAAACATCAAGCCTAGAAGAGCCTGCTGTGAACAAACATGAGCACCACCATTATTCAACAACGGAACTAATGCTGCACGACTCCATAAATCTAATTGGTGAAAGAATTTATTTGGTTAGTAAAAAGGAGTTTTTGTTTAGTAAAAAACCTTACTTCCACAATCCAATCGGTGTCATGGATTTGTATTAGAGTTTAACAGCAAAGGTGACAGGCTTATTCGTCCAAATGTTATACAGACTGAAAGGAGTTTCCCTGCAAACACAAAGAGGGTTCTAGTTCACACAAATTAATTTATGCCGCACTTATATCAAATTGTGACTTCATTTAGTACAGATTATCTACACTTACGTGCATTGTCGTGGCAGCGGAACTCTCGGTTCCAACAGTAACAACTGTCATTAAAAAGTTCTGGTAATGCAGAACCCTGTATATTTCTCCAAATAACGTTGCGATCTAAAACGGGAAAAGGAGAAGGAACATCTATCAGCATGAGATTCAAACTAATATCTCCTAGTATTACCCGTGCAGTCCCACTGCAAGATCTTAATAAATAGAATTGGTTACCACACCCAGGTTGTATACCAGAGGCGTCCCTAAAAGAAAATTTACCTGCAGTACAGCGTACGTGTGTTTCTGCGTTCTGCTCCCGTATCAGCACAGCGGCTTCCAAGGAGGACTGCAACTTAATAGCTTTTTATCTGTGACTGCGTAAAAACGGCACACGGTTACATGATTGGCGTGTGTTTTCTACAGATTACCTGTGTCTCGACCCTTCTTAACAGCCAGTTACCTCAGAATTTTCTCCATAACCTATTAGCCCACCAGAGCCATGAGACCCATCCAAGTTATTACCAGAAATTCTAGACTATATACCCGCACCACCAAAAACACCACTCATACCCCCACCTACAGACTCACAGCCAAGGACCAAAAACACGACACACACCCCAGTCCTAGAATTCGCAAACCCTAAAATAACCACAAGGAAATCAACATCAAAGATAAACATCAGAAAACCCACCACCTACCACCCCAGCAAGCCTCTATCACTCCAACTAGGTGCTCCAGCCAACTACAGAATCATTAAGAGGCGCCCTACTCAATGTTAGATCATTAGGTGCCCACGCCATCGATATTCATGACCTCATTTTGGAACACAAATTAGACTTCCTAGCTCTAACTGAAACAAGGCTCCACTCAGCGTCAGGCCCACTAATCACACTAGCGCTACCACCCAATTATACATTGCTCAGATCAGATCGTCAGGAGACCATCAGAGGTGGAGTCGCCATCATAGCTAAATCCTCCCTCCAATTTAGAGAATGCATCACAGATAGCCTAGCAGGCTATGAACTTCTCACCCTCAAGCTTACCACCGACCCAAAAACCACATTCAATTTTCTATTAGTTTACAGAACACCCACTTCCACCAAACATCCAGACTTAGAACTACCTCTGCTCATCACTCCTATACTGAAACCGAATACTAAATTTATACTTTTAGGAGACATCAACTTAGGAATTAATAACCAAACTAACCTTAAGGCCTCAGCGTTCCACAATGCTTTCCTCAAAATGCAATTCAAACAAATGGTCCACCCTCCCACATACTCTAAAGGCAGGATCCTGGATTGGATCCTGACACTAAATTCCACAATACTTATAGAAGACATCTTAGAAATGACCTGGACTGATCACAGGCTCATCAGATTTAATATCATCATACGTAAAGACCCCACCCCACCTGCCACCATCACTCTACCCACATTATTGCGTGACTCAAGCAAATTAATGCAGGAAAACCTTACGCCACTACTGATTCATCAGCACGCAGCAACCAGCAGACTCTAATCCAGAGGCCATACCTGCATAAAGACAGCTATAGATGAAATAGCCCCACTCAAACCTAAACAACCCAAACCCAAAAGAAGTAAAACTCAGAAAAATGAAAAGATCACTAACATCTTTACAGAAAATACCCCACCAGTGATACCATAAATGAAGTTCAGCGTATCTCTAAATTATACAAGGATGAAGTATACACCCAAAAAGCAAATTCCTTAAACATGGCTATCACCAATGCCGCCTCAAACAGCAAAGAATTATTTGAAATCATTAAGGAACTGAAAACCCCCATTTCCCCTCCGATAATAACCAAAGTTAATAAAGCTTGGTGTGCCAACATTCAGGATGCTTTGGCCACCAAAATAACCACCCATCAAAATAAAATTAACTCACAAAAAGAAATACTAACTACCACCGTGAAGCCATCTGCCCTGCCCACAGCAGATACCAACTCAGACACTCCCAAATTCCACTTCACTACGGTCACCACAGAGCAAGCACTAAAAACGATAGCCTCATTAAAACCTTCAAATTGTAAAGGATATTAATTCACTGTCAAACTAGTCAAGGAGTGTGCACCCACCCTAGCAACTACCATTACCAATTTTGTTAATGCCTTCTTTAAGTCAACACCATCCCTCCTAATATCAAAGAAGCGTGGGTCACCCCTCTCCTTAAAAAACCCACACTAGACCCCACCATCCCCACCAATTACCGATCCATCACCACTGTCCCCTTCCTTCTCAAAAATCATAGACAAAATCGCATATTCTCAAGCACAATCCCACATTGAAAATAACCATTTGCCAAGAGAAAAACAGTCGGGCTTCCACCCAGGCCATAGCACTGAGACACCATTGCTAGACCTCAAAAATCAGATCAATGCTGTTAGAGAATCAGGTCAACTATGCATACTGCTGCTAGTTAACCTGTCCACGGCATTTGATTTAGTAGACCATCAAAAACTCTGTCAAACACTCGCAAGAAATTTCTGTTTTTCTAAGGATGACACTACCTGGATCAACTCATTCCTCTCGGCCCACACTTCCAGAGTAGCCATAGGTGATGTAGCAGCAGATCCCATCTCAGTCCCACTCGGAGTTCCCCAAGGCTCCTGCCTCTCCCCAACACTTTATAACGCATACACTAAATCACTCTTTGCAGCACTAGACGCAATGGGAGCAATTTATACAAATTTCGCCGACGATACACAAATATTCCCATATCAGGAAACCTTGAACAGGATACCATTGAGGTAAACAAAATATATTCCATCATCCAGAACTGGATGGCAGCAAACAGCCTTAGCTTAAATGGAGAAAAAACTGAGATCCTCATTGTAGGCTCTCCAACCCAACTTGCAAAGCTCTCCCCACAATACACGGAAATAAAAACCGATGGTACCCCTATTACCATCTCTAAGCAAGTAAAACCACTAGGTATCTATCTTCATTCCAGTCTCACCATGAGTAAACACATAAACGCCCTTGCTTCTTCCTCAGCTTACACGGCTAAACTTATCACTCTAAGTAGACCATTTCTTACACAACACAATTGTATTACCCTAGCCAGAGCCCTTATTATTATCTAAGATAAATGATTGTAACATACTGTTACTAGGCACCTCAAAACAAAACCTTAATAAAAATGCAACTAATCCTAAATAAAGCTTTGAGAGCATCACTAGGCATAAAGAAAAGAGATCACATATCACAACATAGAAGAGAAGCGCACTGGCTTCCCATTGAAGCAAGAATAATTCACAAAATTCTCACCCTAACCCATAAATGCATCACAGGCACTACTACATCCAGCTACCTCAACCAAAGCCTAAGCCAGAAAAACACCACCAGAACACTTGGATCTAATACCCACCTACATCTGTTCATCCCACAATTCAAGAACTCTAGATCAGGCAGATCCAGCTTCCTCATAGCAGCCCCTAGAATCTGGAACACACTCCCAGTCAACACCGCAAATGAACCCTCATTGAACAAATTCATGAAACTCCATAAAACCTGTTTTTTATGACAAATACCAACCATATGCCTGACCTTGGTCCATTCCAATAATTACTACTGCCAATGGACCCACTGCTCCCTACCTTTTTACTCGCCTTGTGTAATGATAGCTACTTTATCTGCCGGTAAACTTGCTATGTACACCTCAGTGACTGTCATAAGTGTAACGCAAAACCAGACTGTAAGCTCTATTGATGTAAATGTAATGACCAAGACTATGTATTCATTTGCAAACCGTACTGCTTTATTGATATAATTTAACAACCAAGACTAAGTATTCTGTAATCTACGCCGTCGTACCTCTGGGTTTGGGCGTAAAATAAATGCAATAAATAAAGGGAACGAAGTCCCGGGGCTTGAACAACATGTTTTGTCCATTACCTATGCACCGTTGCATTCAAAATAACTTTCCTTCTTTAGCTGTTTATAACGGCGATATATTCATTGAACTTATCAAACCTGTAGCTGGAAAAATGCTTACAATATACTTAGAAGGTGCTAAATAGTGCACGTGTCACCTCCTTTTCAGGTTGTTATGCAAAGGGGAAGGGGTAGGGGCGGCGCAGTTAGAGGGGGAGAAAAGGATGAAATCATTTATCTCACTACCTCAATGCATACCAATGGGTAACGTGAATTTTTGCACATAAACTAAAAAGTTCTGCACAGAACTGGAAAAAGTTTATTGGAAAAGGTTTATTGGAAAGAAGTTTGCCCACAGTAACAGCAAGCAGATTAACAAGCCAGTTAAAATGTTTTGTTAGAACAAAGTGTTCCACTCAATTGACACATTTAAGCCCTTTTTAACTGTGTCAAGAGTATAGATCCATCGTTGTTCGCAACGGGACAGCATCATTTCTCTGTTGCCCCCTCTGGCTGTTGATTGTATTCTTTGGATGACAAACCAAAAACGCTCAGTGTATTTATGTTTTTTAATCTCATAGTGAGCTACTAAAGGTTTTTTCTCCACCTTGTTTTTTTAAGAACGATCTATGCTTGCATATTCTTTGTTTTATGGGTCTTATAGTTTTTCCAATGTAAAGTAAATTACAAGGGCATTTCATTCCATAAATTACCCAATCTGTTGAGCAGTTTTAAAAATTTCACAATTGCCACATTTGACCATTCAGCTTTTTGTAAGCGAGCACACGGAACACTGTCCGCACTTAACGGGGGGGGGAAGTGCCGATAACGTGGTTTGTTTCTCCATTGGTTGTTTAGTTGAATATGTATGCACCAACATATCCCTGTAGTTTCTCTGCCGTTTAAAAGCAAATGTCGGGAGTTGCTGGGTTAAATTCATAAGTTTTTAACATGTGCCAATGTTTCTTGACTATTCTTCTCAGCCCCTTGCCGATAGGACTAAACGTGCTGACGCAAGTAATCTTGTCTTCTTTAATTTTTGCTTCAGGATAGAGTCATCTGTCTCTATTTGCATGTTGTTCAAGTTTATAAGCAGAATGAACCATTTTTCTTGGATAGCCTCGTGCTTGAAGCCTTTGTTTTAGCTCCTTTCCTTCTTTCACATAATCACTTAAGGTGGAACAATTACGCCCGATTCTTAAAAATTGGCCCACCAGAAAATGATCTCGAAGTCCCAAAGGATAAAAACTGTTGTATTTTAACAGCGTGTTTTTATCCGTCGGTTTTCAATACAAGGTGGTGGCTAACTGGCCTGATGGCGTTTTACAAATAAGTAGATCTAGAAAAGGAAGTTGTTTCAGATCATATGTCATGGTGAAATCAATACATATCAAAGAATTCTCTAGAGTGACCAAGTCACCTCTCCAAATCATGAAAACATTGTCTATACACCGAAACCATCTAATGATGTCATTTTTGTATGGGTTATTTAAATGGTATATAGAAGAGTCTTCAAACAAAATCCATAAACAGATTAGCTAAATCGGGGGCAAAAGTTGCCCCCATGCTTGTTCCATGTATCTGTTTGTAGAAAGTACCATCATACAAAAAGAAGTTCTCCGTTAACGCTATCCTTATGCATTCTAGAATAAACTTTGTCGGCACTTTTTCCAACGTGGTAGTATGTTTGTTCAAAAACATTTCCATGACTTTTAAACATTCACCTTGCAGAATGCTTGTATACAAAGCTGTGACTTTGAGGGTCACAAGTACGTCATCTTGTTCCACCACTAGTGGAGAACTTCTTTTTGTATGACAGTACCTTCTACAGATACATGGAACAAGCATGGGGGCAACTTTCCCCGATTTAGCTAATCTGTTTATAGATTTTTTTGAAGACTTGTCTATATACCATTTAAATAACCCATATAAAAATAACATCATTAGATGGTTTCGGTATATAGACAATGTTTTCATGATTTGGTGACGGTCACTCTAGAACATTTTTTGGAATGGTTAAATCCTCAACACATGTATCGATTTCACCATGACATATGATCTGAAACAACTTCCTTTTCTAGATTTACTTATTTGTAAAACGCCATCAGGCCAGTTAGCCACCACCTTGTATCGAAAACCGACGGATAAAAACACTGTTAAAATACAACAGTTTTCATCCTTTGGTACTTTGAGATAATTTACCGGTGGGCCAATTCTTAAGAATCAGGCGTAAGTGTTCCACCTTAATTGATTATGTAAAAGAAGGAAAGGAGCTAAAACAAAGGCTTCAAGCACGAGGCTATGCAAGAAAAATAGTTCACTCTGCTTATAAACGTGCACAACACACAAATAGAAGCATATGTCTCTATCCTGAAGCAAAAATTCAAGAAGACAAGATTACTTGCGTCAGCACGTTTAGTCCTATCAGCAACGTGCTGAGAAGAATAGTCAAGAAACATTAGCACATGTTAAAAATATCTGAATTTAACCCAGCGACCTCGAGATTTGCTTTTAAACGGCAGAGAAACTACAGGGATATGTTGGTGCATACATATCCAACTAAATAATACATGGAGAAACAAACCACATTATGGGCACTTCCCCCCCCAGGGCACTTAAAGTGCAGACAGTGTTCTGTGTGCTCACGTACAAAAATGTTACATCCATTGAGCTGAATGGTCAAATGTAGCAATTGCGAAATTTTTCAAACTGATCAACAGATTGGGTAATTTATGGAATTAAACGCCCTTGTAATTTACTTTACATTGGGAATAATAGTAGACCCATAAAACAAAGAATATGCGAGCATAGATCGTGCTAAAAAAACAAGGTGGCGAAAAAACCTTTAGTAGCTCACAATGAGATTAAAAAACAAATACACTGAGCTTTTTTGGTTTGTCATCCAAAGAATACAATCAACAGCTAGAGGGGGCAATAGAGAAATGATGCTGCCCTGTTGCGAACAGCGATGGATCTACACCCTTGACACAGTTAAACAGGGCTTAAATGTGTCCATTGAGTGGAACAGTTTGTTCTAACAAAACATTTTCACTGACTGGTTTGTCTGCCTGCTGTTACCTTGGGCAAACTTCTTTCAATAAACTTTTTCCAGTTTTGCACAGAACTTTTTATTTTATGTGCAAAAATTCACATTACCCGGTGGTATGCATTGAGGTAGCGAGGTAAATGATTTCATTCTTTTCTCCCCCTCTAACTGCACCGCCCCTACCCCTTCCCCTTTACATAACAACCTGAGAAGGAGGTGACGTGTGCACTATTTAGCACCTTGTAAGTGTATTGTAAGCCTTTTTCCAGCTACGGGTTTGATCAGTTCAATGAATATATTGCCCTTATAAACATCTAAAGAAGGAAAGTTATTTTGAATGCAACGGTACATAGGTAGTGGACAAAACATGTTGTTCAAGCCCCGGGACTTTGTTCCCTTTAAGAAGGGTCGAGACACAGGATATCCGTAGAAAACACACGGCCGATCATGTGACCGCGTGCTGTTTTTACGCAGTCACAGATAAAAAGCCATTATGTTGCAGTCCCCCCCAGATGCTGCGGTGCTGAGACGGGAGCGGAACGCAGAAACACACGTACGCTGTACTGCAGGTAAGTTTTCTTTTAGGGACACCTCTGGTACACAACCTGGGTGTGGTAACCAAATCTATTTGTTAAGATCTTGCAGTGGGACTGCACAGGTAATACTAGGAGATATTAGTTAGAATCTCGTCCTGATAGAGGTTCCTTTTCCTTTTCCCGTTTTAGATTGCGACGTTATTTGGAGAACTATACCGGGCTCTGCATTACCAGAACTTTTTAATGACAGTTGTTACTGTTGGAACCGAGAGTTCTGCTGCCACAACAATGCACGGAAGTGTAGATAATCTGTACTAAATTAAGTCACAATGTGATATTAGTGTGACATAAATTAATTTGTGTGAACTAGAACCCTCTTTGTGTTTGCAGGGAAACTCCTTTCGGTCTGTATTACATTTGGACGAATAAGCCTGTCATCTTTGCTGTTTAACTCTAATACAAATCCATGACACCGATTGGATTGTGGAAGTAAGGTTTTTTACTAAACAAAAACTCCTTTTTACTAACCAAATAAATTCTTTCACCAATTAGATTTATGCAGTCGTGCAGCGTTATTTCCGCTGTTTGAATAATGGAGGTGCTCATGTTTGTTCACAGGAGGCTCTTCTAGGCCGGGTACGACATGTGGTGAATGTCGAATGGTCACTGCACGTTTAGAATCAACCTTGTGCCAACCGTCCCAGTCAAGTTTGCAAGCTCAACCGCTGTGGCGTTAATGTAAGTGTTTAACCAATGTGTTTGTATTATAGACCGGTGATTTTAAACTTCGGTCCATTATTAGAAATTACTCTTTAGGATTTAGCACCTAGGATAAACTGTGTTTAATAGCAACCTTAAAAACTCATGCGCAATTACATTTTCTAAAAAATAAAAGAATATGCATCATTCTTGATTGAATCACAGGATACAATAAGGTTGTGCCAATAAATATGGTCACTAAAAGAAATATGTTCTCTCCAGTTATAGAGGAGTTGTCTTATGCTTCTAGCATATATATAATAAAAGATTGGTGTTTTCATGTGTAGTGCATGTGACAGAATATACTGAAGAGTCTGTTGTACATTAAAAATACATTAGATGTCATACAATCATGGACCATTCAATTTTGTAATTGGTTTTATTGTGTTTATGTGTTATTTATAGATCACTGTTTATGAACACCAAGTATTGGGGTATACAAGATTCAACTATTAAGACATTTTTTTCCTGAAGATGGCCCTTACATCTATATCGACAAGGACCGTAGGGATAGTGTCTAATGTAAAATGAGGCCGAAACATGTCGACTATCAGAAAAACCTACAATAATAAGAGTCTGGTTTTCTTGACACAAATTATTTGTTTATGGATTACAAGTGTTGTGATTCTCATCCCCACGACATGTGTTTTTCTTTGTTTATTTGTATTTTGTGGTTATTTGTGATAAGTTTTTTGGATTTGCAAACTATGACAACAAATGGAATTATCTTGTCTAGTTTGTCAATTGTTTTACATATTATGACATTTAATACATTATTTTTTAAATGTATTTGATGTTTGGTCCCACCATCTAATTGTTTTGGTTCATTGAGGTTGTTATGTTAATTTGACTTTTGCATGAAAGCATCACCAAGCCAGTTGCCATTGGCGTAAATAGGGGTAATCATTTTCTCATGTTGTGTATATGAAGAAATCCAAAGGGTCATTTTTATTCTAAAAGCACACACAAAGCACCAGTTGGCAGCCTAAATGTATTTATTTATTTATTTACAATTATATAGCGCGCAAGCAGCCCAGGGGCAATGAGGTGCTACACCCTACTCCAGGCCACTTAAAATATATCTCACAGAGCAGTTTTAAACTAACTACATTATTTTCAGATGTTCATATTAAACACACCAGAAATAGTTTATTTTTGGTAGTATGTAATATTTTCCTCACACCATATATAAAGCCTGTTTTTGTCAAACATTGACACACAAACAGGTATGAAACCTTTTAGTCTAGTCTTGAAAGTACATTTCCAAAACTCAAAAGCCTTGTTTTGTGTAGTTTTCTGCTTTTGCAGGTTACTAGTCTTCAGTATGTCTGATTCTTCGAATGTTGGTGTGCATGCTTGGAATATGGTGTGTTGGACTCTGGGGTGTTCCACAGAGTGACAGTTAGTCTTGGAGCTAGCTAGGTGCTGGATGCAAGTGGTTTCGCACTTGGTACTTAGTTATCTGTAAATGGCATAATAAAGTCAATCATACTCATGTGCCCAGGCGTAGTACTTCAGAACCAGGAAGGACCCTACAACATTTTGGCGACGAGGACTTGGAGCTGTGAGGGGGAGCAGCCTTGTGAGACCACTGTCCGCCAACGGACCATCGATCCAGCAGGCCAGCCGATGGGCCCGCTGTTTTCCACCAGCACTACTTTCCCATCTGTGTGCTGTGATTGATGCTGGTAGGAGCGGTGGGCCATAGACAACAGCCCAGGAAGGTGGCAGGAGGCGGAGAGCAGCCGTGGTCCAGGCCGGATTGTTGGCGGTAGGAGGCCAGCTAAGGGGGCTAGCAACAGCCCGTGACGGACCTTCTACATTCTGTGTCCATCACCGGAGAACCGTTGTGCATATTAGAGAGCTGTGGGGGTTGAGAAATAAGACCACCTGGCCAGGATCAAGTTCAGATCGGAGCGGGTTTGTCTGCACCCCGCAGCGTCTCGGAGGGCGATTACTGAGCGATAGAGCGGCAGGCCAGGCGGCCTTAGCACTGTATGCAGGAGCAGAGAGGCAGGTGGCCGCGGCAACGCACCAGGTGGTGGTGGGCCAGGACCACTCAGAAGCTTGTAGTGTTAGAGGACAGCTCTTCGCATGCGACGGCCCCATCTTTTGGTGGGATCTGCGGACCGGAGGTGCATGTGGTCTGTGCGCCAGCTGGTGGGCTAATAATGATGTCATCAGTGAACCTGAGGGGTGGTGACTGTCACGTTACACGCCAGGATTCGGATGGAGACGCAGGCAGCAGAAAAACAAGTCGTCGATGCTGCACTTTCCGCAGTGTTTCCAACAATGGGGTCAAATCAGCACGAGAGCAGACTACGGGCCCCGCCAAGTGTGGATATATGGGTGAGGCAGTGGTCGGTGCTATCAACAGGGCCTGTGTTCAAGGGAGATGCTGCAATGTCTGCAAATCCTTTTCGAGCAGTGGACATTTCTCTCCCAGTGGTGGTTACCTTTGTGTAACGTTTCTGGACTCTTTGGGAGCCTTCCAGTTGTGGCAGTCTGAACTGTGGATGATGTTTTAGGAAATGAACGCCAGAAGATAAGAGGAGTGAGGGTATGGATTTCATTAGGTGTTTGTTCATTGGAGACCTGTGTTTTTGGATTTGTAATGTTTGTTGTCTTTGTGTGTGTTGTTCTGTTATCTCCTGGGGTAAGGGAACGTTTGGACTTTCCTGGGGTGGAGGGTTTATGTCGGTATTTATCTGCTGTGTGTCTGGTATGGTTGGGATGTTTATGTTGTGACCTCACGTTAGTACTGGCTTTACCTCGCAACATTTTGCATTTCCCTTGGGATTTGCTTTCAAGTGGTCTTCCCACTCCTGGTTTTGGACATAAGGATATGGGGTTTTGGTTCTGTGTTTTCAGAGATCTGAAGGCTTTTGGACTCCAGGGTGCGGGGTCAGGACTAACAGACTTGAGGGTGTGCGGGGTCTGGTCAGATCCATACTTGGGGGTGCATTTTTGGTAGAATGTTGGCTGTTATGATGCTTTAACGTTTGTATTTTCAAGTACTGGACTTGTTGGACTTCTTCGCACACCTTTTGGACTCCTGGTCATGCAGGGGCTCGGAGGGGGTTTAAAGCTCTGGGGATATTCGAGCGTTGCAGCAGGGTCATACATTATTTTGTGTTTGTCCTGTGCAGGATGCAGTGTACATGCTGCAGATGTTGTGGGTGTAGTAGGGTGCTGCAAGGTCTAGTTACATTAAGGTACTGCAGTGTGCAGTATGGCGCTGCAGGGTCATCTGTGCCGCGAGGTGCTGCAGGAGTATGGGTGCAGTAAAGTGCTGCAGGGATTTTCAGCCAGAGGTTTGTTGTCATGTTTAGCGGCAATGTGGTGCTGGATCATGTGAGCAGTGAGGTGCTGTGAGAGTATGGGTGCATTGAGGCGCTGCAGGGTCATGTGAGAAGTGAGGTGCTGTGAGAGTATGGGTGCAGTTAGATTCTGCAGGGTTTTGGGATCACGCAGGGTTTTGGAGTCATGTGGAGTCAAGTTCTTTACCCTGTTTTGATTTTTGTTGCAGTTAAGGTGCGTTTGGTTTTCTGGAGGTTTTTTTCTGTCAGGAGGTTTGTGGTGCAGTTGTTCAGCTGTAGGTGCAGTGATGCGTTTTTCTTCTTGGTGGGTTGCAACAAGTTCTGGCGTAATTGTTCTTGGTGGGTGGCGACAAGGTTCTGGCGCATCAGTTTTGCAGGGTGTTTATTTGGGTACTTTTGTTTCCTGTGTGTTTGGAGTTTGCCTAGTTTGTTTGGTTGTGATTGGTTGCCTCATTCAGCAGTTGGGTGACTGACCATTTGTGTGGTTGTTGGTGTGTTGGTTATGGTTTTAGGTGATGGGTTATTGTGCTGTATATGTGGTTGGTGGATCACATTGCTTGTTGGTGTATGTGCAGGGTTACATCCTGTTCTCAGTTCAGGGTTTCCTATCGGGGGAGCTAATCCATTTTCCCCAACAGGGTGTGTTTTGCCAGTCTCAGTTACTGTGTATTTCTAAAAACATAACATCATAACATCATCCCCGAACTCCCCCCCCCCCCCGAATACCCCCGCCTCACCCCCGGGAGAGTAGGATCACATGTTGTTCTAATTTCAAGAAATTATGTACCAAAAATGTCTGAGATTTTGATATTGTGCGGGCACCATTGCTCCATATACTCCGACCTTAAATACTCCAACACCGCCCCCCCATTCCTTCGTAAAGGAATTCTTCTGGACCTGGAGGTGGTGTGTAATCTTTTCCATTGTCATTTGTAACCACACTTTTTGTAGCCAGGTAAACACCAAAGGCTGGTCCTGTTTTTTCCAGTTTTGGACGATTATGACCCATGCTGCAATAAGTAAGCCCATGAAGCTTCTCCATTGTGCTATATGGAGTCTTTTGGCCTGAGGGTCCTTAAGTCCACACAACCAAACCCTTTCCCCCATTTGTGCTGCATCTGGAAATATTTTTGTCATCTCCGTTTGGACTTCCCTCCAGAAACCCTTCACACCCTGACAATCCCACCAGATATGCCTCCATGTGCCCCTTTCCGTGCATCCTCTCCAGCAGTTATCCGACATTTCCGGATACATTGATTTGATCCGTTCTGGAGTGTAGTGCCACTGTGTGATGATTTTGAGCCGCATTTCCCTTGTTTGGACGGCCCGGGTAAGTTTCGGGATACCGTCCCACAAAGCCTCCCATTGATGCTAGGGGTTGTTTTGCATGGTGTTTCGTCTGACAGGGATTGGTTGTTTGCGTGTTTGCTCATGGATGAGCATTTTTGGTCCGTGCCTGGGTGAGGCAAACCTTGGACTTCAGGGTGGCAGTCTAAAGTAGGAGGAGTTTAGTTTTTCTCTGGGGGTCTCTGTGTGTTGGGTGTTTTTGTGCTCGGAGGAGAGCAGGTCTGTGCCTGGGGATGGTGGACCTAGGACCCTAGGGTGGCAGCCTGGGGTGGAAGGTGATTTGTGTTTTAGGGTGGTTGTCTTCCTGTCAGGTTTGGTGTGTCAGTTTTTCAGCTAGTCCTTTGATCATTTCGGTGAGCTCTGTTGACTGCCACTGTTGGTGTGTCGGAGGTGTGTCAGTAGGTTTTGGTTGGTGTTTTCGGTGTTGGTTATGAACGTAGGACTTACTGTCCACCTTCGGGTGTGTACGTCACTGTGGGGATGTGGAGTATGGCGATTTTGTTGGGTGCTTCAGGTTATTTTTCACTGCCCATGTTTAATTTCCTGGAGAGGTGTCCAGTTCCTTGTGGTTACAGTGTGCGTGGTTTCAGTTCAGTGGAAGTACTCATTCGGAGTCAGTCGTTCCTAGTGTATTGGTTAAAAGGGCGTACGGGGAGGAGGTATAGTATTCTGCTTTGTAGGTTACTAGTCTTCTGTAAGTCTGAGTGTTGGAATGTTGGTGTACATGCTTGGAATATGGAGTGTTGGACTCTGGGGTGTTCCACAGAGTGACCGTTATTCCTGGAGCTGGCTTGGTGCTGGATGCCAGTGGTTTCCCACTTTGTACTTACTTACCTGTACCTGGACAGTAAAGGCATTTATCATACTCGCATGTCCAGGCGTAGTACTTCAGAACTGGGAAGGACCCTACAACATTTTATCTTCTGCTGAACTGCATTCTGGTATGTGTAGTCTCCCATTCAGGACAAGAAGCATAATGCCACAATTTAACAATTTTTGCCTAACATGATTTCATAAGGTTTTATATGTTTGTCTGAATACCTTACTATGGTTTGTGTACTTTATAAGGCATTATAGATAAAAAATAGAGTTCTGTTCAAAGCCAAACATGGGGCTAAGGGCAAACGATGAACAGGCAAGCAAGTGATTTATATATGCCCAGAGGCTGCAATCCTGGAGATGTTATTTTTCCTCATTGTGGCCAAGTGGCGTTTTGTAGGGTATTAGTAGATAATACATGTGGGTGGGCACACTTATTTCTGAAGGTGGCCGCTACCCCACTTGGGTATTTTGGAGTCTGGCAAACAAGACCACATGAAACTGTCATTAAAACACGTCTCTTAATGGGATTTTGTTTTCCTGGAAATATTTCACTATAGATGGTTGAGATTAAAAGGTGGGCCAGCGTAGTTGTGGGAAAATCTCCCCTCTCAGGTCATTTTCTGGTGTTGATTAATGTTTTTCAAACGCCATTGCTCTTTTGTCTGGTGCACTTTCTTCTAAGGGGAAAGGTTAATTGAATCAAACGTGCGTATGTGGCCAGACGTTCCCACATCTAGTAATGCGAGGGAGCCGTATCCATCCCATAGTCAAAGCACCATGTTTTACAGCGCATTTTGCAGCAGCAAGGGGAGAAAAAAAAGTCATACGATTTACAGGAAGATGTAAACATAACATCTCAGCAACAGTCACCTAACCTGATCAGTTGCCGTTGCATCAAAGACTCATTCTGTGAAATTATTTTCTGTAATATCACGGGTCACCATTTATGCAAATAACTGGGCCCTGTACATCTTATGACATCCAGGGCCCTGCAAATCCTATGGCCGGCCCTTGTCATGCGTGCAGGTTCTGTAACAAACATCAATATTCACTTAGCATTTCACTTCATGCCCACACAGCAGAAATATTCAAGTACTATTAGAAAGCATGAACAGAGAAGTACCCAGTGAGTATATGCATTCTACTGCCCAAGGCTGATGTGCCAGAAACACTGCCAAGATTAATCTATATATTTCCATCTAGATTTTGGGGCAGTGCATGCCCCAGAACGCCGGGTTTAACGTTATTAGAACCACCTAACATTGTTCGGGGATGCAAATAGTCTTTTTTTTTTAAATGGGAAATCAGCTTTACAGGACACGACTGTAAAAATGACAAACAAAATGGCTGGCGCAATATATACTAAAGGGAGCACGTCTGTGTACTATTTCCGTTGAACATGCCAAGAGCAGGTGGGATGGCGAGCACACAGATGCAGGGATAGCTAGACGGGTAAGTGGGGAAGCTGAGGCAGGTATGTGCAGGCGTCAGGGGGATACATGATGGGATTGGGGAACTCGCCGAGTAAAACAAATGGATGGCAAGCCGAGGAGGCTCAGGTGGCCAAGGATGGAAAGTGGGAGTAGTTCCTGGTCACCTGCTTGGCTGGCTGGCACCACTCCTGCCGTTGCCAATTGCTCGTGATCTTTTCATATGTTATGGTTGCACATTTTCTAAGGAAGATGTGGCATTGTGGTATCAGCACATCAATGAACCAATGCCGTGGAGGGATTTTAGTCAATGGCTTTTCTAAGCACGGCTGACATTTGCTTATTGATGGAAACCAGCTACGAGATATTTTTCCTATTCACGAAACGTTTTGGGATTATTATATTATGGTGCCCACATTCTAAGGAAGCCATACCTGAAAACGTTATCACAAACTCTAAAGCAAAAAGATACAGTAGTGCCCACTTCGAAAGACATTTAGAAGGTGTCTTGTTAAAAGCTTATCCATTTTTAGTGGAGCAATCTTAAAGGTTAAATAGCACTTCTCGTGTATTATTGGTAAAGAGCGCCATGAACTGTCCAACTACATGAACAACATTTTGAATTCCTTATCTGGGCACATACACTACTACTGCTAGGGTTGCTCAGCTTAACTTCTCTTTAATGAATAGTGAAATGTATGGTAAAACAGATTTCAGCTCAGGAAATGAGTTTGGAGGTTCTACTGTGGTGCGTGAAACATTAGGGAAAACGCATCACTTTTGGCTTTGAAAAACGGAGGCTAAGGAAATACATTTATAATCTCCTCATGCTATCTCTGTATCACTAGAGCAAATATGTTGATGGTCACGGCCCTGCATACATGTGCTGCATTGTACAGTATGTATCTTCACCACAAGAAAACAAAAAGCCATACATATTTGTCACTACATTGTAGTGACATTGCTCGAGATTGCTTCAGCTCATACAATTCTATGTCAAGACCGGAGGCTCGGATTATGCTTCTCTTTCAATTTACTACTCAGGCAGCAATGACAAACCAATAATATAAATGGTAACAAAGATCAAAAAAGTACGACATCCATTGGAGATAGTGTCTTTGGTAGTCCTAATATTATTGGTCGCTTAACTGACCGTAGTGAAGGGGGAGAAAGGGGGTGAGAAGTGTGTAGGAATAAAAACTCTTGCTTTGGATCATATAAATATTCTGAGAGTGAAGGAACGCTCGATATCTAAAGATCACAGTGATCTCCGAGACACGATCGCGACCCGTGATTACTGAAAACAGAGTCATTGCAGCTCTCATCTCTTGACAGCACAGTCACAGGTAAAACCTGATATATATATATATATATATATATATATATATATGATACATTGCTCACCGTAATCGTATTTCTGATGCTTGTATCTGCTTAGATTCACATGCTGTGCATAGGCTGACATCTAGTGTAAGCTTCAGAGTATTACAGTTGTTTTCGAAACTCGAAAAGGGACGTCGACAGGGCGTGCCAGTAATACTATCCCTAGACTGACGTCCACTGTACCCATGATCCCTCACGCGTCGAGGTCCCTCATATTGTTATTTTTCTGACATGAGGTAGCATGAGGTGTAGCGCGAGTATAGTTGTATCCAAGCAGATACATATCAGACAAGCTCATAAGCATCCATGAGCCTTCTCTCCGAGGGGAGGAAAGGTGGGTCGCATGTGAATCTAAGCAGATACAAGCAACAGAAATACAATTATTTTGAGTAATGTATCCCTTCTGAGGCTTGTGGAACCTGCTTAGATCACATGCCGTGCATAGATTAGTGAGCAGTGGAAGAAGGAGGAGGAGGAGGAGGAGTTGGGATGTGCGAAGGTTTATGAGTGAATAAATGTCTTAGAACCGCTTGTCCCACTTGTGTATCTGTCTTGGATTGAGTGCCAATGCAATAGTGCTGAGTGAAAGTATGTATTGCGATCCATGTAGCTGCTTTGCAAATACTGTCTATGGGGACATTTGCAATGGAAGCCAGAGTGGCTCCAGTGCCTCTTGTGGAGTGGACCCTTGGCATAAAAGGCAGTGTTTTATTAGATAGGGAATAGCACAGGTGGATACATCTGACTATCCACCTAGAGATGGCATTCTTAGAGATGCAATCTCCTTCTCTGCCTGGCGCTATGGAGACAAATGGTTGATCTGTCTGTCTTAGCGGTCTGGTCTTGTCTACGTAATAGAGGACCACTCTCTTCACATCTAGTGTGTGGAGTTTTACCTCAGCAGAGATTTTGGGTTCCTGGAAGAAAGCCTATAGCTCAATAGAATGGTTTACATGGAATTTGGAGATGAATTTAGGTGAAAATTTATGGTGAGTGCGTAAAACCAGTTTGACCTTATGTATAGTAAAGAAAGGATCCTGCACTGACAATTGGATTTCACTGACCCTTCTTATGGAAGTGATGGCTACTAAGAAGGCAGTTTTATAAGTCAGGTGTTTGAGACTAGACTTGTGCATAGGCTTGAAAGGAGGTCCCATGAGCTTAGCGAGTACCACATTAAGGTCCCAACCTGGCAGTGGGTTAGAGATTGGAGGGTGGAGTCTCTTTACCCCTTACATAAATGCTTTGATGACTGGTACCTTCCACCATGAGACCTTGTTATGGGAAGTGGTGTAGGCTGACAAAGCCGCCAGGTGGACTTTTAGGGAGTTGAACACTAACCCTGCATCTAGTAAGTGGAGCATATAGGTTAGATTGTTAGATGGAGTACAATCAATGGGGTTGATTTGCTTATTCTGGCACCAAATTACGAATCATTTCCATTTATCATAGTAACAGTGCCTAGTGTTTGGTTTTCTCGATTCCTTCAAGATATCCATGCATCTCTGTGGTAGATTGAGATGTTCAAACTCAATGACTTCAGAAGCCATGCTGCCAAGTTCATCGAGTGTGGCTGTGGGTGCACTGTTAGTCCTCTGTGCTAGGCGAGTAGGTTGTACTGGCACATGAGTTTGATGGGATCGCACAACGCCAGTCTGCGCAGATGTGGATACCATGGTTGTCTTGCCCACATAGGAGCAACAAGGATCAGTGTCATCGGTTCCTTGTGTAACTTGTTCACCACCTTCCTCATGAGAGGAGTAGGGGGAAAAGCGTAAGCAAACTTCCCTGACCAGTTCATCCATGGGGCGTTCCCCTTGGAGCCTGGCTGGGTGAACCTGGACGCGAAGTCTGGGCATTGACGATTTTTGCTTGTGGTGAATAAGTCTATAGTTGGGAAACCCCATAGAGAGAAGAGGTGTTCTACGACCTCTTTGTGCTTTGTGTAGACGCGACTTGTGTTCCTCTGGTAGGGGATCTCTGCTCAATGAGTCTGCTAGAGCGTTGAGTTCCCCTGGAACATGCTGTGACGACAGGAACATCTTCCGTTTGAGTGCCCATTTCCAGATTTTCTGAGCAAGTTTGGATAGATTTGGAGAGCGTTTACCCCCCCGCCCCCATTTGTTGATATAAAACATGGCTGTGGTGCTGTCCGTTAGGATCTGCACCGACAGGTTTGTTAAATGGGGTTCGAATGCCTGAAGGGCTTTCAGTACTGCCAGAAGTTCCAGCACATTGATGTGGTTCTGAGCTGCAGTGTGAGACTACAGACCCTGAGCTGTGTGGTGATGGTAGTGAGCCCCCCACCCTGCCAGTGAGGCATCCGTTGTGACCACTGCCTATACATGTGGGTCGTAGAAGGGTTTCCCCTTCGTCAGATTTTCTCTCGTCCACCAGCGAAGATTGTGTACCAGTGTTGGTGAAACGACCACTAGATCGTCCCACTGACCACTTGTCGGAGAACATTGTTTCGCCAACCACTCCTGTATGGGGCGCATGCGCAGGCACGCGTGAGGAACCAGGTATATGCAAGATGCCATCATGCCAATTAAATGCATTACTTTGCGCACCCTTAACTGGCGGCCGGCCTGATAATGTGGTATTTGCAGCAACACATTTTTTACTCTTTCCTCTGAGGGAAAGACCAATCTTTCCTCTGTGTTTAGGATAGCTCCTAGGAACTGTTTGGAAGTGCTTGGCACTAGGCTGGATTTTTTCTCGTTGATTGAGAAGCCCAATTGAAAGAGGTTGATTGTTGTTTGGATGTTTTGTCTGCAAATCAGAGGAGATTCCCCCGTTATGAGCCAGTCTTCCAAGTAAGGGTACACTGGGATTGCTCCCCTGCGCAGGTGCGCTGCCACTACCACCAGTACCTTTGTGAATACCCTTGGAGCCGAGGCTATTCCAAAGGGCAGCACCTTGAATTGGTAGTGCTTGTTCGCTATTTTGAAACGCAAGAATCTGCTGTGCGCTGGGAACATTGGAATATGAAAATAGGCATCTTTCATAACCAGTGTTGCCATGTAATCCCCTTTTTTCAGTAGGGGGATTACCTCTTGTAGCGTAGTCATGCAGAATTTTTGTGGCTTGACTTACTTGTTTGCAGGGTGCAAATCTAATACAGGGTGCATTGTTCGATTTTTTTTGGCACAAGGAAATAAGTTGAATAAATACCCCCCGTTTACCTGGTTGATTGGGGCCATTTCTATGGCGTCCTTTGATAGAAGCGCTGTTATTTCTTCTAGAAGGATCCGCTGATGTTCCTCCAAGTGGACCTTTTGTCGTGGGGGGTGGTCCTGAGGACGTTGAAGTAGTTCTATGCAGCAGCCCCCTGCTACCGTGGACAGCACCCATCTGTCCGAGGTGATACCCTCCCATGCGTGGGTGAAGTTGGAAATGCATCCTCCTACTGGAGATGCATTTGAGGGTACCTGGAGCGGAATGTCACTTGCTCTGAGGTGGGGTGCCACCTCGAGCTGGGCCTCTGCCCCGACCGCCACGACCTCTGTGTTTTCCTCGTGGATAGCCTTGTCCTTTATTGTTGCCATAGGAACCTTGGCCTTGACTGCAGCCGGATCCTCTCTGAGTTTTGGCCCCGGAAACGGCAAAAATTACTGTTACACCTTTGACCAGTAGGTTTATTTGTGAGCTGACCTAAAGATTCATCCTTTGCTGTCTTGAGTGCATCTTCTACAGCTTTTCCGAAGAGCACATTTGGTTCCACTGGCATATTAATCAGAGTGGCTTGTGTTTCTGGCCTAAAGCCTGACTGGCGAAGCCACACATGTCTTTTTATAATAGCCCCCTCTGCAATGACCCTCCCGGCATTGTCAGCTGCATAAAAATTTGACTTGAGGAGACAAGTAGACACGGCCCTTCCGTCTGTAGCCACTTGAGCTAATTGTGATTTAAGTGGCTCAGGGGCAGACGAAAGTAACGCAGAAACCTCCTCCCACTTATGGCAGTTATAACTTGCCAAAAGGGTAGCGTTGTTAGCTATTCTCGTCTGGTAGGCTGCTGAAGAGGTGACCTTTCTACCCATTGCATATATTTTTTTGCTTTCCTTATCTGGTGGTGCCTCGGAGGAAGCAAGGGGCGTGCCTGCTCTTTTCCTTGTGGTGGTGACCACCAAAGAGTCTGGTTTCAACTGGCCTCTTATATGTAAGGGGTCTGAAGGTGCAGGCCTAAACAGTTTTTCCACACGCAGGTTAACGGACCGTGTGAGATTGGGAGCCTCTAAGGAAGGTTGTATTCTGCGTTGTACAGACTTTAGCAGTAGCATAAACTGGCCTACTGTCTTTTTGTCCCCCAATTATTGTTCAGCGAAGTCTCCATCTTCCTGTACCTCCTGTGTATCAATACGGAAGTGTTCCGCCGCTTTGGCTAAGACTTCGTTGAGATGGGGTTGATTGTCGACAGGGGAATCTACCACTGGGGGGTCTTGATTGATAGGAGAATCTATGGAGTACATGTTCGCCTCTTGGTCTTCGTCTTGCTCTTCATCATCCCCATAATAAAGTTAATCTGCTTCCTCTTCAATAGGTTGAGGGTCAGATGTTTCCACAAATGAAAGGTCATCTTGGTCGTCTGGATCTATTTCCGGGTCATATAGATTTATAACCCTGCTTTGTACAGGGACATTAGGGCGAGACCTCTTAGTGGGTGGTTGAGAGTGTAAGGCAGAGGCTAGAGAGCTAGAAGGAGCTGAGATGGGAGGAGTGGAGTGAAAACTTAGAAGTAATCTGTGTTCTTTTCATAAAAAATTAGCCATAAAGGTAATTCTTCGCATAACCCTATCAATATCTTGCGAAGTCCATTCCTTCAAATTTAGGATTACTATGGGTTGAGTGGGAATACCAATATCTTCATTAGTGGGAGGTATAACCTTTGGCCTAGAGTATTTAGATTTCTCTATGGGCTTGGACAGTACATCCTTTTGTGACTTGTCCCTAGTAAGACTCTTGTCCCTATGAGGGGTCTTAGATGACTTTTTATGATGTTTTTCCCCGCCATGGGGCCCAGATGAGAATTTAACAGGCTTTTTGGAACCTGCCGTTTTATCAGACGATAAACGTCGACTTTGGGTGTGGGAGCCGAGGCTTTGTCCGCGGACGATCAGCCTTTGGAAGGATTTTTTCGTGCAACCCACTTGCCGTCTTTCGACGGTTGAACCCTGTCGTGTGGCGATCTTGTACGAGATTGCCAGAGGACCGGGACTCGGTGGACTTTTCACGGGGTGTCGAACGCTGTCGAGTATTCAACTCATCTGCCGAATGTCGACTAGGGCTTCTGTGCTATGTGGCGAGTGCTTTTTCAGCGCTGCCGCTGCCGGTTCTAGTCCCCACAACATGGCCACCGGCCTGTCCTACGGGGACGGGGGTCTGCGCTTGAGTAGCCGAAGCTGCTCTGATGCCCTCGCTGTCCAAAAGGGCGGCGTCGCTGCCATTGCTAAAGGCTCCCTCTACTTCAATGGCCTAAAGTTACCTGGCGTACTGGGCCCAGCGTTTGGTGGAGCGGTCCTTCAAAGTCTTAGGCTTGAAGAGCCTGCACGCTCGACAAGATGTTTCGACGTGGTCGCTCGGGAGACACAAATTGCAAACTAAGTGTTTGCCGACCCAGGGGAATTTGCAATTACACTCGGGGCAAAACTTAAATGGTGTATTTTCCATAATTATGTGCTATGGAAATGGCAGCTGGCTGAAAAAAGTGTAGGAAGGGGAGAATATGCATTCTAAAATGGCCTCCTAATATGGCCTCCCCCCACTCTCCCTAATGTCTGGGCCGAGGCCCGGGGCGGCCTTCCAAGGCCGTACGGTCCATCGCAGTGGTCTCCGATGGGCAGTTTTCTTCTCTTACCTCAGCGTTGTGTTACGGCAGTCGAAGAAACGATCGGAAGAAAAACTATCGTAATTATATAAAGAGAATGGCTTATCGCCAAAAGGAACTCCGCTATATGCGTCCATCTAGCATGGCGTAAGAAAACGATCTGAGGGAACCTTGACGCGTGAGGGATCATGGGTACAGTGGACGTCGCACTAGGGATAGTATTACTGGCCCGTCCTGTCGACGTCCCTTTTCGAGTTTCGAAAACAACAACTCTAATACTCCGCTGCTTCCACTAGATGTCGGCCTATGCACAGCATGTGATCTAAGCAGATTCCACAAGCCTCAGAAATATATATACACACCCACACACACGCAATCTCAAGGAGATTAACACATTAAATAAATTCCTGGCAATATTACAATCCTATTGCCTACATGTGTTCCTCCAGTGATGAGGGTAAGGCTAGTATTAGCTAAAAGAGGAGCCACACGGAAATGACTCAGGTCCTTCAGAAAGCCCTGGTAGCCTCGTTGGGGTAGGGACCTAAACAAATCACTCTGTTGGAGGACTGGCTCAAGTTTTAAACAGGGGCTAGAGGAAATCACAAGGATGAAAGCACCGGAGAGAGTGAAAGGGGGCAGAAAAAAAGCCTGCAGGGCAGATGAGTCCCATACACCCCGGCACAACACCCAAAAACAAGGGTGGTTTAAGAAGGAAATTGAGAACCAATGCGGGGCCTAACAGGTGGCAGGATAGATCATCCGATACCTCAGAGGAGGAGGATGACATTTGGGAGGGTGACTACTCGGAAGAAGAAGTTTACGCAATATCATCCTCAGAGCAAGAAGGCCATAAAGCGCTAAAGAAAAAGAAAAGTGGATACTGAGGAGGACGGGGCAGACGATGACTTCAACCCAGAAGCATTGATACATCCCCGATCTCCCGAATGCGAATCGCCGAAAAAGATAGCAGTACATCTTAAAAAACACCTGATGGCACCGCTGGCGAAAGAAGATAGAAGCAAAATGAGGGCAGAATTTACAAGAACACACCTACCTGAAGGTGCCACTGAGACACCAGCGATAGATGAAAGAACTGTCACATTTATGAGTAAATGCGCAAAAGATGTGAGGAAAGGTTTAGAAAGGTCCTGCCGATCATGCCAAGACAAGATGTTAGACATGGTGGGACAACTCACTAAAATATTACAGAGCGAGGGATCCAGAGAGAAGAGCGAACCGGTGGACCCGATGATTCTAATCGGTGGGCCCAGAGAGCTATTTGTATGCTGGGTAATGCAAACTATGCCTTCACCACAGAGAGGAGGAGATTACTACTGGTGAAAATAGACCCAACACTGAGTGAATTAGCCTCCTCAGAGACAGCGACTGCAGCAAAGGGGAAACTCTTCAGAGATTCGTTCATTAAAGACTAACAAAGTTCATAAATTCTTACGCAGTACTGGATAAGGCACAAGCATCTCTCAAGAGAGTGTTCAGAAGACACATTTTCGGGAGGGCCAGCAGATGGGGGGAGGGGTCGCTCTGTCGGCTGCTTCCCATTCAAGAGACCCTATAATGATAGAGTGGAGAGATCAAGAAGATCGGAGACAGACACCTTTCTTCCCCTCAAGGGGTAGAGGAAGGGACAGAGGCTAGTGACATGGAGATCGTCAACAGAATTCCACAGGTGAGAGCAAACAACCTACGTGTAGTTACCCCAGCAGTGTGGGGGGAGACTAGCAGAGCATAGAAGAAACTGGCATGTTACATCCAGAGATACCTGGGGACTAGAAACTGTGTAGGGTTTCCATATAGATTTTCACATGTTACCACACCAGAGGAATCCCCCAAGAAGTTTATGTCTAAACAAAGAAGACATACAGTTATTAGAGGAAGAACTGAGAGGGCTGGAAAGCAAACACGCCATAAAACAGGCAGACTTCTCAACAGGTTTCATAAGCAATATGTTCCTAGTGAGGGGAAAACACAAGGTGAGACCAATCATAAATCTGAGCAGTTTGAACGAATGTGTAGTATAGAGACACTTGAAAATGGAAGGGATACACCTTCTAAGAGACACTTTAATTCAGGGTGACTGGCTCGCGAGGATAGACCAGAAAGACGCATATCTGACAGTACCCATAGCGACAGAACACTGAATATTCCTAAGGTATATCTGGGGAGAGTCAACATGGGAGTTTCGGTGCCTACCCTTTGGTTTGGCATCTGCACCATGGTGTTTCACCAAAGTAATGAAACCAGTGGTGACCCACCTCAGGGGCCAGGGGATAAGACTCATAATATATCTGGACGATATATGCATTCTGTGGCAGCACAGAGAGACACTCCGAATAAAAGTACAGACGACAGTGAATCTATTGCACAATCTGGGTTTCCTAAAATTGGAAGATATCCAAAGTACTGTCACAACAGACAATGGAATTTCTGGGGTTCACAGTAGACACAATACAAGGATCTCTCAGCTGGGAAAGGGCACTGGAACACACTAAAGAGGTGTCAAGAAACGTCAGATTTAGACTCATTCAATTGAACATCCTCTGTAGGACATATATGACTCCCCTCAGAGTTGCTAGGTTCAACAAACAGTCCTTGCCAATTGCCCTTGGTGCGGGAGTGGACAAGCGCACTTAATTCACATGTTCTGGTCCTGCTCCAAAATACGAAGATTCTGGGCCAAAATTGAGCTAGCAATAAGGAGGGCGGGAGTGCATAGATACGAGTGGACCCCACAAGAATGCTTACTGGGCACGTATCCCCGGCTAAGCAAGCACAAGCATGTAGTAAAAATGATGGACCTGGCATGCATACTAGCTATAAGGGCAATCGCCATGGCATGGAAAACACCAGGAGGACCACAATACAAACTATGGAGCAGGGAAGGGCAGCAGTAGAGACCAAAGCCTGGATCGAAGGTAACAGAGGCTCAGACGGAGACACAAGTCCCGCCCTTGAAGCATGGTTGGCCCCAATTAGAGACTTCTCCCTCCTGGGAGACGACAAACCAGGAGGGGCGCATCTTATAAATCAAACGTTACAATCTCCCAAGAAGTAAGTAGAATGGTGGCTACATCACATGGATGCATGGAACGGGAGAGCCGTATTTGGCTCGTCCCTGGACCTGGTCATCGAATCCGACGGCAGCAGATGGGGCTGGGGAGCCCGATGCGGGAACCTGTTGACAGGGGCAGGTGTCGGAACAGGAGACAGCTCTACACATCAACTGTCTAGAATTACTAGCAGGGTCCTTCTGTCAGAATGCACCAAAGTATCGACCGAAAAGGATACAATATTCAAAAGGATACAGGAGGTAGGGTCTTCCGGATCCCTGTTCACCCGACTTGATAGTCGTGAAGTCAACAAAGACCTTCCAAATGATACAACCCTCTGGCTGATAAAACAGGCAGAGCGATGGATCACTGGAAAGGGCGTGGGTAAGGTATAGTAATCCAGCCTAGGACAAATTAAAGTATCATGAATAACTGCTCCAACCTGAGTATGATGAGTTAGATAATGGCAGGAATGATCACACTGACCTGTATCTCTGGGTAGAACAATCCAGAAGTCTCTTGATGGATTTGAATTGAAGAACAAAACGACAGGGAAGGGAAAATTAGTAAGGGAGACTTATCCCGGACGGAACGAGGCTCACGCTAGATACGGGTTGAATTCACCACAGGATAGCGTCCAAAGTTCAGTTCAAAGTCACTTCCAATAAACCTTGAAAGGCTTCCTTCCCACTTAGGGATCAATCCTTCTGTTAGTTCCACAGATGCAGGAGTTAGAAGAAAATAGTGTTTGAAGACAACGTGAGCGTGTGGATTTACACGCGGGCAGGAATCGCGCAGCCTGGGCCAGCCGCGTGTGAAGACAACGTGCGCGTGTGGATATTACACGCGGGCAGGATTCACGCAGCCTGGGCCAGCCGCACTTGAAGACGAAGAGCGCGTGTGGATGTTACACGCGGGCAGGATTTACGCAGCCTTGGCCAGCCGCGTATGAAGACAAAGAGCGCGTGTGGATTTACACGCGGGCAGGAATCGCGCAGCCTGGGCCAGCCGCGTGTGAAGACAACGTGCGCGTGTGGATTTACACGCGGGCAGGGTTCGCGCAGCCTTGGCCAGCCGCACTTGAAGACGAAGAGCGCGTGTGGATTTTACACGCGGGCAGGATTCACGCAGCCTGGGCCAGCCGCACTTGAAGACGAAGAGCGCGTGTGGATGTTACACGCGGGCAGGATTTACGCAGCCTTGGCCAGCCGCGTATGAAGACAAAGAGCGCGTGTGGACTTTACACGCGGGCAGGATTCACGCAGCCTGGGCCGGCCGCACTTGAAGACGAAGAGCGCGTGTGGATTTTACACGCGGGCAGGATTCACACAGCCTTGGCCAGCCGCGTATGAAGACAAAGAGCGCGTGTGGATTTTACACGCGGGCAGGATTCACGCAGCCTTGGCCAGCCGCGTATGAAGACAAAGAGCGCGTGTGGATTATCACGCGAAGGGATAGCTCCAGGAATCAGCGTGTGGCGGAACACACGCTATCGAAGGCCCAAAAGTAGCTGTAGGAATATACCAGGATGTAGATCAGAGGTTCAGCTACACGACGCCAATAGAGACGATCAGAAGCAGCGAGTGAAGTTTCTACGCTGCTTAAATACGTGATACCGTAGTTCACGTGACGAAGCAAAAGTCACGTGAAGTTAGCGACGTGAAAAGTGTAAACGTCGTTTTCCCGGTAACGTATCGAATAGCCTCCATTTGGAGTAGAACGGTCTAGCTGTTCTACGAGCGTAGCGTCCAGCATGCATGACACCTTCGCAGTGAAATGCTGGACTCAGGAGAAAGCACAATGTTGTGTCCTACCAAGATGGACAACATCTCAGCGATAAGATATATAAACAGACTGTGAGGGCCGAGGTCCAGACTATTGGCAGAAATGGCAAAGGAATTCTGTGAACTGTGCCTTCAGAGACCGGTGTCAGTGACAGCAGAGTACCTACCAGGCAATCAGAATGAAGTGGCCGACTGGAACTCCAGATACCTCAGGGACGCCAGCGTTGGAAGTTGGATGAAGAGGTATTCTGAGAACTGATGATTTGGTGGGGACCATGCCAGGTCGATCCCTTTGCATCGAGATTGAACAGCCAACTACCTTGTTTTTTCAGCTGGAGGCCGGACCCAGGAGCAGAAGCAACAGATGCTTTTCTCCATACATGGGTTCAACAAATGAATTATGCATCCCCCCTTCTCCATGATTGCAAGGACACTAGCCCAAGTGAGGAGGCAGAAAGCATAACTAGTTCTGATGACTCCAGACTGGAGGGGACAGGTGTGGCTCTCCAGCCTACCACGACCCAGTAGCTCCACCCAGGTACGAGTTCATTGTACGGGACCCCAGAGGCCTCAGCCATCCACTAGTGAGAATAGGCAAACTCAATCTGATTGCATTTGCAATTTCAGAGGAACTTGTGTTAAGCCAGGATTATCGAATGAGGCTGAGCTCATCATTAATTAATCTTGGGCAACAGGAGCGCAGAGGGCTTACATATCTGCATAGACTAACTGGAATAGCTGGTGTATGAAGAGGGACATACATCCATATGGAACAGATGTGGTCCATGTTCCCAATTTCCTAGCCCAGATGGCAGATCAGGGGAAAGCATAAAGAACCATCAATACGGCCAGGCCCACGATATCAGCAGGACACCCCACAATTGAAGGATTCGCTATAAGTGAACAGCCTCTGATTTGCAGACTTTTAAGAGGAGTGAAAATGTCTAGGCCCCCTAGAGAGAAATACACTCAACTATGGGATGTTGACACAGTATTGGCCTTTTTTCTTTCATGGCTGGAAAGCCAGGAATTATCCAGGAAGGCCATTTCAACCAAACTATCCATGCTTCTATGTCTGTTGTCCTGTAAGAGATCTTCGGACGTCCGAGCGCTAGAGATCAACAAGAAAAGTACATCACCGAATGGGGTGACCTACTTCATAACAAGAAGGACCAAGACAGAATTTAAATCTATATCATACGACTCGTTCCAAGGGCAGCCTAAATTATGCCCAATTAGATACTTGACAGCATACGAGGGAGGATATTACGAGAGACGCAAGACCACCAGGGGTATCCCAATTATTGATAGCATTATGGAAACCATACAAGGCTGTAACACCAGCTACAATAGCCAGATGGCCGAGATGGGTGATGGAACAGGCAGGCATTGACATGGTAAGATGCAGTGCTTATTCAGCGAGGGGAGCGATGGCCACCAAAGCATTTAACATAGGAGCCATAGTAGAAGACATCATGAATCGACGTTTAAGACTTTCTATTTTAAACCAATGGAGAGTATTGCATCGTTAGTGGGGAGCAAGCTTTAAACAAGCATAATCCGAGCCTCCGGGTTTGACATAGAATTCAGATTTTCAACACATTTGTTCCAGAAAGTCATAATTCTATTAAAGACACGGAGGCAAAGTATTATCCCACCCTGCCAATCGTATAATCAATGAGAAATGATGAATAAGTATAAAACTGTTCTTAAAAGGTATGTTATGGTATGTTACTTGGCATGTATATAGCACCTTATATATCATTGGTATGACCTCAAAGCGCTGGTAGGTTGAACGCCCTCGGGAACCGCAGTTCAAGTCAGGAGAGAGAGAGAGAGAGAGAGAGAGAGAGAGAGAGAGAGAGAGAGAGAGAGAGAGAGAGAGAGAGAGAGAGAGAGAGAGAGAGAGAGAGAGAGAGAGAGGTATTGTGCGTGGGTGCACTGGATATGTGTGCAGCTGGTGTGGTTGTTGCATGATAGCTGCTTCTTAGCAGTAGGTATTATGCTGAGGAAATCAGTTGGATGTGTTTGATCTGGAGGATGGACACCCAGACTGAGTTCTGGCTGCATTAGGCATGAGGAGACGCCTAAGATAGCCGGAATGTGCTCAGCTAGCTGTGTTTAATAGGATGATTAGATGTTCGTGGGGTCATGTTAGTACGAGAACAGCTAGACCTAATTTATCATGGTATAGCTGTGTTCTAGTTGAATGATGGTGTATAGGAGAGAGTAAGCGTAGTAGTGTGATATGGTGGTTATCAGTAAAGCGCCTGCGACCAGGCACGAGATCAGGACAGGGGGGCCTACATAGCGGCATACATATATAAAGCAACAGGATGTATAGGGGTAAACATGTGATACAGATAACATGGGGATACAGGTACATAGCATATATAAACACAGCAACACTATTAGGCACACTTTCTAAGTTCAAACTTTAACACAGTGACGCTATTAGGCACACTCAATGACGTTGGCCGCACTTTCTAAATTCAAATTGTAACACAATCTAGATGCAGGATTCGATACAGTGATGCTATTAGGGCACACTCAATGATCTTGGGCACACTTTGTAAATTCAAACTTTAACACAGTGACGCTATTTGGCACACTCAATGTAGGTGGGAGCACAGTCTAGCTGCAAGGTTCAATATAGTGATGCTATTAGGGTGCGAATAATCGTTTGACCTTAATATGTGACTGTACGATGTAACACAGTAGAGCTTTTAAGATTTTTAATTAAGAGTGGTAGGGCTTTCTGGTGTGAAGTAATTGCTACAGTCCCCACCCTTGCCACACTTACTTTTTTGGTTGGTGCTGTTTCCGGCAGGCTACTGGCTTCTTGCTTCTCCTGCGGATACCTGCAGATACTATCTGGAGCCGCTTCTGTAATAGCCGCCCTTTGCTACGGGGTCCTTAGCCGCAGGGGCTGCCGGGCAGAGGGCTACCCCGGAAGAGTCGGTAATGGGCAGTGGGCGGACCAATAGGGAAGAGGGGGTGGGCTAGGAGGTGGGAAGGAGGGAGAAGGAGGAAGCAGACACGGGGAAGGGAACCAGGGGACAAAGGGGCTGCTGGCTCGACGGAGCACAGCCAAGGTTGTAATTTTTGGGCAATATTGGGCCCAGATGGCTCGAGCCGGGCTCACTCACCTGCTTCCAGCAGTTGTAGGGAGAGTGGAGGCATGGAGCAGCGCAGGCCGTAGGCCTTCGGTAGCAGTGGAGCAACTGCATAAATGGATATGAAGATATGAAGGTATTAAATGTTATATACCATAAAGTTATAACAAAATTTGAACTGTCGGAAGCATACGATTGTCCCGCCCTCTTTCAACTTACAGTCACTGAATATATTTTGTTTTACTAGGTATAGTGCTGGATTCCAAGCAATCGGGGAACTGAAGAAAGACTCCGATCACACAACAGGATTGTGGTTAAGAGTAGATGCAATTTCAATCAAGCAAAGAAAGAGGAAGTGGAAGAGGATTTTCAGTGTGGTCATGGTTATGGACTGGACTGATTGGTTATTTTGTTCACGTGGTCAGTTAAGAGACCAATAATATTAGGACGACCAAAGAAAGTTCACGTGGTCAGTTAAGAGACCAATAATATTAGGACGACCAAAGACACTATCTCCAATGGATGTTGTAGTTTTTTGATCTTTGTTACTATTTATATTATCTGTCATTGCTGCTTGAGTAATAAATTGAAAGAGAAGCATAATCCTTCGCCTCCGTTTCTTTAATAGAATTATGTCTTTCTGGAACAAATGGGTTGAAAATCTGAATTTTCTCACATGGTTTTTAGCAGTGCAGCAATGGCTCCCTCTGCTGGTTAAAAAAGGTCGGCGCGCAAAGAAGCAGACCAAAACATTGCGATAAGGCTCTTTTTCTTTGAAATGCCAGGTGCAGTGACCACGACAAGAAACATAACATTATTTTCTGTGGAAAGCCTTGAGAACTTAGGCTGCACTCTTTCGCTCAGCAGTGCAACGACTCTATGATAAGGCACACATAGCCTCTTGCATCTCTCATCTATCTACCGTGTACCACAGGATCAAGGTGCAGCGGGGGCCCGATTCTGAGGTGGTGTTTTCCTCCATGAAGGAGGAACACTTTACTTACAAGCACGTTATTCTCGTGAAGAAATAATGTGGTGCAGGGACATGAAAGCTTTGGCTTCTGCATGTATGACTTGACAAAAGCCCTAGTAACCATCAGGAATGCAATTCAGCCTCATGGAGGGGATTCTCATACTGGCAGCACTGGTCTAGCATGGCAAAAGTTAAAATAGGTGTCGTTAAACTTCACTGCTCACTTTTCCCCTTTATGAACAATGCATTTCTGACTGCAGCAACACGTTTGTAGTTTAATGAAAGTTTAAGAAAGCTTTCTTAACTAGAAAAGTGGCAGTCTATCAAGAAATACTTGCAATCTCACTGGAGAGATTGTTTCCCCCACAACTGGCGATTGTAGCAGCTTTTGCTGCTTCAAAGCACGACACCTCCCCTCCAATATTTCCACCCACCTCAGAATGATGGTGCTGGAAACTGGAGGGGAGAATGTCATATTCCACACACTTTATCACACGCTCGGAATCAGGCCCGAGAATCGACTGTGGGATGCACATTTTCACAGAGAACTTCATACCCATTGGATCCATTGAATCAAAGCAAGATGGTCAAGCTCTACAGGCATAATCATTGTAAATGCTCAACACAAAGTGACTTGAAGCCATGCGAAGGCCTATACAACACTTTAAAACCTTTCAATACACAAAACTAATGTAACTTTACATATTACTAATAGTATATAACCTCAATAATAGTAAAACAGGGTTGGGGAAGGGGGTCAAAGGCAATGGGCATAACAGAAATTACGTAGTCTTCCTCCCACCCGACTGTCACTTGTCAGTTGTAGAATGAACTGCACTGAACACAAACATATTAGTTAAATATATGCTAACACTCCCCTAAAGTTTACTTAGAGTTCCCAAACAACTCTCCCCCAACACCCCGCTCCACCATCCTGACACCTGTCAATTGAGTGCAGCTCGTTTTTCCGATTGCATAATGCTATCTGTCGTTTGCCATTCATTTTAGGAAACCTCAAAACTACAAGTACCAGAATGCAAAGAAATAAAACAGGGCTGGGTATGATGAAACACTATCACCTGATATGATGCAATTTAAAATATCTGCATAGAGAACCTGTGGGTCCGCACATGTTTAACAAGGGGGCGGTGCGCTTTAATTAATAGCAAATTCTCTGAATAATATTATTTGTGTTTTGGTTTAAACCGTACACATCAAATTCATCAATAAAGAAATCCTATGAATATACAAAAGATTTTGCCATAAAGAAGTACATACATACATAGAATTCATGCATTAATTAAAATTCAAACATTAACACGACTAAAAACCAAGTAAATCTAAAGATCCCTGAGAAAAGTCATCACAATCATCCCACTAACATTCGCCTCACCACCCCGATCAACATACCATTAATAACAATATAGTATTCAATCCAGCAAACTGATCATCTTCAGAAAACACAAGAGTGCATGTGTCAATATAAGGGAATTACCCTGAATGATTGGAGGGCAAAACACTTTCACAGTCTGCTCCACAGAACCTGCAGACTGCTTCTTCTGGGGCCAATTTGTACCTTGTACACTGCAGTTCTTTTGCGTTTAGAAAACCGGAATCTCATCATCGTCCTTCTCAAAAAGGGAGTGGGTGATTTGGCCAAGTACACGCTTCTTTCTCCTAGTTTCTGATATTCATTATGTATATTAACATAATGCTTAAATCTATTAACTGCGTTACAAGTTTTGCACTAGTCATGGTGTAATAAGAGTTTTTTTTTAGCTCAACCTATGTTTTCCAGTAGATCAGTAGTGACATACATTTCATTTGCAAATTTCTTTCACATATATTCACATAAGCAAGTGTCTCACTCTGTGGACTATTGCCAATCAATTCCTAAAGGGTGCTTTCCGGAGGATATATCAGGTTCTTACAAAGGTTCACATTTACCATAAAAAATAAGAATTTGAGGATCTCAGTCCCAACTCGTATCATATTACAGCATTGGTACGCATGGTGGAAGAGCTAGGATTTTCTTCCATATCAATCCCTCAAATTTAGAGAGGTCATAGGCGTCTAAAAGACGATAAATCGCTAGGCAATATGCCAGTGCTGGGATAACTTTCTTTTTGTGGAATGTAATCAAGGGGTTAATAGAAACTTCCCATAGCAAATTAATACATACTGCATTTGTGCTCTGAGCTGAATGGCCTAAACCAGTCAGCAAAGTTTCCTGAGAAGGGCTTGCGGTGACGGTGAAGCCCAAATATTTTAAATTTGTTAACATGATCAAGTTTTACGTTGTTCAACCACCAATTAAATGGGTCTCTTTTTCCGTTTTTATATTCAGGAACTGAATGATTTTAGACTCCTCACTATTTATTACGAGGTCATTCTTCAGCATATAATTATGAAAGGCAGTCAAAGGTTGCTGCAGCCCAATGCTTGTAGTATTAAAGAAAAATACGTCGTCTGCATATGCGATGCAATAGAATCTGACCCCATTAATCTTGGGAGACATAAAGGCAGATTTTGCAAGCTTCCTGCCTATATCTGCCATGTATAGATTGTAGAGACATGGTGCAAGAATGCACCCCTGTCTAAAACCCGTAACAGTGGCAATGGGTTCAGAGACTTTGCCCTGTATATTCAGTCTCACCTGCAGGTTAGTGTCTGCTTGAAGATGAATCAGTATGTTTAACAAATGGTTGGGAAATGGCCAGTTTTTTTTACTTTAACCAAAGAGAATTCCCATTTACGGTGGTAAAAGCCAGGGACAGGTCTATACTGGCCATAAAGGCAGGGTCTGTCATCTTATTTCATGAAAGCCGCTGCAGTTCGTTTATCAGATAACCATTTAAAGAAGGGCCAGTTCCCATCTAAACTCAGTTTGAAATGTGTTTAAGATGCTAGGACTCCTGACCCAGCAGTTTAGTTCCTTCAGAACTACATACGCAAAGATTTTTGAATCAGCATCCAATAATGCGATTGGTATGTAGTTCATACGGTCTAACTTCGGGTCCATTTTGTAGATGGGAACTTTAATAGAAGTCTTCCAAGAGGAGGGAGCTGTACTGGCACTAACAATATACGGAAACAGTCGAGTTAGTATCCTTGCCCATACCCAGGAATTGTGCTTAAAAACACAAATACAAAATCCATTTGGACCTGGTGCCCTTCAACTTCCACCCCACTCTCTACCAATCATCCACCTGTTCAACAACCTAGTGGGAATATCATTTGGCATAATAGTCCCTCCAAGAGGATTCCAAGATGGGGTTTTCTTGGGAAGGATTTATGGCATAAGACAGTTTCCAGATATTAGCGTCCGATTTTCTTAGAATAGTGTTTAGAATACATTTGCCATCCAACTGGTTCATTTTAGCTCATAATGCGTTCACACTTGTTAAGGCATCATGGAGCAAGACACAGACAACAGATTCAAAGTTCAAACAAAATGGTTTTATTAACTTAAATGTCAGCATGGTTGAAAGCCTAACCTGCCCTATAGTAAGGTGGCATTTCCCTACCTAAGGAAACTAAGGAAAGTCTGAGTCAGAAAGTTCAAGTTAAAAGTTTGTCTGTGTCCAAAACCTATACTTGCCCTCACAACTAAAGCTACGCAATGTGTATGGATTTCAGCAATAAAATAAATAGTATTCCAAATAAAGTTCTGAGCTTCTTCCAGCTCGTGGCTTACTTTCCAGCTGCCCTTCCCCAAGTTCCACAAATCCTTGGGGTTCCCTTCTCCAAGTTCAAGACAGTCAACTTGTACTTGTTCTCAATCTTTCAACAGCTCCAAAACAACTTTACGCTCCTTCTGGTTTCTTAACATTTTGATCAGATTGCTTTCTCTTGTTTCACTTCAGCAACCTTTTTCAGTGGTGTAACAAACTGTGGGGGGCCCACTGCGAGCCCTGCTGAGGACCCCCTACCCTCCCAAGGTTCTTGGAGAAGTGCAGGCCGCCCCAAGGATATCTGATCTGGCCTGGGCCACCAAGAATGTGCAATGCTTATGAAGACACAGAACCATTTTACTACACTTTCATGATGCCTGTGTCCACAACATGTGTCAGCATTGCCATTATACCGTTCCATATAGCTGTGCCCACGATATATGCCAGCATTGCCACTGTAAATCAGTTTATGAACCTTTAACCATAATGTATGCCAGCATTTCATTTGTGAATCACTGCTGTAGCAGCAATCTATACTACTATGGTGACTGTAAATCACTTTCATCAAGCTGTGGCCACAATCTATGGTCACCGCAACCTCAGGATATGAACAGTGGCACAGCAGTGCTATATATATTAAATATTATGCATATAATTTGCAGATGTGGAAGTTCAGCAAAAAGTAAACTATTGTCAATAGTGTGGCTCGTCTGCCACTCCATAGATATTATTACCGCAAGTGGCAATTAAAACCATGAGCAATGTTTTTTTAAAGGAGAACACAGAATCTAAATCACACATTCAATTAAAAGTGAGAGTCAATTTCTTTTTTTTTTAAACAATTTTATTTTAAATCGGCTGCACAAGTGGAGACAAAAGCATTTACACAGAATTACAATAATTATAGCTGCTTATGATGGGAAGATTCTTCCCCAGCTCCCCGTCTTTACCCCCCACCCCTCCCACTCCGCAGGTTCTTGAATCCCCCTGGTCCGGCGGCAAGATGTTGAGTCTCTAGTTCGGCATTGTCCTGCAGGGCCAGTCGTACGGAGCAGGGTTTGTGAGTTTGTGCTGGAAAGCTCCGGTCATGCTCTATAATCGCAGTCCAAATGTCTGTGAACCTAAGTAGTAAGCCCACTTTGGCCGCTGTGACATTCTCCACTTTTATGATGTCCCAAATTTTGATCTGCCATAGAGTCACCGAAAGGGCCCGCTGCAGTTTTCCAGGTGCGCGTGATCGTGATCCTTCCAGCTAAAAGTAATTGTGTAATACGTTTGGCTGACCTCCCTGACCTCGGGTATGACCCTAGCGCTGGCGCGCCCAAAAGGACCACCTCTGGTTCTCCGGGGATTGCAACTTGAGTGATAGTTTCTATGGCAGATATGCAGTGGCCCCAGAAGACTTGAACGGCGGGGCAAGTCCACCACATATGGAAGTACGAGCCGAGCTGTCTGCATTTCTGCCAGCACTGAGGATTAAGGGATTTTTGGAACTGGTGGAGGCATACTGAGGGGCCGGGGGGGGGGTTTGGGAGTACCAGCAGAGGAGCAGGTTAAGGGCACACCCCCTCGGTTTGTGATGTAAAACGAATAAGAGTAGCTTCTAGTCCATATGTCTACCCAGGTATGGTCCACCAGTTAGCGCCCCAGATCCGTTTCCCATTGTGCCATGTATGGAGGCCTAGGGGAAAGCATGTCTTCTTGTAGCAGTTTGTAGAGGCTAGAGATCTTCCCTCTCGCTGGCGCCCCCTGCAAAGTAAGTTCAATAGGGCTAAGATTTTGGGTGGCTTCCTGTCAGACCAGAGGGTCAGTGCACCAATGACGGAGTTGGGAATAGGAGAACCTGTGTTTCGGCTAACTGGAAGGTCGATTTACAGTTTTCGAATGTCCATGGTTGAGGGGATAGATCCAGGAGAAAAGGCTGGATTATGAAGGACCGGGGAGTTTGGACCCAGGCCGCGTGCGATTCCCTTGGATTTTAGTGCCCAGTCCCACATGCTGAGAGTGCTTTTGGTTGAAGTAAGTAGCCCTGGCCAGGCCCTCCGCAGCGGGGGCGAGACATATGGGAGAAAGCGGAGGGGAAGCGGGAGTCTAGATTGCTTCAGTTACACTCACTTCGGGGGGCGTGTTACTATAAGCCAAGACTGGAAGCGCCAGTTGTGACGCCACTTGGTATTTATGCAGGTTAGGAACCCCCAGGCCTCCCAAATGAGAGCTGCCCATCATTACTTTTTGAGGAATACTGACTTTCCCCCCTGTCCATATAAACCGGAGCATCTTTTGCCATAGGTGTAAAGGGGGGGGGGGGTAGTGGGACCATGACGGACAGGGAGGAGCAAAGTAGAGGAATCGCGAGAGTAGATTCATCTTGCAGGCCATGATCTGCCCTAAAAGCGATATTTCCTGGGAGGTCCAACGTTCAAGATCTTTCTCTAATTCTTTAAAGAGAGAGGGGAAGTTCAATGAGTACACGTCTTTCGGACGGGCCGGGATCCGGACCCACAGATAAGGAATGGAATTCCCATTTCAATGAACAGGGCAGAGGGTTTTGAGGCACTCCAACTCTGCGGGCACTAGACCCACCCCCAGGGCTGAGGATTTCTCATAATTGATTGTGAACCTCGCAACCTCTCCAAACTTGCATAGTTCTTGAAGGGAGGACACTAGTGAGGGTTGAATATCTGTTATGGACGGCAACACGTCATCGGCATAGAGCGAGATCTTATGCCGAGAGGAGCCGATTGGCAGTCCCTTGATGTTGGGGTCCATGTGAACCCGTCGGGGCAAATGGCTCCATTATCAGGGAGAACAAGAGGGAAGATAGGGGGCCTCCCTCTCTAGTTCCACAGGTTAGGGGAATGGGCGCTGTTAAGTTGTGATTGACTCGCAGGGTGGTTTTCGGGGATCAGTAGTTGGCATGAACCATTTTACAAAAGTTTGAGCCAAAGTAAAAGGCCTCTAGGGTAAGCTGTAGGAAAGACCAATCCACTTTATCAAAGGCTTTGGATGCATCCAATGCCAGCAGTTATAAACCCCGTTTGGTCGGCGTCGACTAATTTAGGGAGGACAGACGCCAAGTGGTTTGCTAAATTATTTTAGTACATATTGGCGTCTATGTTTAATAGGGCAATGGGTCTATAGGAGTTGTTTTCTCCGAGGTCTTTACCAGGCTTGAGAATGAGGATGGTTATAGATTCCTGCATGGATGGAGTAATGGAGCCTGAGGAGCCAAAGGAGTTGAAGAGGGCCGTCAACGGGGCTACCAGTTGGGGACAAAACCCTTTGTAAACCTTTGTTGTAAACCCATCTAGGTCCGGGGCTCTAGGCTTCAGAGATTTAATGGCTGCTTCTACCTCCTCACCTGTGATCGGGGCATCCAGTCTCTCTCTGTCAGGCTCTTCGAGATGTTGGAGGTAGACTCCTTGAAGGTAGCTTTCTTGTTCTGCTTTATTACGGGGAGTAGCCGGCATTGTCTCGGTGAGATGGGCCGCTGCCAACTGTAGCTTGGTCTGCTCTGTGTAGTGAACCTTGCCCTGCGAGTCTCGTAGGCGCACTATGGTATTCCTTCTCTTCATCTTGGCCAGTTTATCTACCAGAAATGTGTTCACCTTATTGTTTTTGGCATAGTAGCTCTGTTTAGATTTGGCTAGCATATGGGCCATTTCCTCCACGTAATGGGCTTCCATCTTAGTTCGGGCTATCTGCAGGGAGCGATGGACCCTTGGCGACCAGCCTTTCTTGTGTTTGCCCTCTACGGTTTGGTCGTCTTCTTCCAGCTTCATGCAGGTCTCCTGTTTCTGTTTTCAATACGCAGCCCCATGGGATATCAGCTCCCCCCTGACCACAGCATTCATAGCATCTCAGGTGTTGGCTGGGGAGGTAGCTTCCACCGGGTTCTCCCGAAAGTAGCTCCGGATCACCTTGGCTATAGCATCCCTCAGTGCCATGTCATTCAGGATAGGATCGTATAGGCTCCAGCAGTTTCTGGGGGGAGGTTCAGGATTATAGGCTCGAACTGTCAGTTTGACCGGTGCATGATCCGAAAATAATTTTGTCTGTATGGCCACCTCGTCGACAAATGTGAGGAGCCAGTAGCATGTCTATCCGGGCGGATGTCCGGTACACATGCGAGAAGAAAGAGAAGTCATTTTCGCCCTGGTGTAACACCCTCCATGAGTCCACCACCCCCATAGCCCTGAAAAGATGGAGAAGTCCGGTTACGATTTTGAAGTCCCTGGGGGCTGGCGGGTGAGATTTGTCCTACAGGGGGTCCGGGACCCCGTTGAAGTCCCCTCCAAAGATTGTTTGGCCTTCAACGAAGGGGAGAAGCTTGGCCTCCAGTGCTTTGTAGAACGCCTCTGGTCCTTCATTGGGGACATAGAACGAGATGAGGGAATAGAGTTGCCCGAAAATTAAGCCTTTAATTCCTGTGCATCGTCCTTCCGGGCAATAAACTGTCTTCAGTGCCCTGAACTGAATTCCCTTAGCCAAGAGTATGGCTGCCCCCCCCCCTTTCTTAGATCCGCTGGAGGCCATCTACTGAAGTGGGAACAGTCTGCTTCAGAGACATGGGGAGTCCAGTGGTAGCAAGTACGTTTTTTGTAGGAAGACTACTGAGCCTTCCAGATGTAGGAGACGTTGCAATGTTGATTTCTGTTTGGAGGGAGAATTTAAGCCCTTCACATTCAGCGAAATGAAGTTCAGTTTCTGGTGCGGTGGCGGTTCCCTGGGGGAGCCTGAGTTCGCCGGGAGGGGGGTGGGGGGGAGGTGGGGTCCAACTCAGTCACCATTTATGTCCTGTGTTCCTGTGTCCCCACAGCGCAACCAGAGTTTTAACTTGAGCTTCCAACTTTGAAGCTGTAACAACGAACCAGCAGATCACCAACCATATTCTGCTGGCAATTTCCTTAACAAACTGAAACTGGGGGTGGGGGGTGGGGGGGAGATTTCCCCCAAAGGCCTGTAGGCACTATAGCGCTTTACGGTAAGGCATGGGCCATGTTAAACCCCGGAGAGAGAAGCATGTGGTGACCCAAGGTTAGGCATAGTGCTGGTAAGTCCGAGGGGGGGGGGGGGGCCCTTATGTGTTGCTCCAGGTGGTTATCCAAGTTGTATAAAAGGGAAAAGGGGTGCTCTCATGTTTGCTGCAGAAGAGTTCCAGTCTTTCGTCCTTTGGTTACTCTCGTCCAGGCATTCCGTCTTTGTTTAGGTGGCTCCTTCCTGACTGGAGATGAGGGTTTCGATGGGGAGACTATTATCCCCTCTGAAGGCGAAGCTTTAAGGATGTCCTTTGCTTCTTCGAGCGAGCTAATAGTGCGGGAGGCGTTGGCCCAGGTAACTTGAAGAGTGGCTGGGAAAAGCCAGCGGTAAAGCATCTTCTGATTCTGCAAGAACGTAGTCAGAGGCCTGAGTTCTCTGCGCCGTTGGACTGTTGCCATTGAAAGGTTTTGGAAAATTTGGAGCGAGGTTGCTTGGACTGTGAGGTCTCCCTCTGTTCAGCTGGCAGCAAGGATTTCTTGTTTAGTAGTAAAAACGTGGACCCGGCTAATGACATCTGGGGATCTGTCTTGCAGTCAGGCTCCCCGGGTGCGTATCCTAAGAGTGTGGTCCAGGAGTAATAGCGATTTCACCAGATGTGGGAGGAGGCTCTGAAAGAGCTCCCCGATATACGAGCGAAGGGCCTGGTCTGCGATTGAAGTGGGCACTCCTCTGATCCAGAGGTTGTTTCTGCAGGCCTTATTCTCAAAGTCCTCCTGTTTCCATGCTAATTCGACACTCTTCCCCTCCAGCACCTGAATTCTTCTCTGAAGATCTGCCCCCGCCGCCGACTGGTCTGTCACCTGGTCCTCCACCTCTCCCAGTCTTTGCTCCGCTACCAAAACCTGTTGGTCGATATGGTCCACCCTTGCCGAGATCCCCGTAGCGCAACTTTTAAAATCCACTTTGATATAGGACATGAAGGCCTGCAGATCTTTTTTTGTCGCCAACTGCCCCGAAATAGGGTCTTGAGGGGGCGGGGGATAGGGTCTCCATCCTCTTATGTTTATCCAGCAGCTGGAGGAAGGCTGCATTGTCTGTGTTTTTGTGGGATTTTTGTAATTTGGCCATCAATCAGGGAAGGTCGGTTGTAAGCGTGGGTGGGCTGAGTTTCAGAGAACGTTCCTGCCGGCGGAGGTGATGCTGGGGGTTCAAAGGAGCACCTTCCTATCTCAGTAATTCCCCCTCCCAGGTGCACAGCACAGGCCTGGCGGGCCCAGCACACCTCTCGGCCCCCGATACACAACAACTCACCTTGCGGGGCAGGGGCGGGAGTCACAGACGCGCCACCTGATGGCTGGGAGTGGTTATCCTTGCTCCCCTAGATGCTCTGGGAGTTCCACCGTGTCCACTTTTGCTTCGCTAGAGAGGTGGAGGCTTCAGGAGAAATGGCTGCCGCCAGATGTGGATGGCTTGAGGTCTTCTACTTGGGTAGCTGGGTGAAGCCCTCAAGGTGGACAGCTGGCGCTTGCTGGAGGGTATTTCTGATGTCCCTCTTGCCTAGAAGGCTAAACTGGTGAGTGCCTATGTGGTCCCTCCTGCCTGGATGTCTGGCGCCTGGGCAGAACTTCGCTCACAACCGCAGCCGGCTCCTGAGTGGGCACAGCCCACCACCACCATCCCGGGGTCCCCCAATGATAGAGGCGGACTCTGCTCTCTCACAGACAGTTGGATCAGGGAGGGAGGGGAGGCAGGATGCGCCCCCAAATTCCCCTCCCGTTCCAGCCAGGACACTGGCACCGGGCCTCCCACAGCTCCTCCCGAGGGACGGGCCTCCACCTTACTCTTCCTGGAGTCGGTGCACCTGGATTGGAATGCCGACCCCCAATGCCTCTTCTGTGAGGGGCAGGCCCATGACTGTCCACTCCCCTGCGACAATCTCACCGCGCTCCGTAGGTCTGCGGCTGCGATCCGGTGCCCCCTGGTTCTTGATACGGGTCTCTGTCACAGCGGCACTTACAGGACCTCCATTTCCCGCAGACTGCTCCAGCCGACCAGCACCGTCGCCCTCAGCGCTCTCCTTCATGCCGGGCTCTCATGCAGGAATGGGTGCTATGGCTTCACTCTGCCCTCGCTGATCTTGTAGCCGCCATCTTGGGCACGAGATCAGCTGGAGTACCTTGGTGGCATTTTCTTCGCTCCCAGGTCGCACAAGCAATCGGCGTTCACCCTATCTCTGCAGCTCCAGCTCCCCTCATTCACCAGGAGTTTGATGCCAAAACGGCCACTGGAAGCGGTCCCTTACATGCTAGACCCATACAGAGGCTAACAAAGAAGTGACCACAATACTGGCAATTCACGCCACGCCTCTAGCACTCAATTTTGTAGTCAAAGTAAGAATGAGTCCAAAAGGAGCCCTGATACGGCATTCAGGGAAAACTAGGTAGAAGATAACCGTGAAAGTTTTAAACCATCCACAAAACCTTGTGTGAAAGACAAAGGCCTGGTATATTCCAGGAATCATGATGAAGGAACCAAAGGGCCCAAAATATACTGAGAGAAAAGTAGCGTTTAAGCTCCTCATAGCCAAATATTAATACAGATTTGTACCAACCAGAGAATTGAGCAGATATATGGCTGAGTGCTTAAATCACAGATTGTAGTCAAACCCTGGCTTCACTATTTAATTAAAGCATGTGAAAGTTGGCAATACATTATATCACACTGTGCCTCATCTGAGAGGCCTAAATGGAGAGGCCCTAAAAGTTGAATAATTTTCACAGTGTACACTATTAGAGAAAACGTAATCATGGATAGACTGTAATGCGGATCGAAACATAGTCATCAGTGAGTTTTAATATATTTCACATCTCGGGGGGCGTGGCCAACTGCGAGATGCGGTGGACGTGCGCTTGAAGAGCTCCCGCTGCCGCGGCTAATATCCTGACCCGAACGCCTGCTTACCAGCACCTGCCGACCCCCAGAATACACCCACTGGTGCAGGACGTCTTGGGGCACACTTGTGTCCGAAATCAGCCCGTAAAGCACCCGTGCTGAAAAACCAGGAGCGAGTGACAGCGGCGCCGAAACAACGCACCAGGCACCCAAGATGGCCGCCGGAGTCATGGGCGCAATTTGAATGGACATCGGAGCGGCTCCGACACCAGCAGCCCGACTCCATCGAGCGGAGCCAAGGCACCAGAGGCAAGCGAGGACCCAGGAAAGGAGATTGCCACGGCGGACGACGACCCTCGCCGGTCGCAGAGACCCGGGCGGCCCTCACCGAAGGAGTGGCGGAGCAGGGGAGCGGAGGTGGAGACCAGCAGTAACACGGACCGGCGGAATCGGAGTCCCGGGCCGCCCATCCGGGCGCGAGGAGACAGGAGAAACCCAGCCAAGCACCGCCGCAGCGTCCCGCGAGCGGTGGAGTCTGCCCCCACCGGTGCCAGTGCCAGGGTCCCCCGCTCCAGGGCACACAACAACAAAAGGAGGACTCAAACGCCCATCCTGATCCCAGACCCCGGCTGCCGTGCCCACGGGCGCTGGAGGCACGGCCCACCTGTGAGCACATCTACCTCCAGGGGAACCAACAGGAGCCATCAGGAGCTCCCAGCCGCCCGTGTGCAACGCTGGTACTGGAGGCCACATTAATATCAGGGCCCCCTGACCCCCACATAAGGCAACCTCAACATTACTGGGAGGTCACTGAAAACTAGGGGCGAGCAAGGACACAACTACAGACAACCCACAGAGGGGCCGTCTCCCTCCAGTTGGAACTACCGCCACCGAGCCAAGCAGCAGACGGTGGGGTGACCCACTGCTGTGCGGGGCGAGTCACTGGGGGCAGAACTCTCTACAACCCCCCTGCCTCACTCAAGTGGACACTGGGCTTCCAAAAGGGAAGCAGAGTGGGAATTCAACGCACACAACCCGGTTGGGTGCGTGAGGCCTCCCTGTGCGACCCATCAACGCCTGCAGAGCGGACAGGCCACCACAGCCGCAAACACGATTCTGGCACCAGGGCCTAGGGACTACCATCGCTCACTGCCCTGCAATAAAGGAAGCACTACTTTGTTAGATCTCTTCCCCCCTCCGCCACGGAACGAGGCAGCTTCCTAACCCTGCCATAGTGCCACCAACTGCATATCGAACTGGGCAATAAGCCTGGGCAGACAACCCCTCGAGCAACCGGACAAGGCTCTGGATACAAAAGCACGCCCGCAGGGCCTAGCGGCAAGCATGGGGAAGGACAAAACTAAGAGGCCCACTGTGCAAAACAGGATTGACCAGTATACGATCCCCCCATCACAATCCCTCGAAACTCAACCGTCGCCTTCTGAAGAGGTGGACCCTGCGCCCGTGCTCTCCCTGAGAGACGTCATGGCAGCGATAGCAGACTCCCGCTTATCAATGGAGCAGAAGATGGACGGAATAAGCTTGGATGTATCCCTCCTCCGACACGACTTGCAGAAGCTATCAGCACGAACTGGAGAGGCGGAACAGCGAATCTCCAACACGGAAGAGGGGCTATACGCTGTGCAACAACAACTCCAAGGAGTCTGAGCCAAACTCAAGATCCTGGAGGCTAGAGTTGAAGAGGAAGAGGGTAGGTCCAGGCGCAATAACATTCGAATCCTTGGCATTCCCGAGAAAGCCAAAGGCCCTTGTATGGAGCTCTTCCTGGAACAGTGGCTAATGGACCCGACCGACCAGAAATCCTTTTCTAAATTCTTTTCTATAGAAAGGGCACACCGAATGCCCACAGGCAGACCCGTGCCCGGCGCTCCCCCACGAACGGTGATAGCAAAGCTGTTAAACTATCGGGACCGTGATGCGCTGTGGCACCAAAGGCACGATCACCTTCAATAGCTCTAAGATAGCCTTCTTTCCAGACTACACGAGGGAGGTGCAGAAGGCGAGGCAATCCTTTGAAAAGCTTAAAAGACAACTTCAAGCGCTAGGAGTCAAATATGGCCTGCTCTTTCCTGCTCAATTGAAAATTTATCATAAAGGCACAACGGTCCATTTTAACGATCCTAAGGAAGCCTGGCGATGGGCGGAGCAGAACATTGAGGGGGACTGGTCGACACCTCGAACCAACAGGAGCAGAAACCCCAGATCACCAGCTGACCAGCGTCCGATGCCGGATCAGCCACCCTCACCGTACCGGCCGGCGGAAGACGGGGGCTGACCTCGGTTGCTTCCCCAACGAAGAACCAGATCCCACGGGCAGGTGCGGAACTCAAACTGTGGAATGTACCGAGCTATGCCACAGAGGCTTTTGTAAGGCGTTTGCACCTTTTATAATGCGGAGGCGTACCGCCATCGCACTTGAGGAAAAGCTACAGGCCCCCCCCCCCAATTACTTTAGTTTAATTTGATCAAGGGTCTGTTAAGTTGACACCCTACCTCTTTTGAGTGTCAGCGATGTTGGGGCTACAGTTACTTAGTGTTGGGGTGGAGTATGGGGAGGGGGAGGGAAGGGAACGTTGTGAGGAGTTTTTTGTTACCCCGGGAGCAGCGCACACTTGCAAGCTCCAGGGTTTGTTATGGTTCATGGCAAGACGAGGCCGCAGTTTGTCCAGACAGCAAAACAATCACCACTTAAGGCATGCACCACAATACATCACCATAAATGGGGACACCTTCCCCGCAAGACACCCGCCCAACCCTCTAACTAAATTACTAGATGGCACCCATTCAATCCCAGTCGACTCCGACTGAACGCCTCAAATCCCTCAAGGTGCTCACATGGAATGTAAACGGAATGGGCTCTGCGATTAAAAGGCGCCTGATCAAGCAAGTACTCAGTAGACACTCCCCCGACGTGGCCCTGCTATCTGAAACGCACCTTGCGGTATCAAATTGCTCCCTCTTCCAACGCACCAATTATAGGGCTGCCTTCCATGCGGGATACACAATGGGATCTAGGGTTACTCTGATTCTCATACATAAACGCATCCCTTTTGCCCTCCAAGGCTTGGAACAGGACCCCCAGGGCCGCTAAGTGCTAATCCTGGGATCACTGTGGGACGAGAGGGTCGCGTTTGTCTCTAAATACTCCCCGCCCGGACTGGGGCAGGAGCTGTTAGATGATCTGACTGCCCTCATAGGCAAACACCAACCGGATAAGTGGTTTCTGGGGGGTGACTTTAATGATGTCATGTGCAACACCACTGACCGTACCCATCTCAGACAGCGCAACCTGGATACTCCCACGAGGCTGTTTAACTTTGCGTCTGCCTTGGGTCTTTGTGACGTGTGGCGAGAGTTGCACCCGGATACTAGGGGGTACTCCTTTCATTCCGGAGCCCACGGCTCCCTCTCTAGGATCGACTACCTCTTTCTCCCGCACACAGATCTTTTCAGAGCACTGTCAGCTGACCTACCCCCCCGGGCCTCTCGGACCACCACCCCTACTTGTGGAAATCCGCATACAGGGCGCGTCTCCCCCTAGAACGTGGAGACTAAACAATTACTACCTGTGTTTCTCCGAGCTCGTGGACCACCTTGCTGAAGTCTCCACCGAGTACTTTGAGCTTAACGACAAGGGAGAACAAGACCCGGTAGTGGTTTGGGAAGCTTATAAGGCCGTCTTGCAAGGAGCACTAATCTCCTGGGTGGCGAACAAACGGAAGGAGAGACCCCAAGATATAGCGAAGGCAGAGGGAGAACTGACCCAAAGGGAGAACGAACACATCCTTGCCCCATCCCCTCAGACCCAACTGTCCCTCAAACGAGCTACAGAGCACCTCCGAAAATTACTAGATAATGCTAAACAAGCCCACTGGGACTCCAGAGCAAGAATTTACGAACATGGGGACAAGGCCGGCAGAATGCTAGCTTGGTTGGAAAGAAGAGATGAGGGACAACGCTGTGTCCGGGAGATTATCACCCCACAGAGTGAAAGGTGCCAGTCGGACGCAGATATAGAGGAGGCCTTTGCCCAATTCTATGAGGCACTCTACCAGGCCCCAACCTCAACGCTGGACCCAACCCTTCTAAGCGACATACTACTCCCAACTGTCAGCACAACAGAGGGCAAGTCTGGACGCTGATCATTCGGAGGCCGAGGTAGCCGAAGCGCTAGCACAATTGCAGACCGGGAAAACGCCCGGCCCTAACGGGTTCCCAGTTGAAACCTGGCAGAAGCTGGGCGGGGACACCGTAACACCCTCCCTCCATACAATGTTACTGAGCGCCCGGGAACAAGGCACTCTCCTGCCGGACCTGTGTAATGCTACCATTGTGGTTATCCCTAAACCTGACAAGCCCCAGGAAAAATGTGCCTCCTACAGGCCAATCTCGTAAATCAATGGTGAAGCCAAGGTCCTCGCTAAGCTCCTAGCCAACAGGCTACAACCGGTTGCTGACACTCTGATACACCCGGACCAGTGTGGCTTTATGCCACACAAGTCAACCCGTCGGCTCCACTTGGCACTAGAACGGGCTCCTATCATTGACAGCCCGCTTGCCCTTCTGGCAATCGACTTTGAGAAGGCCTTCGACTCGGTCCAATGGGATAGCCTTTGGGAGATTATGGAACATATGGGGTTTGGTGAAGGGTTCCTGCGATGGGTGAAGCTGCTGTATACGAACATCCAGGCGGAAGTCAGGGTGAACGGGTGGACCTCTCGATACTTCCAATTGGGCTGGGGCACGCAACAGGGGTGCCCCCTCTCCCCCCTTCTCTTCGCTCTCGTGATTGAGCCGCTGGCCATATGGCTCTGCCAGAGTAAATCTTGGACGGGATTTAGATGGCCAGAAGGACACGAAGATCGAATCTCCCTATATGCCGATGAAATCCTAGTATATCTGGGAGAACCCACCCGGACTTGCCCTATAATGACTCAGATGCTCGTCCAGTACGGGGAATTTAGTGACCTAAGGATCAACTGGAAGAAATCCGTTTTCTTCCCGGTGAAGGGAGGAGGACAGACTAACCCACGAGAATGCCCATACCGTACGGAGCAACTTGGCCTCCGATACCTTGGGATCTGGATAACGACAAATCTTACCAGCTATACCACGCACAATCTCCAACCAATCATTGACCGGTTCTCCAATGACGTCCACCACTGGAAGCTTCACCCCCTGACCCTCATGGGCAGAGCCGCACTTTTTTAAAATGATGGCCCTTCCGCGATTCCTCCACGTCCTTAGGAACGCCCCATTGCAGATCCCGAAATCTGAATTCGACTGGGTGGAGACCCTTCTCAGGGAGCTTCTATGGGGTGGAGGTCAACCACGTATTGCCCTGACTACACTTCAGAGGTCAGTCTGGGAGGGTGGGATAGGAGTGCCCCGCCTACAGACCTGTTACTGGGCCTCACAACTTGTGGTGGTCAATGACCTACTGCATGGGGCCCGGGAACTACCCCATATTAGAGCCGACATGGGGGCCTTGGATGACACTGATCCAATACACTTATTGTATCAATCCCCCCCCACCCTGAGACCCTCCCCGCCAACAACAAAAGCACATATCACCACCATTTGGAGAAATGTACACACGTTTGTGGGGTGGGGGAACAAAATAACAGTGGCACAACCCCTATGGCAAAACGCCAACCTGAGGGAAATTGTGAAATTTGAGCCATGGCCATGCTGGGTGAGGGCCGAAAGTGGGGATGTCTTAAAAGACGGGAATCTGGCCCCGTTTGAGGACCTGCAGCACAAATTTCAACTCCCAGACACCGACCGGTACCACCACATGCAAATGTCCCATGCCCTGAGAATCCACACACCGACAGATGACAATATCCCGGATTACACACCTGTAGAACGCAACATATTGCCTGAATATATCCCCACCAAATGCACATCCATCCTCTATAACGCCATCACATCCTTTGCTACTCCTGAACTGACCAGTTTAAAGGCCAAATGGGAAAGGGATGTAGGGAATATTGACCCCGAGAACTGGATCCGGGTACTAATGCACCCACGGGATACGGCCATCTCCTCTAGACTCAGACTGGTGCAACTCAAAATACTGCACAGAGTGTACTACCCTAGAACTGCACTGTTTGGTTGGAAAAGGGCAACAAACCCGAACTGTCTCAGATGTGGGGAGGAGGAGGGAACCTTCTTTCACATACTGTGGTCATGCCCCCGCATCCGAATCTTCTGGGATGCCTGCTGCCGGGAACTGGCCAGGGTACTCTCTAGCAAGATAGGACTGGACCTGAAGGTCCTAATCCTGGGTGCACCGGGAGATAGCGATTTCAACAAATGGGAAGAACTGTTACTGCACACGGCAGCCGCCCTGATGAAGCGCAACATCGCACATAAATGGGGAGTCCCAGAGCCTCCGACACTGGAGCAATGGGTACTGGACATGGACACATGTGCTATGATGGAACGACGGATATGCAACGCAAGAGGCTGTCCCAACAAAGCTTCTAAAATATGGGGGAGGTGGGAGGAGGGAGGACCCTGATGTATACAGACACTGGTGATGTAACTCTGTACACATGCAAAATGGGTCACGGTCGGGATCTACGTGAATGGTGATACAAGATCTAATACTACTGTATGACTGGTCGAGCCGGCCTCAATTGCTCTAGCTACCCTTTTTCTTTCGTTTACGGTTGTTTTGTTCAGGTTATAAAAAATGTTTTATTAAAAATATATATATATATTTCACATCTCAACTTTATTGGTCTCCTGGCTTACTTATGGCAACCTTTTGTAATTTAACTTCTGTGATGCCCTTAAGTATCAACGTTTCATGATATCACACCTTTGTGATGTCACTTCCACTGATATCAATATATATGTAAATTAGTGGGTCCCACATGCCTTTTATCACACAGGGCTTGCAAACAGTTCCTGTTATTTACAAGGAAAGCAGAAGACTGCATTCATTACTAGTTCTACAAACATGCTTTGAATACTCAAATGCAGCCATCTCTACATGAAAGGAGACAATGAGACCCTTCCCTCCAATCTCACTATGTGGAAAAAGGATGATATGCTGCAGGCAGGGTGAACCCGAGAAGGAAAAAAACAATGGCACTTCAGAACTCGTATGTCTGCAATTGCCTCTGAAAAGGGTGGCTTTTTTCCCACCCCAGATTAAAGTGGCCATGTCTTCCAGATTTCAGCTGTATGTGACGATAGGTGTGCATTACAAGTTTCCACATTTGCATTTGCCTAATTGATGGACTTCTTTAGGGCTGAATTTGAGCATTATCTCTGGCAGCGCAGGTAATGTTTTATGCCTTCTGTGAAAAACATGTGTTTTCTCGTATTTGTGTTCTCTTCATTTGCGTGAGATTCTCTTAACCACATTTTCCAGCTTTATAGAAGGTTTTCGACTATGCCGAGAAGAGAATTCATCTGACCAGGTTTGCCATTTTTACATTTTCTGGGGCAAGCACCGGTATATTCGGCAACCTACTTATTATGTTTAGCAAAGGGTTTTTTCTTTTAAGATGCAAACCTGTATATTGCATTCATGAGTATTGATGGGAGCCCACACAGCCTCAGTCTCAAGAAGGATAGTGTTCAGTACTTTCATAGCGAGGCAGAGCATGGAAGTTTATGTGGAATTTCAAAAATGCAGACTGATTCTAAACAGTGATGTACATCGGTTGAACTGTTTATTTTTGGTGTTCTGCATTAGTAAAGATTTCCATCATCTTCACAATATATTTTTACAATAGTAACACGTCTATTACATATCACATCACAGGACTGTCTCTTGAAAAAAATGATTAACTAAGCACGGTTTCTTAAAGGAATTAAAAACTAGACATAATAATACCAAAGCATTCAACAAGCTTGAAACAAAATACAGGTTACTAATCAATAGATTTTCCTGCGCCTTTTCATAGAGCCAATTAATCCCAATTAGTCCTCCATGGTCATATTTAATTATCAACGGGGCTGCAGTGGTGAAGTGAAGTCCTGACCTGTTAGGACTACCAATATGCACAACAAATCTCACAATCACTGACACCTTTTACTGCAACACGCACAATTCCGTCGTATATTTAAACAATATAGTTATAACATTGACAACTCTCCTACAAATTCTTTTTAGTGAATCAAACAACAATTGTCAGATGTATTTTACAAAATCATGAGACAATTTATTGAAGATCCATTTGATATTTAGTCCTGTCAACGTCATTCAGAATTTCTCTCATTCAATCGATGGTCGATCTTAATTAGGAGGTCTACAAGAGACTGAATGGTAACTGGCTCAGGAGCATGAACAAAGCTCATCCTTGTATTCCGCTCTTAGACCACACCGAAATACGGCATTTGGGTTTCCTCCGGCCACTGTGATATCTTTGCAAGCTGGCGGAATCGACAGGATCTATAATATGTTCTGGGCCCCTTGTTTTATGTCCAACAGATGGTTTTGTGCAATGATGGTCGTGTTGGACGATTGGAAGGCCTCCAGGAAGGCTTTTTCAAACTCCACAAAAGAGTCAAGCACTGGGCTCCATCCGCACACAAAGGGTGTTGCCCAGGCCAGGGCATTCCCGGTGAGCTTATTCAGGATATAACCAATCTTTGCTCTGTCGCTAACTAAACGCACAGGGCGGAACATAAATTGAACCCGACAATGATTGCAGAACTCAGTCAAAGTACGTGGATCTCCGGATCTGTGTGAAAAGACCAAATTTAGAAGTCTGAGTACCAAAAGTCCCATTTTTTTTTGTTTAATTTCCCATTTGTACAAAAGGGGTCAGACTTTTGCCCACAGTCATTTTGGACGAAACCAGATATCCATTGTACTTGATGATACAATGGTGCTTTCTGCGAGTGGAGCTGCAGCATTTTGGGCCACAGCGTCCTTCAATATCTAGTTTTCTTGTTTTAACTGAAGTGTGTAATTCCTGGCGCAGAGCCCTAACTTCATCTCTCAGTTCATCTATGGCTTCCATGTCAGCAAGATCAGACGGTAGTCTTCTCAATCTGTCAAGCTGGAGGGAGCGCTGGTGCATTTCTGATCTTGGAGTCCGAGGTGTAGAATCCGCCACGGTGTCCCTCAAAAGTTAAGCCCGATCTGAAGAGATGTAGTGCAAAAGCAATACCCTGTAACCACCTACCTGGACAATACACCAGGAGGCAGGAGACAGGAGAACACTTCTTGCACCACGAAAAGGAGAACCCAGTGATATTTACGTGGTGCAAAAACAGTGCAAGGCACTGAAAACCGGTATTCCAGGAAAGGCACATTGGGTGGTCCACAAGGCAGCAAGGAGAGGAGGCAACTAGGTAGAGCAGTAGCAGGCAGAGAGCTGGAGGTAAGGAGCAAGGAGGCAGAGAGCTGGGAAGCAAAGAGCAAGACGGCAAAGACCATGGAACAAGGAAACAACCAGGGAAGATGCTTCACAGAGACATATCAGAGGAAGGCAAAGGTGCAAGCAACGAGAGTGTTGAGACGCACCAAGCTGCGTCTACTTCCTGCTTTTGTAGGCGTGGTTGCTAGGCAGCGATATGCAGAATACACGCATGCGACTGCCTGGCCTTGACCGTGATGTTGGTCTTGCAAACATGGCCGCAACCAGCTGCCTTGGGCCTCATATCTGGACTCCCGCCAGGCCGGCAAAAAACGGGGAGGACCGCTAAAGCGTGGGCGGAGACCAGAACCCAGGCAAGGAGGGTGCCGCCAGTGGTTGTACAGCCGCCGGGTCTTGGTTGAGGAACCAAGAGTTATGCAACCGCATAACACATGATCCATAAAACAAATGGATCTGCGCTCACCGAGCAGAATTACATAATCGCTCTCAAACAGTCCCGCCCATCTATTTAGAATCTCGTTCAGGTGAGCTAAGAACATAATACTAGAAATTGATTTATTATAGTACACGTTAATCACTAACAAACTAGTTTGACCCTGTTTCATGATGATGTGTATGGCCAAGATCCCCAGAGTACTATCATCAAAAGTCTTAACATGTTCTGCACATGAGGAATTGACCGCTACCAATAGATCTCCCTGTGATCTTCTCTTATTTCCTCTCGTTGCCGGTTGAAACACAGACCAGAAACCATCTAGGGTAGCTGGCTGGAGTAGCCATGTCTCTTGAACCAGGAGAATATTGTGTGCTTTCAACAAAGCACACGTTTCACAGTTATAATTAAAGCAGACTAAAATGAGCCCTTGAATTCCAAGACAAGATCTTGAGCCCCCCTGGCCGTTAAAAACCGTGCCTTGGTTTCAATGTTTAGCTCTCTTTCCCTGCCAGCATACCAGGTAACCAGGAGCAATTCTGGTCTATGGCTTCTTCGCTAGGGAAAGGCTCTCCATTCTTATTGTACGGCCCTGAACGGCCACAGTTGTGCATGAGATTTCCACCTGAGGGAGGTATGTTTTTCTCCCATCTTGAAGTCACCATCGCCACGTTCCCAAAGTCTCAAATTATCAGGGAATATGGATATGTCAAACCCTTTCTTTCTAATTTCATCCGACGCAGCCAATAGGGTCTCCCGAATTATTCCAGACTGGAGAGTTATCACCACCACATCAGTTCTTTTATCATGTATGAAGTCAATCAAATACATATCTTGTGATGTGATGAGCCTAAGTGATGGAATCTCCTGGAACATCATTAACAGGTTACCCCAATTTAACACTGTTTATCTTCTTGGGGAAAAATAGATTCATTCAAGTTTCCCCGACTGAGGGTAGATACTACCCCTACCTCCAAAAGGCCCAATCCCGGAATCACTGCTGTTTAGTTCGGTCACATCAGTGAGCCCCGGGGGCGCGTTCTGTTTTAAATGTTGCAACTTCACAAGTATCAGTCGACGAACTCGAAAGCCTTTGAGGCTGTGATGACGCCAGCCAAAAGCACTTAGTCGGAGAAATATCTTCAGTCTACATGCTTGTAGATGTAGCCTTTGGGGAGCATACAGCTGTCTCTTCAGAAGGAAACCCTTTGGTTTTCCTTTTCTTTTTCCGTCCAGAATAATTTGTGCCGGTCAGTTGAGGAAGACCTGTAGTCTTATTCAAAACTGTCTCTGGTTGCTGCTCTGTGCAGTCTTCAGGGAGAGCTCCCGTTTCAACAGAATGAGGATGCTTTTTATAGAATAGCACTCTAAACATTTTTGAAGATGAGCTTTTGTTAATTTTCTTCATTCTTTGATTTTTTACAGTTTTACTGTGGCTTAGAGGGAGCTGCCTTCGTGTTACGCCTCGCCAGGGCCTCCGCTGGAGATGATATGCGGATCCCTATAGGAGTAATCACTGAATCGGCTCACAGGGAAAGTGACTTAACCTAACGAATTCTTGCAGAAATTCGATGGAAGGTGGAGTGTCCAGTGGAAGTCTCAGAGATCGCATCTGCTAAGACGTCCTCACCTTGCCCCATGCTGATTCGACACCTTGAGCCATTAAAGGTCCTGTATGGCCATGATCTTTTCTGTGGATGCTTGCAAACTACTGAGGATATCATTAAAAATCATAGTTTGTAATTTCACTTCATTGTTCATCAAATCATACACCTTACCAAGTGAGGCACACTACTCCTGGATACTAGACAGACAGTCAGAGATGAGGGAAGTAGAGGAGGAGGCCGAGGGTAGCCTGAAGATGAGCTGGGTGTCATCCGCATAACACTGAAAGATGAGGCAGAGAATGGTGATGCAATGGGCCAGGAGTGGCAGGTATTGGTTGAACAGCCAGGGAGAGAGGTTAGACCCCTTGGGGACACCACAGGTAGAGAAAAAGATAGCAGAGAGGAAGGACCCAAGTTGGACCTGAGAGGGTCGGTCGCAGAGGAAACAAGTCAGCCATGCTAGAGCCTGACCACTTATACCCAGGTTATCACGGAGACGGTTGAGCAGGATGGCATGGTTGACAGTGTCGAAGGCAGAAGAGAGATCAAGCAAGATGATTTTGCATGGGGTGTTAGAGTTGAGGTTGGAGAGCAGGTCTTCACGGGTGTTCAAGAGAGCGGTTTCCGTGCTTCTGGCAGCTCTGAAGCCAGACCTATGGTCCTGAAGACAACCAAAAGATTCAGTGTGGAGATTAAGCTGAGAGATGGCCAGTTTGTCCAGGTGCTTGCCCAGGAAGGGAGTGGTGGAGATTGGGCAATAGTTAGCCGGGCAGGAGGGGTCGGCAGAGGGTTTCTTGAGAAGAGGGTGCACAAGGGAGTGCTTCAGGGGGGATGGGAAGACTCCAGTGGCGAAGGAGTGATTGCAGAAATCTGCCAGGGCAGGAGCTAGGGAGTCGATGTGGTCCTTGATAGTTTTGGAGGAACAGGGTTGAACCGGTTTCGAGGAGACTTTCATAGATCGGACTTGTCTAGAAACCTCATCTGCGGAGAACAGTGGAAAGGCAGAGAAGAAGGGAGGAGAGGTGGTTGCAGAATAGCCAGAGGGAGAGCAGGGAGTGGAGGAAGGGAGGGGATAGGAGGAGAGAGCGAGGACAGGATGTCCTGAGTTTTAGAGATGAAGTGAGACACCAGTGCCGTACAGAGGGCCTGGGAGGGGACAGGCGAGGTGGAGACTGCGGCAGGATTGGCCAGTTCCTTGCAGATTTTAAAGAGTTCAGGCGAGTTGTTAGATGCCGCAGAGACGCGGGCTTGGATATGCGCTCTCTCCTTGGTTAGGACAGAGAGCCGGTATTGCTTTTGCAGCAGGCGGCAGGCCAGTTTGTCAGAGGATGTATATGAAGCACGCTATTTCCACTCGGCCACCCTACACTTGCATTTTAGGGTGACCAGGTCTGTGTCGTACCAGGAGTTGCACTTGGCTTTGGGCTTCAGGCGGATTCTCATGACAGGGGCAAGGATATCAAGAGTATCAGAAATAGCAGAGTGGAGAGTGGAGAGGGCTGTGGCAGGATGAGTCAGCCAAGGGGGCCAGGGGAGTGAGAAGGTGGCGGCGAAAGCCTCAGCTGACACACGCTTCATGGGTCGGATGACCGAGAAGGTGGGTGGCAGTGATGGAAGTGGCTTGGCCCGAGGGGTAGGTAGGGTGACGTGGGAGGAGAGGAGAAAATGATCACTCCAGGAGAGAGGAGTGGCGAGAGGGATAGTGAGGGGAAGGTCTGAGGAGATCAAAACATCAAGAGTGTGCCCTGCAGAATGAGTCGGGCCAGAGGGGAGAATAGTGAGTGAGAGAGAGTCGCAGAGATCGCGAAAGAGTCCAGAGGGAGGACAGGAGGCATCCAGATGGATGTTGAAGTCTCCAAGAAGGAGGAGTTGAGGCCAGAAGTGAGGAGGAGAGGTCCACTCACTCAGAGAGGAAGGATGAAATCTGACCAGGTGGGCGATAGATAGTAGCCATAGTAAGTGACAAAGTGGCTGAATTTCTCACACACCAACTGCGCCAGGGCTCTCCCGCTCAGCTTGCGAATATGCTTGTTCACATGTTGTTGCAATACACACTTATCAGTATTTAAAATGTTTGCATTGTGAAAACTAGGCCTTTTTCTCACCTTTCATGATTCTCAAACTTATGTGGCTTCTCACCGGTTCTAAAGTTCAGCATTTGTGAGCTCTTTAACCCTGAGAGTCTGTCCTATTGCGCAACTTGATTGCGGCTCGCTATCTTGTCTGCCTACTCTCGCCAGTGTCTCCCGCCTCCTTCCACCTCCTCCTCTCCCACCTACTCTATGGTGCTCTCTGTCTTTATCTTCTCTAGCTGCTTCTCTGACTATCCTGCTCTCCTTACTAAATCTGGTAAGAAGAAGTTTAAAAAGGACATCCTGGTCTCCAACCCAGGCCTCCCTTGCTGACACCTACACCAGTGCCTCCTCCAAGGAAACTCTCAGCGACATCCTCTTTGTCGTGCCTTCACCTGACTTATGGACCCTTTATATGGTCTCTGTTCTCTCTCCTTTCTCCTCTTCTTCCATTAATGGTGGCTCCCGCTGGGATGCCCTCCTGCCCTCCTTCCATTCCTCTAAGGTCATCATTAATGTTTACTCTAATCAGACCTTCCAGGATTTTGCGGCATGAAATGGCAAATTTTGCGGCATGAAATGGCAAATTTTGCGGCACAAACCTTTATTTATTGGGGCATTTTTGCGGGATATTTTGTATTAACTGGAGGGTGTAAGATTACCACATTGAAGGAAATAGACAGAGTGCAAGGCTACAAGAGAGCCAGGGTATCATTATTATGTGTCTTTTGTATTAATTTAATAGGAAGAGTCCCAGATGTCTCTGGCTTGGCAGAACAGTGTTTGATTTGGCTACATTTATGGTTTAATGTTCATGCCTATTTAATAGTATTAACTAAATTGATCATTATCAGTTGTAATGCTGAAAATATTCCCCTTCTATGTTCTCCAATCCCCCAAACACCCACACACCTCTCACCAACACACATCTCACCAACTCTCCATCACAACTTGCATTCCTTAACCTCTCACTCTGTCAAACAAATACTCACGTGTTATGTCACACTGTCAAGTCACAATTTGCACTGCCCAGCCCCTGCCACACTCCAAATCATACTCCCAACTCACACCTTACACTCTACAATTCCTCCCCCAATATACAGTCCTTCATTCTTTTGTGCTGCTTCTGCATCTTGCATCCTTTCTCCCATTCTATCGCACTCTTTCCACATCCTTTTTCCCAATCTGCAGCCCACTGCCTCTTTCTGGCCAACCGCTCCCTCTCTGCTTTCTGGCTTACTGACCACACGCTCCCTCTACTTTCTGTACCTCTGCTCGCTCTCAGATTTCTGGGCCACCGCATCACTGCTTCCTCTGCTCTATTGTGCAGCGCTTCCTCCTCTGACCCACTGCTCTCCCTCTGCTTTCTTGCCTATCACTTCACATCTCACCCATCACTCTCCCTCTCTCTCATAGTGTAACCATCTTTTAATTTTTTTTAAATGTAGATTTTGACCCAGTTCCTCAAAAATGGGGCATTTAAAAAAAGAACGGAGGATATGCTATTTATAGACAACCCATTTTTGGAAATGAGCAGGTCACCTTATTCTCAAAGGTGACCAGCGCATTTCCACAGGCTTGAGCTGTAGCGCAAATTGTGCGCTGGCCAGCTGCCGTGAATGGTGTTCTGGGTTGTTTGACCGAAGTGTAATTATTTGCGGCGGAATTGACCGTAGTCAATTTCGCTGCAAATTGATTTGCACTTCAGCCAAACAACCCAAAATGTACCTATCACCACCACCCAATATCCTCCCCTACTTAACTGCTTGGTCGCTGCCGCTTCCCCTGCAACCCTGCGGTGCCAGATCCGTCCCTCTAACGTGAGTCAGATCCAACTCCGCAGGGTCCCTTTTTCGTTATTTTCTTTTTTTCTGTCCCTGCCTCCAATTTTGAGGAAAAAGGGGAAAACACTTCTGCAACCACCCTAGACCAAAAACACTGAACATGGGGAGCGGGTGACACCCCCGCAACACATGTTCAGTATTTATAAAAATCAATCGAATAGTACTGGACGAAATAGGTCAAATTGTAACAGTCAATCGATTTTTGTCATCAAAACGGGCAGTACTTTGAATAGAATCGCTCTCCCGACAGTGTTCTGCAAGCTCCCAGCGCCTTTCAAAGGGACAGGCCTGCCACTGTAAAATGCGACCCAAAAAATGCATTATTATCCTGTTTGAGGAACAGAAATGCATGCGACACAGCAGCGGTTAAGACCTTAAAAGAAATGCATGACAGGGTCAGGAAAGACCCCGTCATGCAATGGCAGCCCCACATCCCGTGCGCGTAGGGTTGCCTAGGATTTCTGCACATTTAAAAGTGCATCTTGCTTGGAAATGAGGGAGGCGCTTTTAAATTGACGGAAAAGCCACTTTATTTGATTAAGGAGGTGAAAAAGGCCATCTGAATGTGCGCTCATATAAAATGTGCCCATTCATGTGTCCCTTGTGGATTGGGCTGCACTTTTTTGGGGCGCAAGTGATGAGATGTGTTGGCGCATTTCATTTCTTGTGTAAAAATAAAGTTGAGAACCTGGCACCCTGAGTATTATTTTTTTTAAAACAGTAATTTTTGCAGATTACTTGGAAAAAAAAAAATGTAAAATTGTTTTTTAAAGATGCTGTTTTTGCACAAAACGGCAGTTTTTGCGGCATTTTGCGCAAAAAGGCCGTTTTCGCGGCATTTTGCGGGATCGCAAAATCGCTATAAACTGGAGGGTCTATCTAATGGGACCGTCTTGGTCCAAGGCGCTTGGGCCAACCTTCACCTCTTTGATAGACGCTTCCCCTACCGCATCAACTTCCTTTCTTCTCCTGCTGTTCCCCCTCCCCTTTTCTTGGCTACCTTGCAATCCCCCTCCCTCTCCATCCCCTCTCAGGCTCCTTCTACACCTCCGCAGGGCGTACCTCTATCTGTACCCCTCCCCAGAAGTCCTTCAAGGATGGCAACCTTCTCAACATTGCCACTCTTAACTCTCGCTCTGCTGTCAAACATTCCTCTGATATCTGCTGCCTTCTTGAAGAACCTGACCTCGATATCCTCGGTCTCACTGAGACATGGTTCACGGCCAGCTCTGTCACCAGCTTTGACACGCTCCTACCTGAAGGCTACAAGATCCTATCCGCGCCCAGGCCCAACCGCTCTGGTGGGGGTGTTGCCCTTATCTTCCCAAAGGTATAACATCACTTTATTTCTCTTTAAATAACTATTAGGTCCCCTAACATTCCAAGTAATTATTCTAAGATCCCCCATGGCATGACCGAATCCCTCTCATTCTCCCACCAGTACAGTCCAGACTCAACCGTTCGACTCTTCTATGTAGGCTCGTATTCAAACTGAAACTCCCCAAAACTATGTACACAACAAACTTTCCCGCCTTCCGCCCACCCACCTCCCTGCCCTCACCTAACAACACCCTCCCCAACTGTTGCCCAGCTCCATCCCTGGATCTCAGGCACCCCCACATCTAGCCCTGCCTAGCGAGTCTATACTCAGGGCTCAGTAGGGTGAAGTCGCGCTAATGGCCACTAACTACTAATTCTCAGGGGTAGGTTGCTTCCATCCCTTTGCTCCTATTTCCCATTTTACTATGCATAATGTTAATGCTATTCAGCTCCAGCATGCAGTTAATTCACTATATTCCAGTCCAACCGGAGCACAAGGTCTAAGGGCTACAAAATGTCAATCGAATCTCCCACGGTCCCATAACCAGTTCACCCTCCCGCTTATCCCCTTAATGTCCACGACACAGACTCCTCACTTGTCTTGCTCCTGACGATCGTTCAGCCTCATGTTCCGGGCTGCCCTGCAGATCCAGCCATGACGCTGCCTCCTCCGGGGTGTCGAAGAAAAGCGCTCTGCTCTTGTGCAACATCTTTAGTTTCGCCGAGTATAGAAGCATATATTTGATGCCTGCCGTGGGCATAGTTATACCTCTGCCTCTGCACCCGCATCGTGTAATCCGGGTATGCCGTGATATTGGTGGATGCTCTCACTATTGTTCCGCCCTTACGAAAATACTCCAGGATCTTCTCCCTGTCTTTATAGTTCAGGATCCTTGCAATTATTGGCCTCGGCGGGGCCCCGGGTCGTGGTTTCCTCACCAGGGCTCGATGCGCACGCTCAACCATGAATCCCTGTGAAAGTTTGTCTGCTCCTATCTCCTGGAGGATCATGTTCTCCACATAGTCCGTGGGGTCATGGCCCTCTTCTCCCTCGGGCAGGCCAACCACGCGTATGTTGTTCCTTCTCGCCCTTCCCTCCACTTCTTCCACTTGATTCTCAAGGTTGTCGACCAGCTGTTTTAACACGTGGACTTCCTTTGTATTGTTCGTGCTGACATCTGTGTTAACCGTCACTGCGCTTTCCAAGCCACTCGTTCTCTCTGCCACCGCTCTGACATCTTGTCGTAGCAGGGTGACTTCGATTCCCACAGCATTAATTTTGTTCTCCAGGGCTGTCCACAGGTCCGCCATTGCTGTGCCCCATTTGGTGCTCAATTCCGTTATTGCCGCTAGGACCGGACGGTTATCTCCTTCTGTGCCGCCACCTGCAGAGGCCGCACCCGTGACCTGTGCCGCTGTTGTAGGGGTCCGCTGCGTTTTCGCAAAGACCTCCATTGTGGGTTGTTTAGACTTGGCTCTCAGTCCTTTCACTGACATCGCGCAATTCTCCTGCGTGTCTGGTTCCCACAATTCAGTGTTGTTGTGTCACTCTCAGGTCCACCGGGCGCTGGGGCGACAGCTTCAACAGGCTGTGTTATGTTGCAGCACGTGGAATTATATTTCAGATGGATTGTCTTCACCCAAGTTTTCCTTCTGCGCACAATTAACCATGCACCATCAGCATGTTTCAAAGGGTCACACAGTACACAATAATGTTACTTCTTTTCCTCCATGCGTTGGCCTGCCAGGTCATATGTAGATTTTCACAAAGTTAGGGTATGTCCTTGCTATGATAAATCATGCACTCACATGCATCAGCCGCCAATTTATTTCCATTACCCTCTCCTTGCCTCATCGGGAGGGACGGTGGCGCTCCACTTCCTAGATTACCCCCAGTCCTCTTTCAATCCGCCGGGTCCTTCATATGTGGCTGCGATATGCCACTGTTCCAGTGCAGGACTCCCCCAGGTCGTAGTGTCAGGATGCAGTATGTCAGAGGGTCTGCTAGCACTCTATGCTACATACGGCACTATGCCATGTCCTTGTGCATCCACCAGCCTGCACTGTAAAAGCATTTTACTGGTTGCAGCTCCGCTTCGTTAGGTGGTCTGCCAGGGGTCACGCTCCGGTGTGCACAGCACGTAGCACCCGTCCCAGGAGCACACGGCCGCGGGCTGACATCAGATGTGTGTGGCAGCGGCAGCCCACTGTTGTACAGGGTCAGCCGCTGCTCTCCGCCTCCTAGTTCACACACGACGGGCGCAGCTCCTGCGTTCGGTATTCCGCTGCGTATAACTTTAGATCATCGGGCTCGGACACCCGATGCGCTTCTCCGGTGCAGTACTGTCCACAGCTGCACCGGCAAAGAAGACACGCTGTTAGCAGCAGCGAGCAGCAATGAATGTCCTTTTGTGTATTTACTTCCGCAGCGTGTTACTGTAGCCATCCGACAGAGACGGCAATTCCATTATGAGGACGCACCTCACAGGATCCCTTTGTTCTCAGATGCCGCCGCCATTTTGATGTTTCTCTCGCGGCTGCTCTCAAGGATACAATGTATCCGTCTGGCTGCTCCTCGGCCTCGAGCGTGCTGCCAGCCCGCTCATGCTCTGCCAGAAGCCTTCCCACGCCTTTCTATGTATTTTGCAGCTGGAATCAAGTAAAATAAAGTGCGTTTGCAGACGGATCTGGTCGCCGGATCACGGGGCACACAGGGATCGCAGCCTATTCCATGGCTGCCCAAGGCACACCCCTCTGTAAGTCGTGGTTCTGTGGCAGGAGTCCTCGTATCATCTCAAAGGAGGTTGGGTGGTTCTTCTCATACTGTATCGCACCTGTGTGCTTTCCCCTAACTCTGGCTGCAGTATCCTGTTTTTCCCATCCAGTTCCTAGAGGACTCCCAGATTATCTGGATCACGTCGATCTAATGTGTCATCACTCTCTTTATCATGTTCTCTTTTCAGTTTCTTGAACCACAAAATGCTTCTGGTTTTGTGGGCGGCCCTTGTAATACAGTTATCATAGTCCCTCTTTTATCCATCGCCTTACAGGCAACATTTTCAAAAGGCTTGCAGAATGCTCCTTACCCCCAGATGTTGTTCCTTAATCAACAGTCTCCTAGTTGTATGATGAATCACAGCTTCTCCAACTCATGTTCTTGCGGTCATTGAATTGTATTCTTTCCATTTAAATCTTTGACAATGCAGGTAGGGACTGACTCCAGCTGGCATGTCCAGGAATGATTGCAGTAGCAGGGCAGCCAAAGACCATAGTGGCAGGGGAACGGCTAGTTGACAAAAGAGAAGTTAGACGTTATGCTCTCAAAAACTGATACAAAGCATTTTCTGGATCCCGTGATATGTATAGTTTTCTTTAGAGTTCTCATGAATATGTCATCCTCGCCATTGGGATGGGGTCATGAAGCTGTTAATTTCTGATGTCAGAGTCCTAATCTTCTTAAATGTGCCTATCTTTCTTGCCCTTTAAATAGTGGACCATTATCAGTCCTAATGGTCTTTGGGATGCCATGTATGGCTACGATTTTCTCCAATTTAAGCAGCACTATGACAGCAGTGAGAAACAGAATTATCTACACTACACGATATCTGCAGTGTTCATCCTTTAGAACCATCAGATGATCCCCATTTGGGAAACTACAAAGGTCTGCGTTTGTCAGTTCCCACAGAATTTCACCTAGCGGCTGTGCAATTGTGGGTTTTGGTGAATCACTGACACCCAAGATCTGGCACACTAGACATTCCTTCACAGTCAGTTTGACCATTGCATCAATTGCAGGAAGCCATGTCTTTTCCCTAATTCTAGCTTTCGTTTTCACAAATCTTTGATGACCGACATGGGCAGGCTTCATGGCTTAGGTTCTCAATATTTGAGGTATTATGATCTAGTAAGCTTTTTTTTTTTTTTTTTTTTATTGGTTTATAAAAAACCTTTAAAAACAAGCATGACACAAGTCCTCCATTTCCACGTTCAGAAACATACATGAGATCACGTTTCAAGATACAGACATGAGAAAGCAGGAGTCCACAGCAAGGGCCAAGGAAACCTTGACATATGACACCGGTTGAGCTTTATCTGATAACAAGCCGTGCAAGCCTGTACCGTCAACCTTCCTCTTCGGTATTCATCGAATCAAGGATCTCTTCAATTTCCTGCAAAAACACGGTTAGAACCCTTGTCAGTTTTGTGTTGGAACCAGAAAACATCAGCTGCCACCATTCTTCTGCATTCATTAATGCGTGCTCAGAAACTATTTGTCCCATATGTTTAGTTCTTTGTGGTTTGAAGAATGGGCAGAATAAGACAAGGTGTTTAAGTGATTCGTCGCAGATTTTGCAATACCTACATACGGTGTTCGAAGCAACTTTTCCTATCCAGTTCTTTGTCCGATCTTTAGTTCTGAATAGGTTTAGGCGAAATCTCATGTATGTGGCCCTTTTTGCGTTGTCCGGGAACAAGACTACGTAGTTTTGTAGTGTGTTAAATGCTCGTGCCTCAGCTGGGGCATCCTTCATTGCTTTAGTCTTTCTTCTGTCTTCACTAGTTTGAATCCAGTCTGCTTCCCAGATCTTTTTCTTCACCAGTTTTGGATTGGCCTGAAGAGTTTTAATATTCGTTCCATGAGTGGTTAACAATTCTTGGCATCTTTTGTACCACCGGGCTAGGAGACAGTCTGGCTTGGCATTGCCAGGATTGCTTAATATTTTAAATTGAGGTGCTATTACAGGCATCACAGTTTTCCTGAATAAGGCCAAGGTATTCCACATGATCCGAGCTTCAAGCGAGATCATGCCTAACTCGTAGCGTATGCAGGATGTCGGAGTGCTGTTCGGAAGATGTAGAATTTTTACCCAAAAAATGTGTTCTAGTGTTGACCAGAATTCAGCCGTAAGCTTTTTAAACCGATAACTCTATGTTCATGAGAGCTCCTTTGCTTTCAGGGCTAATGAGCGTTTGGTGGTGTTTTCTGTTAGAATGTTCCGACTTCTTCCTGTTCTGTGTGCTTTTATGACCACCAGAATGAAAAGATCTTCTCTGGTTGCCATCTACATTTCCTCAAGCCATTCAGCTATTGATCTGGCACTTGCCACCAGTAATTGGACATGTTCGGCTTGCTCAAATTGCATCTACTGTGGCGGATCTGGGATGTCACGTTAAATCGAACCATCAAATAAAGGCACAAATGGTTTATGGTCCATCACTACTACAAAGGGGTGTAGTGCAGAGAGCATGGTCCTGCTTATAGGGCCTGAGCCACACTATACTGTCTCTCACATATTCGTATAGAAGTGTACATGCAGAACCTTTTCATACCCAAGGCTCAAATGCTTTTCAAGGTAAAACCAATAAAAAAAACCAAGCTATTGGCTTTGTCAATGCTTGTTTCACTTCAGCAGGTAAGGTTTGGTGAATTACCTCGCGTCTGCAACTGGTAGAGATGCTTGTTCATTTTGCAGACCAGGCAAAAAAAACTGCAAAAACGGGCGATTAACACATGAGGCCAGCAAAGAGGATTTTGAAGTTTTAATTGTATTACATGACAAAACAAAACACAATTGGATGGGAGATAAGGTGGTGGTCAAATTGTGTTGCTGCTACTGGAATGATTGGGCTTCTGGTGGAAATCCATGGAGCGCTTAAGGCCCGATGATTCCGATATTGTGAAAAATGTAGTATGGAAAGCCAACATTCAGTTTCCAGCACCACCATTCTGATTGGTGGGGAGCTGCCATGTTTTCCATCAGCAAAATCTGCCAAAATCTTTTGTTGTGGGAGCAACATGTGCACCACTGTCACAGCAATGATTTCTGAAAAGGCTGTCACTTCTCTAATTTACAAAGGGTTTCTTGAGCTTTCTATAACTAAGAAAAACAGTGCCGCGACGTGTAAATGGCTTTCTTGTTAAAGGAAAACGTGCGCGATTTATGTTACGACACCACACATGTCATATTTCTACAACTTCCATGCAAATGCAGTGTTTGCCAAGAAGAATACTCTCACATTTCTGATGGTTACCAGGGCTGATGTCAGGCTGCAAATCAGACACATGTAAAAACCGAGGCATTCACGTCATTACAACACAGGCCACAAGATAAGGTGTGTACCAGGACTTTTTACGCATGAAAATCTTGCAAATACAACTGCTTTTTATTTTCCTGTGTACATTTACACACAAGTTTAGAGCAGAGGGCTGTGCAATGGTCAGGGTACTTGACAGAAAGCAGACCGCTTCTTTTGATTTTTTATCTACATGGATGTAATTTCAAGCCATAGATAAAAGCCTTTGAAAGAGAATGCATTTCACTGGAGCCTTTCAAAAAATGAAACTACACACTGTGATAAAAGGAAGGGTTTCATTCCATTCAGCTTCTGCTGTGTTGATGCTCATGGAGCAAACAGAAGCACTGTGCACATTTATTTTCCTAGCATTTTAGGATTGTATAATTAATAAAATGGAAAACTAAGTTGCAATTGAGAATTCATCTTTTGTAACAAATTATGCTTTTTTCCAGTGCAAGCAAACCAGTATTGCACAATTGTATTTTTCATAGTTCCTGTGCTGTGTGCATAATCATGCAGAGACAGATCATGTTTACACTTATAATTTAATGTAAACTCTCATTATGAAAACAGTGTGTAAAATTATGAGTATGCACGGTCTAGTTTACATCTGTTCAACCTTGCAGTCAATGGGGTACATTACTATAAATGATCAGTGACAGCAGAGTCTTTGCTCACGGGTGAGTGGTTGTCATTACACCAATCACAGGTGTTATAGTCTCTCAAATCTCCAAGGCTACAATTAAAAACATCCAAAACCAGACTCTCTAGGAAGTGCAAGCACCGTTCAAAAACAAACAAATGAAAATTACATTTGTAATTGAAATACAAATTCAGCAAAACCTGTCCCTGTGATAAACCAGATAGGCATTTACCTGTATGTAGCGCTTCATACATGGTTCGTCCAACAGCTAGGCAGTGTGATTATTATACCTCAGTCGATACTCAGTTTACCGACCTCTGAAGGATATTAGCCAATAAGATAGCTCAGCTGGTTCAGAGACTGTTGCTGCGATCTGTGCGTGATCTGTAGGCTGCAGGTTCGAATCCCGGCAAGGCCAACTCAGCCTTTCATCCTGCCAGGTCAATAAAGGAGTACCGACTTAGGTTTGGTGATAATTGCGATAAATAGGTTCTATGTACAGTGCTTTGCCAAAAGCGCTATATAAATAAACATTTGACCGTGAGACTAGGTGTAGAATTTAGCATGGAGTTCTTTTCTCTCTGCACTGTTGTATCATAACATTGGCATACCATTAGGTAGTAATAGCTCCAAGAAATTATGACTTTCATTAAACATGAAAAGACAATTCTGCTATCGAACCTCAAAACACACAATACAATTCATGTTTTGCTTTACGATGTAATTGGCTAGGTTTTTGTGTTTTCAACATTTAAATATATACAGGAGAGATCAAATGGCCAGACCTTAGAGAAATAATGAAAGGTGTATTCTGTCACAACGCAGAAAGCTGCCGCATAGTAATGATTTCCATACAGTTTTTGCACGCGTCGGCTGGGTGTCACATACATTTTACTCTCTTGCAAAGGAGGAAAGTAATTTTTACTCTCTTGAAATCACATTGTTTACTCTGAAAGTTTTAAAATGGGAATTCAAATACTCCATCCAATACCCCCACCTCAAAATCTTACCTGGGGCACTGATACAACACGTTTTCTTGTTCAGAATATGGTGCTTTTAGACTGATCATTGAGGGCCTGATTCAGAGCTTGTGATAAAAAGTGTGTGGAAATACAACATTCTCCCCTACAGTTTCCAGTACAATCATTCTGAGGTGGGTGGAAATACTGAAGGGGAGATGTTGTGCTTTCCAGCAGTAAAAGCGGCTAAAAAACACATTGTCGGGGAAACATGGACGCCAGTGACATTACGAGCATTTCTTAATACAACAGTGAAGCTGCGGTCTAGGAAATGCTATATTTATAAAAGGGGGGGGGGGGAAGTGTGCAGCGGGGTTTAACTGTGCCTTATTTTAACTCCTTTTTTCGCCTGCTAAACCAGTGCTGGTGGGAGGAGAATCCCCTGTATGTGGCTGCCCTGCATTCCTGATGGTGGATAGGGCTGCTGTCAAGCCATAAACCAGGCACATACAAAAGCAAAGTCTGAGTGTTTGCTGAGTGTTTGGAATTGCCTGGCTGCCTCCTTGTTTGCTGCCCCTTGGAGCCCTTTGCTGATTTTGGAGTCTGTCTTCACTTGCTGCTACCTTCAGCTCTCCTCAGCCTTAAAAACACACTTCCGGATGCAGAGCGTCGCAGAGCGTTTGCTGAGTGTTCGCTAAAGTGGGCGCTCTAGCAGTGAGAAAAAGAGAAATCATTATATGATTGCTAAACGTCCTGTTATGAATTTGAACTCAGCCATAATTGGACAGCAGTTGCAACAGCGTACGAGGAGCCAGGTACGTTTGAATGACTCTAATGTCAATGTCAAATCCAATGTTAAATCACATTCTTGAACTACATCTATATCACAAAACACCTCTTATAAAAAAGAGTTTTGTCACCAACAATTCTACCGTATATTGCAGAATGTATGGAACGACCATCAAATAGAATCAGAGAACCAAACTCTGCTTCCGCATGCGTAAGCTGCGAGGATTCAGTTCCATTACGTTTGCTGCCTACCCCCGCACCCCTGCCACGGGCCCTGTCTCGGCACCTGCCGCACTCACGTGTTGTCTACCCTCGAGCTTGGACCCAGAGACGGTGTGCGTTGGAGTGGCTTTAGCGGTTGTGTCTGCGGCTGAACACACGGAAGACAGGGGGGTGTGTCCGTCATTCGTCCTGAACAAGGAACCAGCCGGAAAGGTCGCGGAGAGCAGCAAAAAAGAAATGGGACAAATTCCTGATGCTACTCTAGGTAGCACCACACGCGGCTCGTGTATCAGCACAGCACCAGAAGGAAAAACCCAAAAGAAGTGTGCCACAAAGAGGAGCTTTTCGAGCTCTGACATTGGGACATTGAAATGGCACTTCAAAGCAAAAGCGCCCCCCAACGCTATACGTTCACATCAGAAAAATCTCTCAAAAAGTGGGAAGACCTTGAGTGAAAGCATAAGTATAGCACTGCCTGAAGTTACCGATGAGGACCTTTTGGCCAGTCTCCCAGCCATTAGAGAAATAGAGGTCTTAAAAACCGTGGACAAATGAGAATGAACTAACACTGACACAAATTAATGTTTGTTTAGAAAGGCTGCTTGCTCTACAAGAAGTGGAAAGTTGGGCCCAAAGCGACCAAGATTGCAGCGTACATGCACCAATCAAACGGGAGCAGTTTGCCAAACAACTGACGCCAACGCACATGAAGGAAATGCAAACTATGGTGTCCGTAAGAACTTTACATACAAGGAAAATACTAGTCAGCCGATAGCTGAGTTTTCACAGGTTTTGGAACCACTAAAAATGATAAAAATCTCTAGTATAGCGGTAAGACAGAATAACCAAAACACGAAACATGCACATGGCAGACTATCCACTGAAGTCACCGGAACAGCTCTAAATAATAATCTTGAACAAATAAGACGATGATACTCCCAACTTTTCAACTGCAGGAAAATCTGTGAATCTGGAGGTATCAACAGATGACAGTGAGAGTTCACGGTGGGAACAAGCCGAAAGACGCAATTTCAGACAGCCGCCTATCTATAGATGGATCAACAGAGCTAGAAATACAGCAATAGATCCGGCTGAGCAAACCAGGACAAGACAGATGCAAGAAGCCATCTCTTCCGCTGTGACGATAACCTTGGCACCATTTCTCAAATCATCTGAAAATTTGAGGGATAATTATACATATCAGACCTATGTGGAATCAGTTATGGAGGCGTTAAGAGAAAAAAAGAGGCAGAGGAAAAGAAATGGAAGGATTAATCCTTAAATCCCTCATTGATCTAATGCAAGATACCAAATCCCATAAGCAGATCTTTCTAGAGGGAGTCAGAGAAATTGTCTCATGCACTAAAAACAATCAAACCAAAGTCATCACAATCCCCTCAAAAATGGCCGCAAAGAAAGTAGACAATGGAAAGTACTTGTCAGACTGACCAAGAAAAAGCAAACCGTACACGATTGTCGGAACATTCAATACAAGAAGTCGTTGACCTGAGAAGCATCCCCTCTACTAGTTATGCTTTGATGACGATGCCAATTCAAAGTAACGACAGTGCGGTCGACCACGAAGAAGAAAGCCATGCAGCAATTTTAGAGGCCTCCGGTACGAAACAACAAAAGGAAGAAACAATCAATGAATTTAGTTTGAGCAATCCATTTTCTATATTTGATCTTAAGAGCTAAAATGCAAAAAGCAATAAAACATGCAGTGGTAAACATGTGCAAGACAAGAAATTTGAGAAAACAAGACTCAAAGAGATTTTGTGCATCCCGAAATTTCTTTCGGAAAATCATTTTGCCTTTAACAGTGAAGGATTGTAATTCTACACAAACCGCAAAAAAATAGTGATTGGAAACATAATCAAAAAAGTGCCAACTCAAAGCCCTACAAGGATACTGCATGCATTAGAAGATGAATCTAGCAAAATCGACGAAAGTATACATGAATTATTGAACCTGTCAGTATACGAAGATGAGGAGCAAACTGAATGTTCTGAGCCAGAGGAGAGGATAATACATGGCTTTAACAAATATGAATTAAGAAAAGAGGCTATATCACAAAATCTAGAACATGAGGATTATACAAGCTCCTTGTAGTTGAGTGAAAAAAGAGCCAACTTTACATCTAAAGCCCCTTTTGAGATCTTACCTCGCGCATCTATAATGAAATCTCTCCTTATGAAACCAAAATTGGAAACCAGACAAAAAAGACCAAACCTTCAAGCAAACTCAAAAACGAATTTAGAGAGAAAGCCAGGATAGAATGTCAAAAAAATCAAGAAAATGAAACTAGAACAAATAACGAACATTTGGTTAACATACTAACCTTGGAATTAACTTTCAGAGCACCAGACAGTCTCATATTAAATAGGTCTACTATTAAGAAGTTATTACAACATATTCCACAACTGAGAGTTATACTGTCTGATGATCTAAAGACCGTAGGTTTTCTGAATGAAAACAGAAATGATTCCGTGGCATTGACTGTAAACTCCTCAGGCCTGGCCGATATAATGATCGAAGCAGACAAGGATTTTCAATACCTCAGTTTTGACATTAAAAAAAGGAAAATGCAAGGTCAAAACCAACCGCAGGGGCTGAGAGGCGATAACGCTACAACTTCAGAGTGGACACCTGGACAAGCGGAGACAGATAAAATGCTGTATGAGAACAGACCATTAGCATCGTTTCAGAAAATAGAACCAATACAACTAAAGAAAACAAACACCTCAAAATGCTGCTTAAAGAGAAAGATCTTCTAAATAAAATCCAGATTACTATCAAGGGTAGACCACATTGTGAAGCACAGAATGGAGTGAAAGCGAAAATTATTGAAGATACTGCTCCATGGAGCCGGGTGACAGGAACGTTAGCGACAAAAACCCAAAAATAGGATGCAAACCAACTAACAACAACAAGCTGGAAAATAGGGAGTTGGAACACACGGGGTTTCCAGCATCTCTTTAACGAAAAACAAAAAGCGATAAGTAATGGAAATTATATGCATCCAAGAATCTTGATCAAAGGAGCCTCCAATGTTAGATGGATATACTGTACTGTTAAACCCGGCCAAGGGAGGACAGTATGGTCGTCCCTCATCAGGACTTCTAACACTGGTCAAAAATGGGTTAGATATGATGGTGATTGATAACATAAACATAAACCCATATATTACGAACAAGTCTTTCACCAGCAAACTGTGATCTTCTCCTTGTATTGAACACATACTATAACACTATGAGTATAGAGGGTGATAGCTTCCTTGATCTAGTAACTGACTGGATAAATCAGATAGTAGAGAGACATCAGGATATTGAAATAATAATCTGCGGAGACCTCAATGCGACATGCTTAAAAAAAAAACTGGAACAAGGCAATGACAAAGCCATGCCATAATACCAGAAAAATACCGGGGGAAAATATGGAACAGCGGGCCATATATAGATTAAATGGTAACATCATTGGTGACATGCCTCCTGCTCCAACGTAGTCGAACGGTCAAACTAAAGCAACACTTGATTATATCTTCGTTTCAGAACACTTACTGCCAAAAAATGTGCATCTGAATGTTATGAATGATCCTCACAGCGATCATAACCCGGTTATTGACATGATAGCGAAACGAAGAAAGACAAAACAAACCTGCTACATGGGAGAGATAGAACTAGAGAATGGACGGAACCGTCTAAGGATAAAACCGAAAGATATTCCAACACTCATAAAAGGCCTGAAAAGTGGCAACTTTACAATCCGAACTCAGTAGAATACTATCAAATGTTAATGGGTTTTGAAGAAATCTACACGCCAATTTTCAAATCCACAATTCAAACCAATTAGTGTATTCAATACCGAGGTAGCCAAAAATAAAAAAGCAGCTAAGGAAAGATCTATGTGTCTTGAAAACATCAAAACAACTGAACAAAACAGAATAAGCAAAAGAAAATAATATAAGAATTGGCAAAAGTCATATAAAACATTACTACTTCAAAGAGATGCCGAACACATGATGAGAGCATTGGGTACCTCAAATAGTAGAAACCCATGGCAACTAGTAAACGAAAGAAATGGCAATAAAAACACGTGCCTTATAAACCCTATTGCAGAAAGTAAGTGGATAAATCACTTAAAAAACGTATTCGATGATGGGGAAAGTATTCATGACCAAATTGATGAAGATCAAAATGCAGCAGAGCCTTGGAACTGAGAGTTCAAACAAGAAGATATTAAGATCCTTACTAATAAAGCAAGTACATCAAGAACAGCAGGGCCCGATGGCCTTTCCAACGCAGTTATAAAAGCAAATCCGGAAAAGTGGTCGGAATACTGTGAGATGCTATTTCAAAGAATAGCGAAACCAGGCAGAATACCTAAATCATGAAAAGAAGTGATTATAGTCCCCATTTTTAAAAAGGGAGACAGGTTGCAACCAGCAAGCTGCTGACCAATCGCGTTGCTCGATTGTGTTGGAAACATTTTTTTGCTAGTCTTTTGCTAAATCGGTTGAAGTCTTGTATTAAGGAAACTAAATCTTATGACACTCCACAGTCAGGATTTATGAACAAGTCAACTGTAGCCTGAATCTATTCTTATTAGGCCTTTTGAAAAAAAAGAGCTCTAAGCAATACGCAAAAAATGTACATGGCCAACATTGACCTCCAGCAGGCCTTTGACAGCATAGATCGAAGCCTACTATGGAGAGAATTAGAGTTTAAGGGATGTTCGACTGACCTATTAAAAGCTATAAAAGAGCTCTATCTTTGTACGTCTGTGCAAGTGAAACTGGATCAACGTGGAAATCGCTCAAGTAAAATCAAGACAAAAAAAGGCTTAAAGCAGGGGTGCCCTCTAGCTGCTACCTTATTTAGTTTCCACATAGAAGACATAAAGACGATACCCGAATATAAGCTCTCTTTTCCTTTGAAAATAAATGGCAACGAGGTTGGCAGACTTCTTTATGCTGATGACCTGATCTTGTTAGATCAGACAAAGATTGGCCTGAAGAGGTGCTTAAATAAGCTGAGAAAGTATGTATCTAACAAACATCTGAAAACAAACACTGCAAAATCTGACATTATGGTGCTCGGTGATAACAGATGGAAGAAGAACAAAAAAGAATCTTGGCACCTGAATGGAAACAAATGAGAACCAGTTAAAGAAATGAAATACTTGGGTGTTCTGCTGAGCTAATGGAAAAGCAAAAGAGCCTGGACAGAATCCCTGAAAATGAAAGTGAAAAGACTCACTGTGCAAGGGAAAGCCATAGATAGAAGGTATGGAAAATTTTCTTTACAACCAATCATTGTCTTCTACAAACAGAAAGTGTCTGCGGCACTCATATTTGGAGGCGAGTCTTGCCGAGAAATAAAACCTGAGTTTTGGAATATTTCAGAAGGCAACTTTTGGAAAACAATCATATATCTACCTAAATCTATCCCAATGCGGTTCTCTGACAAGAACTAGGGTTGATCTCCCTTAATGCACAAGTCACACGGAACAAGCTTATGCTGTACAGAAAGGCAACACCTAGCAATTGCCCTCTGCAATTTTAGGTTCTTGCGATGCATAAACCTGAAACAAAGAGAGGGTCTTAGAGGAATGGAAAATGTAATGCAAGTTAATCAAGTCCAATCTTGGTACCACCCCAGATACTCTAGCCAGAAACCCAGTGCTGGTAAAGAAGATCCTCAGGGCAGATGACTGGAGCAAAACTGAAGACGCAGGATCGAAATCTCAGGCACACACTCTCTTGAAAACCAACTGGGGAGTGATGAATACAATCCCAGGATACTTGATAAGATTCCCACATCATAAACAAATCTATAAAGATTCAGATTAAATGTTGTGCATAACAAAACCACGTTACAAAAACATGGAAGATATCAAGAAGACCCCGAGTGTCGCCTTTGTAATCTCGACAGTGAAACTTTAAAACACTTGATTCTATTCTGCCTGAAATTGAAAGACCTTAGGACCACCTATCTGTATGACCAAATGATAGATTTGTGTGGTCTAGAAGCCAAGAAATGGTGGGACTCGTCTATGAATGTCAAAACAAAAAAGGTAAACTTTGCAACAGTAAAGTTCTTGGAAACAGCATTACAGAAACTAGGAGGTAAAAAGTGAATTGATTTGTAATAGGTTGACCCGGTTGGACAATGAACATGACAAATAAAATGACATGTAAAGAGATGAGAAATTAGGTGTATTTTTGAAATGTGAAATTAAAGTATTGAAAAGTTGGTAATAAACTAAGTACACTATTTTTTTTAAAAAAAAAGAGGTTTTCATGTCTCTGCAACACATTCTTTCATTATCAGAATATGGTGTTTGTAAATGAAGTATTCTCCTTCAGGAAGAACACTGCCTTATGTTTGCAAACATAGCACCTGAGAATCGGTGCCCCTCATAATCGGTCCTAGTTAGTGCTCCAGATCACTGGAGATCGAAGGGGGAGGGTCTTGCGATTATCCGGTTCCACAGAAACGTGAGTCCACGTGCTGACGGGGACAACAGTAAGCCAATCGGAGTTTGCAGATTGGGAAGCCTGACACCGGTAATTAATCACCTTTACCTTTACGCTATGTTCACTCGTGTGACACACTGCTCCTTAGATGCAGCTTCTGTTTGTTATGCGGGACCTGCCTTCATGTCTGTCACTCCACTATCAACGGCATCAATCACCTGGTTCGGGCAGTGTCCTTCACTCGTTCCTGCAGTAGCACGGGTGCTCTATCTACTACATTACCCAGGAAGCTCCGTTTAAGCCCTAGCCTGTTCCAATCCCAGCCAGTACTGTGCTTTGTGGGTGGATGATTACTTTTCATTGGAGGAAAGGCTTAGCGGTGATGTTTGCCTCACGTGACTCCTGTTTCATTTCGATTCCTAGTGGGTACGTTTTACGCATAAAGGGGCGGGCACAGGACTGGTTTTACACCAATTACAAAGAAGTCTAGCAATAGCTTATTGCAAAGTCGGTAAATGCTGAATGGAAACTTGCGGCTGGCTGCATAGTTGGTTCTGTTGTGCGGCTCACAATCAAATGTAGTTTGCGGATTTACTAGCCAGGGGATTGTGAGAGTTTACAAACTGAGGTAGATTATGACTTCGTACTGTAATTTGGCAGAGCAATTTAGACTAGCATCCATGTGGTACTGGTTTATTTATTTAGTTACATTTTTAAGCGCTGCACACAGCCCGGCAGCATCGAGTCAAAACGCGTTTAAGTAAATATTCTGAAGTGTTTTCATTCCATCAAGATTTCTCTATGTTGGGATTGCTCAGAAAACTTGCCAAGTCTCCTGCAAATCACGGCTCTCCAGCAGAAAGATACCAACTCCAGCACTCGCTCCCGCCTAAAATAATTAAAACCCCAATGCAATCCTATGGGTTAATTCCCTTCTCCCGCTTTCTGGAGCAACATCTCACTCCCACCTTATCGAGAAACTTCGCATGACATGGTTGCCAACATGATTCATGCCAATCTGTAGGTGCTTATCCAGACCTGTTTTTTCTTTGCATTCTATCATTGGTAAAACTTTGACTACACGTCCCAGAATGCAAAGAAAAAACGTGGACTGGATAAGCAGCTACAGATTGAAATGGGTCATGTTGGCAGCTATGGCATGTCTTTGCTGTGCATTGTCATTTTGTGCAATTGGGACTGTGGTGCAGTTTTCCTTACAAAGGTATACATACAAAAGAAATAAGCACAATGCATGTTTTCATGTATAAACCAGTGGTTCGTTCATCTGTGATATGTCTTCGGTTTCTGGCCGTTGTACTGACTCAATTTCATTGGGTGCACTAATCACTTTTTTAAATTCTTACATTTATAAATATACAGGGGAGGCAGTCACCAGTGTCCGCCCACTGGAAAAAGTGGGCAGACACCGTCTACCCACGTGGCTCCTTGATTTGTGCCCCGCCTTCAATGTTATGAGTAGAGGGGGGAAATTCTATCCCTGCCAAGTTTCCCTCCTCTGCGGACCTGGTCCTGTCTGCCCAGGTCTTTGCGGAGATCTGTGTCAGATTCGGAACCCCTGTTCTAGACCTGTTTGCATCTCTGACCTCGGCAAAAGTTCCCCTCTTCTGCTCTCGGTTTCAGGCCAAGGGAGATTGGGGGGTGGACGCCCTCTCGGTACAGTGGCCTTGGGGTCTCCTTTATGCTTTTCCAGCTATTCCCCTTCTGCCCCGGGTGGTTCAGCGCATCAGAGTGTCCAGGGTGACTGTGTTGTTGTTAGCTCCGTTCTGGCCCTGTCGGAGTTGGTTCCCCTCTCTGTTGTCCCAGGAACCTTGGCTGGTTTCGAAGTGGCCTTGTCCCCTTCAAGGGGATCTGCGGTTGGAAGTCTGCCGGATGCAGTGGGCAATGTGGCTATTGCACGGTCTAGGCTGATATCTTGGGGATTCTCAGGTCCTGTAGTCGAGTCCATTATGAATGCTCTTAGACTCCACTCTGAAGGCGTACAGCAGGCATTGCAGCCATTTTCGGGACTAGTGTGGACGGTCTGGGATCCCTCCCCTGCGTTCTGGCCTCCCCGCTATCCTTCAATTCCTCCGGGAGGGGTTTGACAAGGGCCTGGCAGTTTCCATGCTTCGCTCTAAGTGGGCCTCCATTAAATTCCTTTTGGGGACTCTGATGGTCACTTGGATGGGGAGGTGTTGGTGGGGAAGTTACTAAGTGGTTATTTTTCTTCCCGTCCTTGTACTTATAAAGGGCTTCCCCCTTGGGATCTCCCTCGTGTTTTACGGTTCCTTTAAGGGCCTCCCTTTAAGCCCATTTCCAAGATTGATATCAAACATCTTATGCTGAAAACTGCCGTTCTTATTGCCATCACTTCTGCCCGTAGGCTTTGGGAGATTGGATTGGGGCTCTTTTATGTCACCCCCCTTTCCTTAGGGTGCTGCCAGACTCAGTGGTGCTGAGGTGTGATCCGAAGTTTCTCCCTAAAGTTGTTTCTCGGTTTCACACCTCTCAGGATTTGGTTCTCCCTGCCTTTTTTCAGGATCCGCAAACGCCAGAGGAGGTGGCTTGGCATAACATTGATGGGCGGCAGGAAGTGTTGGAGTATTTGGCTAGGACTGCTCCTTTCCGCCAATCTAATACCCTTCTGATTACTTTTGGCCCGGCTGGTGCTGGGCATAAGGTATCTGTGGTTTCCATTAGCCGGTGGATCCGTTTTGTCTCCATGGCCTATGTGGCTTCTGGCCTGCCTGTGCCTGCGAATGTTCATGGTCGATCAAACAGGGGTTTTGCGGCTTGCTGGGCTAATGCAAGGGGAGTTTCTCTGCAGGAGATTTGTAGGGCTGCCACCTGGGCTGATCAAAGCACTTTCATCAACCACTATAGGTTGAATGTCGCACACTCAGGGGTTGGTTCCTTCGGGGTTGGAGTTTTGTCTGTGGGGATGTGAATTTGGAGTTATTAAAGGTGTGTGTTTTGCTGCACTGTTTTTGGCTCTGTGGCTCATTGGGACCTTTTTCCCCTTTGCCGCTTTGGTATACATCATGAGGTAAGTACTGTGACGATGAAGAGTGGACGTGGAGGTAATGCTCGGATTACTTACAGGTAATCTTCTTTACTCCTAGTCCTATTGTTCCTCGTCATAGTACTGACAACCCTCCTCACCCTCCCTGCGGGGAAGGTAACATGCTACGACTTGGTAATATGAAACTGAGTGACGTGGTTAGGGCGAAGGAGTTATAGGGATTAAAATAAATAAAATAAGGTCCTGTGTCGGAGACAGGGGCCTCATGAGGTAAGTACGGTGACAAGGAAGAGTAGGACTAGGAGTAATGAAGATTACCGTTAAGTATTGAAGGCGCTCACTCCCCACTTTACCAGAAACTCAGAATAAAGAACTCTGCTGCTTCGAGAGCGCTCTGGCAAACAATACAAATACAATATGTTTTAAAGGGTTACAGCGTCATCAGTGTTGATTTCTATACAGGCTACAAGTTACAGTTTCATTGGTTAGAAAGGGGGAGCACATATAGTTCTGTAAGGGCCGGCTCCACGCGATTGGCTGATGACTTGGCAGGAGGTGGGACATCACATGGTTCTGCTGGGCCGGTCCATGTCAGATATTCCCATCAAATACTGAGGTTCTAGCATCATCTGCCAAGTATTTCCATCACATGTCAAGATGCTGAAACCAGATGCCATGCATTGCTATCAAATCCTAGGTTCTCATGTCACATGCCAGGTATTTATCCAGTGAACAGGGGTTACATGCCTTTATAAGGAATCATTTAATAACGAATGACTATATAATGAAAAATATGTAACAAAAGAAATAACACATTTGTATGGCGGGGTCCCCGAAACCTCTGTTTCCCACAGCTAAAAACCAACCCAAACCGTTTCCCCACAAGATTTAACCCTTTACCCCCACATACATTTTCATTTTTGTTATTTATTTTGTTATATAATTTTCATTATATAGTCATTTTTTATTACATTTTCGTTATAAAGACTGTATACCATGAACAGGTATTCAGACAAATGCCAAGGTACCCCCACCCCTCAAGGGTATTTCCATTAAATTCACAGGTACGCTGTTGCTAGTTATTACCATAAAACTGTCCCAGCACTCATACTTTTGCCACACATTACCATGAGATGCACCTGTACCCATACCATTGCCAAGGATTGACACCAACTGTTAAGAACAATTACCATTTCTAGGTATTTGGCATTGTACGCCCAGGTACTCACTCAATTGCCTGAGACAGACTGTAGGTGTGCTTCTGTTCATTTAATTATATTTTAAACCACGTCATTTAGTTGATTTGTATGATTGTGTATTGATTGAAACTCCAACAGTTGTACAATACTGAGAAATATTTTTCATGGTTTTAGAACTGAAATTGAAATCTTTTTAAAAAACTGAAGCTGCATTGAATTGAATTGTACTCAGACCCATACTGCTAAGTGCATAACATTGGTAACTGCTGCTCAGCAACGCTAACCGTGTGACTAAAAACCGAGTCTTTCCTCAGCACACATGGCACACACATGTGAGCATTATAAAGACTACATTGCCCAGCGGTATTGTAGTTCTTGCGCCCATGTATTCCGTCCCCGAGCGCAAACGCGCTGGTGCGAGTGGAACAAGCGGGTCTGTGCGGGTCCGTGCGCGGACGTGTAGACGTGTTCCTATTTCCTGTTCAGATACGATTCCTGGCAGCCCTCTTCAAGATGTGGGTAAGGTAAACAAGCATCTGGATATATCTGAGACACTTATACATGGAACTGGCAAACCCCTTAAGGTTTGTATTCCTCATGGAGTTACCCACATAAATTCTAACCCCCATAAAGATGCTGGTGTAAAGATAAGTAACAAGCATCCAAGGTTTACAAAACACCATAGCAGTAGTGGAACGAAAACCATAGGGGGGAAGAGACCCTGCCGATAGATCTATCATTGGTACTCTTGAACCCGCGTTCGGTTTATAGTGATTCTCGTTCGGTTTATAGTGATTCTTTCGACAGTGATCGTTTCTAAATACCAAAGTTTCGACACAAAAGCCTTGAAAAAAAAGTTTTGAATGCATTTTTTTTTAAATGGGGGGTTCACCCCAACCCGCTGTTTTCTTTTTAAAACAAACTTTTTTTTCTATACGAAACTAAAATAAAACCTGTACCATGAAAAAAAATGCATTCGAAAATTTATATTCAGAACTTTTGTCTTTCAAAAATATGTTTTCAAAAGAATGGCTGGATAATAGTGAAACATACACTTGATGTCCATGATTATATCATGGAACATAAGGTGGACATTATGTGTCTTACCGAGACCTGGCTCACAGAAGCCCATGACCCCACCATAGAGCAAGTGACACCACCAGGTTATGCCTTTTTTGGTAAGCATTGCGAGGGAACCATGGGTGGTGGGGTTGCCATCATATGCAAAAAAGATCTTGGTTTCTATGAAGTTAAAATTGAATGTGTGGGAAGTGATATTATACATGTCAAACTCATTTCTAATTTTAACCCCTGTACCAATCTGGTACTTTTATATCGGCCGCTTGGTAAATTAGATCGCTTCAATGACGATATAACCAACATGGTTGCTCCTATGCTAACAGCTAATTCAGCTTTAGTCATTTTGGGAGATTTTAACTGTTGTAAAAATGATAAACTTGATAAAACAGCTATCGATCTTGAAAAGAAGTTGAAGACTCATCACATTACGAGCCATAATTCTGAACCGACACAATAAAGGTCATATTCTTGATTGGATTGGGAGCGGCAACCTCTTTATCGAGAATATTACCACTACCCCTTGTATTGGGTCTGACCAATCGTTCGTCTCATGCCTACTGAAGCTTCCAGGTAAAGTAGGCAGGACACATGAACCTGCACGCTTAGTCAATACCTGAAATTATAAGGACTCAACTGCCCCTGTTTTGATGGGGCCCCTAGGGGACCCTCGCATATGGAAACAAGGCACAATCACCACACACAAACTGATACGCCAGGCACGAGGTTCAATTCCCAAAATTTAGGGTTTATTGCAAACCAAATAGTCTCAGTTGGCTGACTGGGTCTCACGTCCCGCAACGTGCGTCACCCAGACCTCATGAGACGCAAGAGAGCGAGCATTATTACATCAGTTACATATATACGAAATTATCATCTTATTATCAGTAGTGACACATTCAAAACCGCCCATAATGTATCTTTCTTTGCAGTGGTTTGATGATTAACAATTATGACGAATATGACACCCTTCAGACATTTATTCAGCAACAGTTTGCAATTTGCCCAGATGCAGACACTATTCTTTGTTTTAGGGAACATAATGCTTTTGTTCTTACAAGCAAGCTGCATGCAGGGGAGAGACACATTCCAGGACTCACTATCTTCAAGTTTCTATTCATGGGCTGGAGGTCAGCTCGATCTACAGGGGCTCAATGAAGGGGGGGGCGCAGAGGAAAGCATAATTCAGTCTTTAACTGTTCATTTCTACAGTTTCTGCCGCTCCAGCGAGACTAGCTGGCACCTGCGTAGCGATTAAATGCCTTGTTGCTTACTTCCAAGGACTTGTGAGGGAGGAGATCGGGGCATTGCTGTCTGGGTTGTCTGGGCTGCGTTTCAACATGTAACTTGTGGCCTTGCTCTATGCATGAGTAAGAACGAAATAGAATTCACTTACAGCACAGCGGTTTGAACAGAAGCAAGAAAAGCAAAAAACATCAAAATGGTGAATTCTATCCCATCAAAATGGACGCTATATGGTTATACTGGTAATTCTAAACTGGTGATAAGATCTAGGTGATGCGGTTGGTTTAGGCCAACATAATATACCGTTTATGCTACGGAAGGGCCTTTTTTCTAGACTCACAGTTCTCACCACTTATATACAGAAATTGATGATGACAACAGATGATTCTGATGGACCAGAGACCCTTATTAACAGCTGTAATAAGGAAATTATAGACATGTTAGATCAATATGCCCCACCTAAGATCAAATCAGTTAGAGATCTACCTAACCGACATAAAGGGTTTACTACAGCTTTAGCGGAACTTCGAACTAATAAAAGGCAGGCGGAACGTAAGTGGTGTAAAGATAAATCTGAAAAGAATCTGCTGGCATGGAAACTGTTAGAGAGGACGTACAAAATTAAGATCATCGAAGTAAAGAAGACTTTTTAAAATGACAGATCAATTTAGCCGTGTACCAAACAAAAGAACTTTTTTGCCTTTTTAGAACATGGGAAAAACCCATTGTTGCCATTCCTTCCATTAAACCCACCAGTGACGACGGCAATAAGGTGCAGAAAGCCTTTGCAGACAAACTGCAGAAAGTGCAACATAAAGTAACCGAGGAACTCTTAACTTCTCCTCCTAAAATGACCCCCCTCCATAATCAGAGCACTATAAGTGAAGTTAGTACAAACTCCTGCTTGGGTTTGCCTAACTCAGTACCTGAAATCCATCCCCAGCATGATCAAGGTATGGGCTTTAGGTTCAAAGATCTGAATATGGCAGAGATGCAGGATATACTTAAAACCATGCATCCCACTAATTGTCTTGGAGAATTGCTCCCATCCAAAATCATACTGGAACATAAAGAACTATTTGTTCCATTCCTGTGTAGGTATGTGAACTCCTCTTTTCAAGCAGGTTTTATCCCCCAATCTATCAAGAACGTAGCAGTGACACCATTACTAAAAAAAAGCAGGACTGGACCCTTTAGACACTACCAATCTCAGACCCATTACTAACACTCTGTTCTTTCTTAAACCTATTGAAAAAGTAGCCACAGTGCAGCTCCAATCCCATGTCTACACTGCTGGCATCCTTCATGAAAAACAGTCTGGGTTTAGGAGCTTCCACGGTACAGAGAGCGCTCTTCTCGACCTTCAGACACATATGCTCTCAAAACTGGAACATGGCAAGTCGGGGCTGCTGATGTTATTAGATCTATCAGCAGCCTTCGACTTGCTAGATCATAAAATCCTGCTTGAGCGTATGGCTACGGTTGGAGGACTCTCGCTAGAGGCAATTAAATGGCTCAAATCCTTCTTGGAGGGCCGCCTCTCGCAAGTTTATTGGGGTGACAATGCTTCTGAGGTAGAAACCATCACATATGGGGTGACACAGGGGGCTTATCGCTCCCCCTTGTTGTTCAACATTTACATCCTACCATTGTGTAATGAGTTGACACTAATAGATATTGTTTTCTGCAATTATGCAGACGATTTTCAACTGGTCCTGGAAATCACCGGGGACCACGAAAAGGTCAGCTATTGCTAGATACAATCTATTTGACCATCCAAGGATGGATGTCAACTAATTGGCTGTGTTTGAACACGGCCAAGACAGAGCTTATGTTGTTTGGCCCAAGACTTACAAGAGACGGTCTTAGCCAGAAGTACTCCAACTTTATTATTGATGGTAGTCAAATAAAGGTTGTACCTAAAGTTAAGACTGAGCACTTACATGGAGGAAAGCTTAGACTGTAACGCCCATGTAGATGCCATCACAAAAAACACGAACTATCACCTCGAGGTGCTCCGACAGATTGCGCCTTTAATTTCAATAGAAAATAGAACTAAACTGGTGAGGGCCGTAATCCTCCCTCATGTTGATTACTGCAACGCCTTACTGGGAGGTGTAACAAGGTTAGATGTTCAAGAGCTACACGTATCATCTTTCAGACAAAACGGTCGGAACCAACCACTGCAGCACGGAAAAGATTACACTGGTGGCAGCTCGTATCCAATTTAAACTATTAACGATCTGCCACAAATGTATTTATGGAAATGCTCCAGTGTATTTGAAAGCACGAGTAAGCATATACCATCCTCAAAGAAACCTGAGATCTGCTGAGAGCCTTTCCTTGAAACAGCACCCGGTGAAACGTGCCAGGGGCCTTGGTCGGGCCTTTCATGTCTGGGGGGCAACAGCCTGGAATGCCCTGCCACTAACAGTACGAAAAATCGAAAATCATCTTGAATTTAGAATTTAAAAACAGTACTTTTCAATCAATATGACTGATTCTTTTAGTAGCGGAGCCTCATACGTCTGTCTCTCGGCGCCTGGATGCCCCCAGGCTTTGGCGCAATACAAACAAAATAACATAACATAACAGAATACCATGGAATGATTGGGTGCTCAAGCCTTTCCAGATAGTTACATCAAATACCACGGACTACAATATAATGTCCAAGCACCAAAGATTACAATCAAATGCACAGATACTGATCACATTGCCATTGATTATCAACAAATGCACAAGTATGCATCCCATTGTCAATCAAGGCCATCAAATGCTCTTGTAATCAACCTCTATAAGGAGTTGTTGTCAAACTCCTTCGATATCGGCACTGCGTATACAATTGGTGAGGATCCCTTATGTTTCAAACAATACTGTGTCACAATTTAGTAAATAAAGAGCGTTCTTGCTCTCAAATTTTGCCATTGGGTCTTTATTGTTGCTGAAGGTGCCAACACATGTTTCAACCACACAGTGGTCTTTTTCAAGGGTGTGATAGTCATGAGTTTAACCACAGTTTGCACAAGTTTGGTAATTGGTGTCAGGTTGTTTAAGAGAAACACATAATGAAGCCCAATGTGTGCATGAGATAAGTGAGGTTCTGCATGGTGATGGTGTTTGGTGACAAGTGGATATAGTGACATACACATATTTATCCAACGAGATAGGTGATGCAAGATTAGCATGGTTACATTATTTGGTTTAAAGTTAGTGGCATTAAAAAGATATTTATCACAGTAAATATAATTGTACATTTTTTACATCATGTTAGAGTATTTCCACACAGTTGTAGGATATGATGTTGCACCAAGGAAGAAAAGGAAGAACAAATTAGGTTGTGATTAGTTTCAGAGTTTGAGAGAGCTGATGCCTTTTTAATCATGTGAATTGATGCGGGATAATGTTTACCAAGATTAGTGTTTCTTAATTATCTGAATATTGAGGCTTGATACCCAAGGACGTTGTTTTAACTGCAGTGATTAGTGTATCTGTGGAAAATGGTGAGACCCAGCGTTAGTTCAGTGCTGGTTCTCAAATACTTATGTATGAGTTGTGCTGTGATGATATTAATAAAAATGTAATGGCGCGGTGCTTGTGGTGCACAACGGACTTGTGGGTGGTGATCGCGGTGGCATGGCTGTGTATGTGCTAGACAGTGTGGTGTTGAAGGTGCCATTTGTGAGAGTTGTGTACCATTTGCTCAATGCTCCAAAGTGCTGGAGTGTATGTGAGTTTAGTGGTGCACATGTGCTCGGTGCCCGAAAGGTGCGTAGGTGTGTTTGTTGCATATAAGGGTTAAAGTGTGGCGGCGGAGCAAAGGGGGTGGTGGGCCGGAGTCCCCACGAGGCAGGGCCTATATGGCTGGGAGCAAGGCCTCAGAGTCGAGCACAACCAAGTTCTCTTTGAACTTGAGAAGGAATATATGTTAATCTCCAATTAGAGAGACATTTTTAATTTTTTAAAAAGCTCAGAAAAAGCAAGCTGCTGCTGCAGCTCATAGGGGGTAAAGGGTTGGAGGTCTCGGGGGATGGGTGCATCCGCCCATAACACGTGTGGTTTCTGCCTGCCCATATGTGAGCTGTAACCAAAGAGCGCCAATACATTCTCATTGCACTATATAGGGCAGATATAAAAGTTTAATTTGTGAGGTACTTGTGTTACCGACTAAAGTGCCACACGCAGCACGGGCGTATCGGGGTTCCAGGGTGGCCGTTCCTAGTTAAGTATGTGCATAAACTTGCTGACCGTGTTCGGTGGGACGAAGCGCAGAGGTGGGTGTAATTGCGGAGTGGCGTGTACTTCAGGGCTGTGCATGGGAGGGATCCGTGTTGTAATCTTAGTGCCAAGCCATCCGAACGGCGCGTGAAGAAGGGAATTGAAAACAGTGTGGTTTCAGACGAAATACATATAATGGGGGTCCCTGAGCTAAGTCCTTATAGCTGAAGAGGCCCGGTGCCTCGGCTATAAGTATCTCCCATGGTCTGTGATCAGTCTTCTTCTTAATTATCGGAGGCGTGGGCGGACCCACGCAGGCGCTTCCCCATCCTATAGGATGATGTGCACCGTACCCACTAATTATTATTTGGCTCCATTTAAGCTCACAGCTCCTCCCACCTCCCCGTCTACCTCACAAAATCCAACATCGCACTCCTCCTCCTCCTGCCTCTCTCCCCATCACCTCCCAGTATAGTCCTCCCACTCAGCTCAGCCACACCCAACGCAGTCAACCGAACCCTCATCAATTCTCTCTCTGCAACATGTCTTTCACACCTAATAAAAAAATGTTCCACCGTTTCAGGCACCCCACACACCGCACAGTCCCTTGATTCACGCTTCCCTATTCGAAATAGACAGTCATTCAGCCCCACATGACCTATCCTCAACCGATTCAGCATCACCTCCTCCCCCCTCCTCCATTCTGAACTCCCTGAATCCACCTTCACCGACACTTTCCCACGAACACCGAACATCCACCTGCCCTTCACCCCATTCACCCACCTCTCCTGCCACTCATCCAGGACCCGTCTCACCATCACAGCCTTCACCTCATCCACACTCCGATCACGCCGAAGGGACATTCTATTGCTAAAATAGTATGTTAGCAGCCATTGGCTGCTCGGGGCACACTATCGATTGGCCAGTTCTGTTGCTAGAATTGATTGGCTGTGCTCGATCATGTAGCTTGTAGAGGATCTGGGTTGATGTGTCATTAGTTAGTTGCCATGGTAATACAAGTCCGCGACTGACGAAAAGCGTAATTTGGCTCCCTAATGTTAAAAGTGGATTAGGGGCCTTTTCTGTTTACAGACTCACGGGCCGATTCATGGAATAAATGTGGGCTGAAAAGGGGAGGTATATGGGAGGTACAGGTTTCCACCACACATAATCCTCGACCTGGTGAGTGAGTGTGTTAGGGGGTGGAGCTGGCCATGGCACATTGTACCAGCTCCCCCGTTGGATGCTATGGGACACCAGCATCAGGAGGCCCAGGGCCCCGGAGGTTGGAAGGGTGGGGGCTGGCCATGGGACATCGTACCAGCCCCACCCTGCAGTGCTATGGGACACCAGCACTGGGGAGGCTTCAGTGCCTCAGTAGATGGCAAGGCTAATCTTGCTGACACAGGCAGGCTCGCCTGGGTGGCCGTGTGGGAGGCCCCATGATGCCGTGGCCTGCAGGCCCCTTGTATTCCGGGTGGGCCTGCAGGCCACAATAAAGGACACACACACAGATTACTTAGTCATGGTGTCCGCAGCCGTGTCTGTCCTCACGTGCCTGCGGGCTCCCTTTTATTATCTTGGGCCATGACGTAGTCATGGCCCATCTTAAAAGGGCAACACAGTCACAAGGAACACACCCCCTTAAAGGGGAAACACATATCGGAGGTCCACTCCGTAACAAGTGGGAGGATGACCTCACATCACCCACCCTGTGCTCGCAAGCACTGAGCTCCTTGGAAAAGGTGCTCAATGTACTGCACTTCTTGGCTACTGGTTCATTTCAGCAGACAAGTGCCATAGTGGGGGGGGGGTGTCACAGGCCACGCAGTCACGCTGCCTACACCAGGTGTTGGCCATCATGACTGCACGCCACTCAGTCCGCAGGCACATATAAATGCCCAGAACACCTGCAGAAAGGCAGGCCGTGGTCTAGGACTTTTACGGGGTGGCAAACTTCCCTAAAGTGCTAGGTGCCATTGATTGCACCCATGTGGCTCTACGTCCTCCCAGTGCCACTGAGCACATATATCGAAACCGCAAGCACTGGTATTCAATCAACATGCAGGTAGTATGTGATGCCAAGGGAATCATCACTTCAGTATATGCCAACTATCCAGGGTCAAGCCATGATAGTTTCATTTTCAGAATGTCACCCCTAAACTGGGACCTGGAAGCTGGGCGGCATGGCGACACATGGCTGATTGGTGAGTATAAATGCCTCTGCACATGCATGCATGTCAGATACTGAGTAATGTGAAAACCCCTCTAATGATAGCCATCATCACCTCCCCAGGGGACAGTGCCTACCCTCTGAGCACCTACATGATGACACCAATTCGGAACCCCACCACCCGAGGTACGATACAACACAGCACACATTGCAACCCAGGGCATAGTGGAGCGCACATTCGGAGTGCTCAAGTCACGCTTTCGCTCCCTTGACCGCTCTGGTGGGCAGCTGCTATATGCGCCCCCAGTAGTGTGCAGAATCATAGTGGAAGCATGTGTCCTGCACAACGTTGCAACCCGACGTGGCGTGCCGGTGGACATGGTGGTGCCCCCACATCCCCAACCACATGCACGGCCGCTTCGCATGGGAGGTGAAAGGGCACGTGGTGAGGCAGCCCGTACCCAGCTGGTGGCGAATTACTTCACCTAAAATCTCACCCCTGCGGAGTGCACACAGCCCTGGCACATACCAGCTGACAATCAATGATGATAACAAAAGGCACAGTCAACTGTCACAACCATACCAACCTGAGATTGTTCACCTGGATGTGGTACATTGTGTGCACCCCTACCTACTTAAAGACACCCAAGGCTGTGTCACAAAAAGACACACATTCATGCAGCATGAATGACTACCCCCTTGCAAAATACCACATCAAAATAGTGCCATGTCAACCAACCCCTCCCCATCTCAGCTACCGAACACACCATGGCATGGCATGCAATGTGAAAGCAACAAAATTAATGCACAACACATGACACAAGTGTCACACAGTGCACTGTCCCTAATGTAAACAGGTCACAGATAATATGCTCTCAGTAATCAATAAGAAACAGCACAAATTTCCCCATAGGGCAGATCAATTAAACTTTCTTATCACACAACAGCAATTGGACTTAGTCTCCAGCATAATTTTTTTTTCTTCTGGCGCAGTAATAACGTGTGACCACAGCAGCCTGGTTTCCTAATTAAACAAACGGAGTTGAGGAACTCGAAGTCTCCGTTCTATGGCACACCAATGCGACAGTGCACATTTTTGCATTTAATCAGGTCGCGGGGGATCTAAGTGATATCAACCCAAAAGTTCCTTCAAAATCTGTCCTGTTTGATTACAAGGGCATTTGCTCCCCTACTTGGAGCACTGCCTCATGGGAATCTTGCAACTGGGGCTTAACGTATCCTTACCACTTGGGCAAGTTCATTGCGGTATCCCGATGTTCCCTGTGCTCTCACCTGCTTTTTGAATACCTCTATAAGGGGTTGCCATGAAATTACCAGGTACTCACACACCTCATTTCAAGAGGGATTTGTCAAACTATAAGGCACTAATTTCAAGGTAGGGATTGACATCAAATGTCTAGGTAAGCACTCCATTACAAGTGAAAACTATTAAAGCCTAGTATTCAATCGATTAGATGCAATCATCATCAAATTCCAATGTACCTATCTGTCACAACTGCCCAGAGGTCAAATAGGAAGCCATTAAGGATTGCCACAATGTTTCTTCCAGAATGGCAGCAGCAGTCTAATTGTTTTTCAAAATGGCGCCTGCTTTGTCTGGCATTCCATTTCAGCAGCCCTGTGATGCTGTTTTGGCGTGTTACAACTTTCTGGCTTGAGTCCTGTTTGAGGCGATGCTGCCTGTGGCTCTATCTTTCCTTGTTCCTAGTTTCTTACTATTCTGGCTGCCTCCTGTTTTTCCTTCTGTATTTCCATCTCTTTATTCATTATTGCCTGCCTCTTGAGTGTGTTTCTCTGCCTGCTGGGTCTACTTGTAGCCCTGAACACTTCCTTCCTTCCCAATCAACTGGTACACGGGAGTACCTATTTCAATAACTTGTTAGCTGGATTTCTACAATTGTCCAATGTTTGGTTTGTATACCACTGGCTTTTCCCCTGACTGTGGGATTCTACCTTGCTTTGCCCGAGGATATATAGAACGGACTAGCAAGGTGGGGGCCGAACAGGATCGCCCACACCTATCCATGAATGCCTGCATTCCCACAAGAAGACCTCAAAGTCTTCTAAAATGCGTGGATCCTAGGTGAGACACGGTATTATACAGGAGAGAGGGATGAGAAAGACGAGGTCTATGAAGCCTTTTTAGGCTGTACCAAATCAACCTCCCATCAATCCAAAGAACTTCCACTTCTGAAAGCCAAGAACCCCTGCGTATATAACCAATCCCCTAGGATCCTAATTTCCATTGCTCCCAGAAAATATCTGTCCCAGAGTCCTTGCTTTTCTAATTCCTACTTGAATGATTCCAACCGTTCTGCTCCACGTTCCTCTGATTATTGTTTCCCACACTCCCAACAGGCTCAGTTAAAACTCTACGATTCCCATAATCCCTTTTGTTCCTTTCTCGATCCCAGCTATTCCTGTTTACCCCGCAAACCTACCAATCCCATCTTTCTAATTATCATTTTCCGAATTCTCACAAACCCTCCTACTTATTTCACAAACCTTCCCTACTCCCTTCCTACCCCGTAGGACATGTACAATCTCCACCTTTTTCCTTTTTCGACACCCACACTTGTCCCCAATGTAGAAAACAATGGAGTGGTAATAAAACCGTGTACCTGACATGTTCCAATACAAGGGTCAAGCAAAGTGAGGCAATTGATCAGAATCACACACACCTGACGGCCCTTTCCCTTCCCCACAGGGATAAAAGATGGAGCAAGTGAGTGCAAGGCGAGCAAGGCAGACAGCACGACAAGACGACTAATCGGGCGCGGCAGTTCAAGAGAAAGAGAAAGGTGGCAGGAATCGAGAGGGTGGCGAGGAGAGAAGTGACCTTGCCCTTTTTGTCCCAAGCCCACATGACCTTTGTGGAAGAGAGTCTAAGGCCGCGAACAATATCACAAGTGTCTTGCAAGCCTACGTCAATAAGCAGGAGCCAGGGAAGCTCCCATGACCGTGGTACTGGCCCTGACACCAGTAAAGCTGAAAGCCAAGCGGTTCAGCACAGCCTGTGAGTCGAGGGGAGAATCGATAAGAACCGGGCAGCGTTGAGGGAGAATCGCGAAGTGACAAGTTTAAACAGAGTTTAATGAACTGTAAATGAACTGTACAAAGTGTTAAGGGGAGACCAGCTTGAAAGGGAAGCCAGCACCACATGGGTGCTAACCCGAGACACTCTAGTTGATCCCCATCAGAGCGAAACTATGGGGAGAGTTGCCAAAAGAGGTCAAAGTGGTCATACAGGAGGTCAGAGGTCTAGCAAAATCCCTGTACAATTGAAAGACTTTGATCTACAAATTATGTGAAAGCAAGGGAAGTGTATCCCACAGACTCAAGTGAATGTGAAGTTGACAAGAGTGAGCCCGACAGAGGGATGCTGACGAGAGTGGCAAAGTCTAAAGTCCAGAGAAACAGTGTGTTGACAGAGATGAACCCAGCCGAGGGATGTCCACTATGAACTGTTTCAAAAGACATTGTGAAACCAAGGGAAGTGAAACCTGCGAAAGAGAAAAGACGGGTTTGAGCCGGACTGAGGGAGATCTGGCTGAGTTTGAGAAGGGTCAGCGCTCAGAAGAGGGGGACACAGGGGTGAAACCATCACCCTACGTGAAACTGTGATAAATAATTGATACGTGTCAGTGCCTAGAAGAGGGGAACCCAGGGGTGAAACCATCACCCTATGTGAAACTGTGGTAAACATGTGAGAAGGGTCAGCGCCCAGAAGAGGGGAACCAGGGGTGAATCCATCACCCAGCGAACATTGGAAACAAACTTTCATTATTTTGGAACCTGAAAGGCCCTCGAAGACGAGACAACCTAACTTTCCGGGGTCTTCATATCGTTAAGGAACTTTCTAGGGATTTGCACCCAGAAGAGGGCAATCCCAGGGAGAAAGGATTCATGAGGCCATGGAAAAGAGACTTTATTTGTTTTGTTATTTGAATACCACATGTCCTTGAAGGCAAGAGACTTTCAAGAGAAACGAGACTTGGCCATCAACAGCCCTTATAGCTGGAACAGAACTGTCATTTCGTGCTGGAAAAACCAGAGACTGTACTGTGCTCCAAGCTCTCATATTACCCCAACTTTAAAACGTGGGGAAGGGAGACCCAGGCTACCGCATCCTGACATATTATTTGAGAATACTTGTTTCTTTCCTTGAGAACTATCCCAAACCCTTTTTGTATTAGTTGTAAGGTTTGGCAATAGGTTTCTTAGTATAGGCCCTTTTATTTGACACAAAGCCACTAGGACTGCCTTATTTTTCATTTGATGGTCGACGCTTGCTCTCATTTTAGAGTTAGGTTTAGAATAGGGGTGTTCCGAATAGTACATTTACTATTCAGCTGAATACCGAAAAGCTGACCTAAGTATTCGGCTGGAGCCGAATAGTTACAGAATAGTAGATTACTACTGGAAATGTATCAAGATATGTATAACAAGCCAAAACAGTTGGCTTTGCCAATGCTTGTTTTAACAGGACTTCAGTGCAGGACATGCTTATAAACAGATAAAGTCAGTTCCAGCGACTGTATGAGGTGGAATGACTTATAATGAGTTTAGAAATATATTGTTTTGCATATTAAGTAACTTTGGTTCTCACCCTAAGTTACCAGGGTAATCCAGACATGGACCCCTTGCTCACTGTTCTCAGAGAGGCACAGCTCCACCTCACTGATGATGCCCAACAAGGCTGAAACATGTGTATGGAGTTGCTATTGGTACTCATGTTCAGAGGAGAATTGCCTAGCATTTTGGTGCTGGACTGCCCCTGGGCAGGACAAAGACTGATATGCAGGGATATGTCTTCTCTGTGATAGGGACAGTGAGCTTGGGGCCATCCACCCAAGAACAGGTCAATGGGATGTGTTTGTGCTGGTAAAGAGACTCCCAGAACCCCTTGTGTTTAATAAATATATAAGTATATGTTTAGTGAAGCAGGTAGCAGGCCATCTACAGGCAAGAGAGGGTGGTGTTTGGTGAATACATGTTTGGACAGTGTAAATCTGCAAATATTTTAAAAGAAGGCATTCAGAAATGTGAGCGCAGAAGACTATCTCCTCCAGTGTAAGCAGCACCTCTTCTGTGCTGCAAACGAATCAGAGATTTCCGAAAAAGCTTCCAACAAACTGGTTGTTTCCTGCGGTGTATGTAAACTTTGTCCAGATTCTTCAAATTCGGCTGCAGTCTGACCGCAGCTCAGTGCGAGAGACGCAGTGAATAATTGTCACAGAGGTTTCTGAAAAGCCTCTGATTTCCAGTTTATTTCCTGCAGTGTATGTAAACATTGCCCCGAAGCAGCGCACTGAACTGCAGTTTGACCGCAACAGCTGTGAGAGACACCGTAAACATTAAAAGGCAGTCACATGTTATAATGCACAGCGTTTGGGCAACAAAATGGTGCTATCAATAATGCACCCTCAAAGTGGCCCATCACCCCTATTGTGTCTGGCTTTACACTTCATCAGTATTCATAGGCGGTGATGAATGATGATAAACCCCCACCACCTTTTGATGTTCACAGGGCATCGCTAGGCGCGGCTCAGAGGAAATGGCAGTGTTTCCCCCTAGCACTGTTGTATCGGGTCGAAGATGCCTTTGTCCTGAATAATGTACTTGCTTTTCTGTAGCTCCCTCTGCATATCAGAATCTACACTGGCGGACTCAGCATCAAATAAATCTGTGTCCAACACCCCCTCCTCCTCACCTGTGTCTTCTGAAGAGGACTTGCGTTTGCGCAGCTTTCTTCTAGCCATCTTCTTCTTTGTGAAGAGATATGGCCTTCCGCGGTTAGAAGCCACCCTGGCACCCTGACCTGACAGGGAGGCAGGGGACTCCTTCACGAAGGGACCGATCCGAGAGGAAAAACGCAATAGCTAAAAAAAATCTCTCTTTGATGTTAAATTTTGATAGATGAGAAGATCGTATGAAAGTCCAAAACAGGCATGAAGATCGATGGCCAGGATCCTCAGAATAGTGATGCAAATGAGGGAGGCAGTCCAGGGAGAAAGGATTCATGAGGACGTACGGCAAAGACCCTGTATCAGCAGAGCTAGCGCTGGGAAAGAAAAGAAAAATGGAAGGAAGCAAGACAGAGTAAGACGGAGACCGGAGCGAGAGCAGGATAAAAGCACCAACCGAAACAGCTAAGTATGAGGCGGATAAGGGAAAGATAAGCAGAGAGGGAGAGGCAACAAGGAAGGAGATGGCCGGAGCCGTAGCAGAAATAATGGAAACAAAGCGGAAAGGAAAGCAAGGTAAGAGAAGATAAGGAGGGCAGAGAAGAGGCAGCAGCAGACTAACGAAGGGAGGAAAGCGAGGAAGCGGGGTAATCCCGGAAAGGGAAAAACCCCAAAGGAAGAATACGGAACACAAGCAGAAAAACAGCTAACGGAGCGTACAGCAGAAAGTTGCAATGCACTGAGAGAAACAAGGGGCGTGGCTAAATACAGAAGTGAGAAACAGGCAGAGACAGAAAGACTAGAACGAGAAACGAGGAAATAGAAGACAGAAACAGAACATCCTAATGGCAGCGCACACGCCATGTATTCCATAGCCGCCAATGATGTCTGCAAGAAGGCGGCATGACACTGCAGTATAACTTTCTGCAGCAACGCTTATATCTGGGCTGTGTGTGTGTCTGTTTGGATACAAGGTGTGCAGTTTGCGTGTACAGTCTGTACATCTGCCTGCGCAGTAGAATGTTCTGCATACGTTGAGTTTGCTTCACTCTCCAATTTGCATTTTCTGTTTTTTTTTTATTTGTATAGCTCCATGTGCCGTATGTCTTTGGACAGCACCTCTAAGGCTCTGCTCTGCAGTGTGTATTGGGGTTTGTAGTATCTAAGTGTGCATGCAATGTGTCTGTATACCATGTGCATTCTCTCTATGGAGCATCTCCAAGGATTGACTCTGCAGTGTCTGGCTGTAGGAAGTTGTCCTTACCGTGCGTGTGAAGCGTACTTCTCGGTTTGCTGGATCTCTGGCTTCTCTCTCTGCTATGCTTCTGTGCCAGCACTAGATGGCTGGCACCCTATGCCCCCTAAAGCTGTGAAGTCTTTCTCTAACGCTATTGGTGAGTTTCAATGTGCATAGTTTGGTGTGGTCAATGTGCGTAGTTTACATTTGTTTGTGGTCAACCCGCTTATTCCGTGGTGGTGTTTCCATCACCTCTTCCCTTTATTGCTCAATAAATCCTGCAGTTATCCGGCTGGAGAAACGCTCATCACCCGCTTTAGATCCCCATAACTGCGGATTGTGGCTGCATGCACAGAGCCACAGCTGGGGACTAGACCACGTTAGGAGTGAGCCGTAAACACCACCTAGTGGTCAAAGTGCGCTGTGGCACACATTCCCACATCGAGAAAAAGTAAACCTGCAATTAACACAATCTGCAATTAAAATGTTTAAATACTAGGGGTGTAACTTCGGCTTTGAATAAGCATTCCATTAGGTATTCTGCCAAAGCCGAATACCTAATTTTCAGCCAGAATTCAGCCGAATACTTACTTGAAGCCGAATTTCGGTACACCACTAGTTTAGAATAGGTGTTTTTCCAACCTACATACAGAATTCATTGTTCAATAAACGGGGCCTCATTACAACTTTGCCGATCCGGTAACAACAGTGCCGGTAAGCTACCGGGTACCGTTGTTACCGGACCGGCAAACTACGAGGTCTGCAAGTGGGTGCCTTTTCGCCCGCCAGGTATGACCTGGTATGACCTGGCGGGCAGAACGGCACCCGCTCACAAACCTTGTTGGATGCATCGGCACCATTTATGAAGGGTGCCGGTGCATCCGACCTCCCTATTCCCATTGAGTCATTGGGACTCAAAAGGGAATGGGGAGTATTATTTTCCGGCACCCGGGAATGGCAAATTACCGGGTCCGCCAGGGCTATAATGCCCTAGTAATTGCCCATTCCTGGGCGCCGGGAAAAAAATGACTCCGGTGGCCGCCCGTGCCAGTTTTACCGGCATGGCTACCGCCAGACTCATAATTAGGCCCACACTCTTGAACTGTGATCACTTGTGTCTGTCTTACTTGTCGCCACAATGAGTTCCCCACAGAGAACTGGATGAATCCTGAGGCTGGAACCTTTGTTTTGAACTATAAAGCTGGGCTGCAGGCAGACAGCCAAGAGACAATTCCCTTTTTTACCTTGTATTGAGTTTAGCTTGTGAGGGATGGGTTAGGATTTAGATACAGGACGGCGCATTTTACTTTGGACATTTTGACAAAGACAGTTTCATTAGCTAGTTTTGTTGAGGCATGGAAACCCTTCTTAGCGGTAGGATTAGTTAGGATTTCCTCCAACTCCCCTCTATTTTTGTTATTAATAAAAGTCTTTGCCAATCAACATGCCTCACTTGTGTACGACTCTTACTCCTTTTGTGATCCGGAACTAGGGGATCCCGAGAGTATAGAATAACCCAGGCCAAGACAAGCCCCCTACCAACAAGTTAAATCAATTTTGTTTCCCAGAGGGACATTAGTCACTTAATATTAATATTCTGGGATGGTGTGGGGAAAAACAATTCCACTATTTCCCCCTTCCCTTTTCCCCATGCTGATAACAGTTAAATAATTTCAAGGGCAAAAGGTTCAGTTAACGGTTTCCCCAACAGAACACATTTATACCATCAAACAATTGCTGTTAACCAAACAAAAAATTCCCATACTCCACCAAAACCACCTTTTTAAAGGAAGGCCATTAGCTGGTGGGGCTACACTATCCAGGAATTCACTAGGACCTAACCAAAGGTTAAAACTAGTGATAAATGCTACTAAAGACCTCCCACTACTAGGAAGTTTGGGTATAAAACCTAGTTTGAGAAAGCCGAAACAAAGTCTTACCCCACATGATAGTTGTGGTACAAGTTCTGACGGGAAGCCTATAGAAGTGGGGAAGGACTCCCCAGCCCAACCATTCAGACTCCTGCAGAGTGAAGCAGAGTTAGGGACCTTTGAAGGAGATGTTTTTCTTTTTGGAACACCTATTTTTTTCCTTCTTCTGTCAATCTTTCTCCAGGAAAAAGTCTAACCCAAGAGCCCACCATGAGTACCCTAGAAGCTCTGATGGAATGCCTCATGTCCCAACAGGTAGAAGCAGAAGCCAGATTCCAGGATGGTATTGCGAGGGTAGTGGCGGCCCACCAAAGACCCCTACTCCCAAATGGAATCCTCCAATCTTATAAGGAAGGAGAACATGTGGGTAGTTTTAAAAAAGAAACTTTGAATGTTTAGCCCAACAGTTCCACTGGGGAAATGAGATAAAAACCTGCTACTTAGCCACATTATTATAAGTGGATTTACAGTCATCTTACCAGACCCTTAACCCACTAGGATTTACGCTATATGGTGAAATCAAGCAGGGTCTGCTCATCAGAGTAGGACAAACAGAAAACATTTATAGAAACAAGTTGCGAGATATAAGATTGAAACCAGGGGAGACTCCTGTGGAGTTAGGAGCTAGGATTCAAAACAGTCTATCCCTCTGGTTATGAAAAAAGTCTCGACAAAGTACTAGAGACCTTGGCCCTAGAACAACTTGTTAACAGCTTACACCTTCCCTTCGAAGGCCCATCCTTCAGACGAATAAATTTACTATGACCCTAGCAATTGATACTGCGCAAATCCATGCAGAAGCAAATAGATATCTAAGACTTCTACAAAAGGTAGAGGGTGGAAAGAGAGAAACAAAATCAGGACCCCGAACTTCTGCCCCTCACATCACTCAAACCCAATAAAATGGGAACCCGAGAACCAGGGAAGGAGGACAAAAGAACCCCAATAATGCAGGATAAGGGACCTTTACAACAGGAGAAGGGTAGAACACCTAAACCTTTTCCCACTGTTTGTTTCTCTTGTGGAGAGAAAGGGCATTTGGCCAAACAGTGTCCCTTTAATAGAAGGGAAGAACTTATTGAAATAGGGTGGATGACAGGTGAAGAATTGGGTGATCCAGCATATCAGTCAAACCCTGACATTGAAGCCACCATTAGTTACGTCTGCCGAACAGTCCCCTTTAAGACTCATGAACAGTTACCGTTAACAAAATCCGGGTATCGGCTCTGGTAGATTCAGGGAGCAAACAAACAGCCATAAGGAGTGGATTAGTAAACGTAAATAACCTTAACCAGGGTAAACCCATTAGGGTTACTTGTATTCACTGAGACCAAGAAGTCGATCACAGGACCACGACTGTTATTAACATCCAGGGCCAGACAACATGGATAGATTTGTCAATCATTCCGAGCCTACCGGCAGAAACCATCATTGGAATCGATTTCCCAAAGTTTGGGGAAATGATCAATGAAAGTAATAGACCCACTATAAGGTACTCTCCCATAGCAACCTGGGAGGAAGAGTTCTCACCGAGTGTGCCCATCTGGGACTGGAATGCTCCCTTGTACTCCACCTGTAAAAATATAAAGGGAGTAACTGAGAACATAAGGGAAAGAGAATGCAACGAATATTCAGATGTCGTCACTGCTTTAGATGGCGAATCCCCATTCTATGAGGCCAAAGAGGTGAGGCCGGTTCATTTGGGGGTGGTACTCAGTGGGAGGATCTCATGGGAATGGAGGTCCCCATTGGGAGTAGTGACCATTTCGGGAGAACACAGTATCCCTTTTACCCTCCCACCTACCCTAAAAAAAGCCTCAAATTCCACATTTCCTAATGTCTCCATTTATTTCTATAGCACATCCCAAGTAAAAACTACTGGGACGAGGAAGAAGCTACGAGTAATGAATATTACTGACAAGAACAAATGTACACTCTCTAGCCTTTCAACTGATCCTATTGGTCAGCTGTCAGTCAAAGGCAGAGAAAGAAGAGAAGGATGGCATCTTCGGTTTTGGCACATCATGGCCCCAGAGAGTGGGCAGGTATGCACAGACCAGCAGAACAGAGAAGCAGACAGTGTCTGAGAGAGGGATGCACTTGCAGAAGACTCGTGAAGCAGAAGGCAGACTGGCAGAGAGGGAAGTTTCCTGCCTGTGACCGAGGCTGCTGGAGTTCAAAGAAAGCAACACCCAACTGCAGAGGAGACGTGCAGAAGACCGGGGGAAGGCCCTGGTGAACCAGAGAAACCGCCGACGCTCCAGGGAGGTCCACAAATCACCAGATGGTGACGGCCAAGACCCTGCAGGTACTAGGGTGGACAATCCCAGGGTTGGGGAGACCCAGAAAGGGCGTGGGGCCCGAAGCAAAGCACAGAAGGAATCTCCACCGGAGCCTAATAACCAAGTGAAGGGGGTCTGCGACCCATATTGGGAAAGCATATCATGAGCAGAAATAAAAAGGACCACAAACATTGCATATACAAGCAGCAGTCACACGCAATGGCAGGGAAGTAACCCAAGACTGTGGCTAAAAAAAGAAAACTGTGCTGTGACATTAACCAGGTGAAGGGGGTCTGGGACCCATGCTGGGGAAGTACACCCTGAACAGTAATAAAGAGAAATGCGAAGCGTATGTGTACAAGTGACACTCAGAGACTTGTTTATTTATTTATTGTTTGCTTGTTAGGTACTTATACAATAAGAAAATACTGTTTCAAAGCACCAACAGGGCAGGGAGGGAGAGGGTGCTCTCCCTCCCTGCCCTGAGGATTACAACATTATATTTGTACATTACAACACAATATTTAAGAGCAGAGGGGGAAGGAAGAGGGAGAGGGAGAAACCTACTATGCCTTGTGAGTGTTCAGAACGTGCAAGTGCAGAAAGGAGAGGAAAGAGGGGGTAAGTGCTGGGGAATCCAAGCTTGGCAAGAAAATAAACCAGGTCTGTGGGTGGAAGCAAAGTCAGAGGGAGAAGATGGTGAGAACGAGATTGTTGAGTAGGAGGGGCATGGCTTGCCAGGGCACTGTAAGAAGTGCCTGAGGCGAGCTCCCGAGGGTAATCCTGCAAATTATTCTTTGTGCCAGGGCCCAGGCATGATCCTTCCCTGAATCGGATGTGGGAAATAGCAGAGAGTGCCCACACGAAATTTGGGCCACTGAGGTAGCCCCAGTCAGCTGTTAACTGATGATGGACGAAGCACTGAGTGGCAGCAAGAATGCGGCTGTGCTTGGACAGCTCTAGTTGGACATAGGAGGGAGCATTGGAGGAGGTGCCGAGCACACCAGCTCGGAGACGCTGTGAGTTGGCAGCCGCAGCTACGCGACTTCCCCGCTCAGCTGTGGAGGTCGTTGGGAAATCAGCTACTTGGGGAATTGGTAGAGGACTAGTGGTCGGGTATCAGGGGGGAGCAAAGAGGGAGGGAGGAGAGTGGGGGGTGAGGGGAGTAACCCCCAGGGGAATGAGGGGCGGGCAACAGGGGTAAGGGAAGGGCGCAAGTGCAACATGGAATGAAGACGAATTGATGCCTAATGGGTGGAACAACAGTGGGGGAGTCACACAAGCAACGGGGAGTGAGTAGTAGGCCTGGAGACCATGTGGAAGGGGCACAGGTCAGATACCTAAGGAGGGAGGGGTGAGGCGGCGAGTGAGCGGCAAGACCCCGGGGGCGAGAAATAAGATAGGGACCTGGAAGCTGGGGGCCGGTAGTTAGGAAGGGGTTGGATGGACGGAAAATGTAGAACACGTACACCGGGCCAACGGGGAGCAGGGTCGGGCAGGTGACAGGGGGGGATAGGGTTAACGATCCTGCACCTGGGAAAGTAGTAAAAGTGGAACCGGCTGAAAATAAAGCTGTTGCCAAAAGGGGAAGTGTTAAAAGCACAAGTTAACAAGTTAATAAAGTGAAAAAGTTAAAGTGGCAGGGCGAGCTCCGCACAAACAAAGGCTGCTTGCCATCAAGTTCAAGTTCATACTAAGTGGAAAAGTAACAGCGTCAGTTCTGCTACCGGATGCTGCACGCCATCAAGTTTGAATTCATGCTAAGTAAAATCGAAAAGTAACGGCGTCACTTCCGATTAACGAATGCTGCTCGCCATGAGAGCAGAATAACCTGATGCTGTATTACTAAGTAACAAGTAAAGGAGCACCTGTAAGATACCTCCTACTAATAAAGCAGCTGCGGCCTGTACATCCACAACTCGAGTCAGTGTATTATTTCTGGGGGGGGTTTGGGGGAGGTATGGGAAAAGGGAAATGTGTGGAGGGCCGCATGTTAAACCAAAGTGAATTGGAAACCAGATAAATCAAATTCAGGGCCCATGGAAGGCCAGTGAGGGGTGTTGCGACTATGCTCCGAGCAAAGCTGTAGAGGCAGACCACAGAGAGCTGGGACACCAGAGGTGGAGCGGCTGAAGCCATCGCCCGCAATGCAGTGAGAGCTGTGTACACAGAGGAGCGGCTCTTTATAAAACCTCTGAAATAGGACGCTGGGACCTGCCAGACTAGAAAACCAGTGAAAGGAGGGACGGATCTGGAAAAAGAGGACCCTGATGCTACAGACCAACGAAGAGCGCAGCAGGAGGTGGGGGCCACTGCACGCGACACTGAAGACACCCGGAGCCCAAGTAATTTGCAGCCCCATCCACTCACATGCGTACAGCAGGTGGCAAAGCTGTTCATCCCTTCTGAGCCACCCTTATAGACACGCCAGACCCCCAGCAACCAGACCCCCATCATACAGAAGACCTGGAATGGAGCAAAAGGGCCCATAGGATTACTAGGACACAGACCCTGGCGCAACACAGGGCACTGGAAGAGGGGCTGGAAAGGGAAAAAGTCAACGGAAAACAATAAAGGGAAAAAAAATAATAATAATAAAGACAAATAACTCCTGCAGCGCACTGCAAGTCCTGATCACATGGGAGGTGACAGAGCTGGGGCCCTGCTAGTCCATCTAGAGGCAAGGACGCCAGGGGCGATGCCTTGGGCTTCCCGGAATTGAGACTGGGTGACCAAAAATAATTGTTTTGCTGAGATATATCGGCAGACCTTGTGGCAAGTACGGAGCTCATAGTGCTCAGGACACTGGGAGGCTTGCCAACTGCGATGAAGCTCCCCCAACGAGGCTACCCCTTCCGTGTAATAGGTCCCTCAGGAAGGCTGCTCCGGATAAGAGGCAAGGGGTCCCCTAACCTAGCGGTGCACACAGTCATAGCATTTTTTCTGCAGCAGCTGGCACCAAGGTCTAGGAGTCGGATACCAAACTAAAAGCAAACAAGAAGAGAGTCTAATCAAAACACAATACGGAGGTTGTGAGCCCTAAAGAAGGATTGATTCACTGATGCCTCTTTTTACAAGAGACTGGAGGCGTTTCCCTGGGGAGAGTAGGAGCACACACTGCTTGTAACCGGGAGGGGCATCACGTCAATAGCGCCTGTACCATTAGCAATAGTAGTGTGTGCGCCGGGTACCTTAAACCACCTCAACTACACCACAGCAGCCCAACAATCAACAGTCCGGCCCCCAGGCCGAAACACTTGCTGGGCACCGGCCCGAGTCACAGCCAGATAAACCCTGTAAGTGAGTAGGCTGAACAGCACTTACTACACACTGCTGGGGTGAGTGAAAGAGACTGGATGCCTCCGAAAGCGGCTAAACTGTGGGCCCCTCAAACAACCATGGACAATTACGCCAGAAATCCAGGACGAGCTTCGACAGCAGAGATGACGTTGCCGCAGGTGAAAGAGGGGGATGACACAGAGATGCACAACCAGGTGAAGCATGCCATCGCAGACCTGAAGGCCACATTAGGCACTCAAATCGAAGCCGTCAAGATAGACGTGGGTCTGCTGCTCCAGAACGCCAGGAACCTGGCTGAAAGAACGACGACTCGGGTGAAAGAAAATACTGCAGCACTCTAGGTGACAGAAACTGATGTTCAGATCCTTCAGCAGAAAGTCAGCCTACTCGAGAATAGGATTCCCAGACGCCCCTTTGTTTTGCATAAATTAACTTTGGGTCTCACCCTCAGTTACCAGTGCGATCCAGACAGTGTTCTTAGAGAGGCACAGCCCCACCTCACTGATGATATCAGAACGTATATACTGAAGCTCTGCCCCTTTATTTTGTGACATCATATAAGGGAGACCCCGCGCACCAGCGCACGTACTGGCGAAGCACTGCTTTGCACCGGACCCTTGCCTGGCTGTTATCCTGTTTGTTACTGGACATGAATTACTTTGGTATTTGATCTTTTACCAGTTTAACAGCTTCATGGACATTGTGGACACTATTTAAGTGCCCAGTGTACTTATATTTGCCTTTGTTTTCTTTGTCCTTTTAGAACATATATACTGAAGCTCCGCCCATTTATTTTGTGACATCATATAAGGGAGACCCCGCGCGCACAAGCGTGCGTGCACCAAGCAGAAGCACCGGTGAAACACCCCTTTGCCGCTTCGCCGCGCCGTGCGGTGTCTGTCCGGTCCGGTCCCTTCCTATTGCTTGGTGCTTCGTATTCTAGCTTACGGGGCCATCATACTGTGTCAGCACTGAAGGTTGCTGTTGTGATCTTACTGAAGGGCTTGACGCCGAGTGTTATCTACGTTCTCTCACTGAAAATGAAAAGATCCCTGTACACACTTCGTACAAGCATGCCCCTCCCTTGCATTGAGAGAGGCCGAGACTCTACCTTAAAAAAAACAAATGGATCTCTCTAAAAGCTGTCCTGATCGCAAACTATGTTCCACACCTAAACCATGCAATCCGTAATTAACTTTCGCCCCACATCAACTGAAGGCCGTTACCTCTGCCCATATACGCTTATTTTACCCTGAGCCGCATTCAGGGCTTCTATCAGCTGTTAAATCAGCCAAAGCGCATGTGTTGGGCGAGTGCAATCCAGTTAATTCAACAGCATATCAAACCATTTGAAATATATCCCTATCAGATAGTGCAGTACTGAGAAACGAGGCGGTATCGGCTGGCCCGGTAAGAGGTGGTGGGAATGTTGTGAATTTCCTGGCCGACATAGCTGTTATCGACCTGGATTCGATGCAGACTGATTACTCTGCTCAAAGTATTTCTGAAAATTTGTCCTTTTCCCCAAACGTCAAATTTGAAGGCAGCCCTGATAGATCACATGTGGCTTCTTCTTTTTTTGCCCCCACTCCTCAGCAAACAACAGTTAAAGAACCCCATCACATTCCTGATGGGATGGGAAAAGTTATGGGACTAGCATTGGAAGCCATAAACACGACCATGCTCACTATTGTGAAACCATTCGAAACCTTGAATGATAAGATGAATGTTCAGGGCTCTCAAATTGTCTCCGTTCTTGCTTGGCAATCCACGCACGAGGCATTTCTTGAAAAACGTTTGCGGTCTATTGAAACAAAACCAGCTTCCCCCCACTCTTTAACTCTTGTAGACAGAGCCTCCTCCCCTGTGAATCTGTGTCGCTCTATTGAGCATACACATGCCAAGTTACCAAATACAGAAAATGTGTCTTCTTTACCATATATTACAGGTATAATCACTGAAGATAATACCCAATTGAACATGGCTGCTACTTCTTTAACAAACCCACAAGGTGAAATTGGCAAAAAGGCTTACACTATTTTTTCAAAACCGAAAAAGGGGGATCAAAAAGTAATCACTGGCAATTGTAAAAAAAACTAGGAACATCAAAACGACTAAAATCACTTCGACAAGTTCCACTAAGCAATTCATTAAAGCTCTAAAAGCTCTGCTTAAAAACACACAATTGGCTTCTGCAGCTGTTTCTAAAAAATACATGCAATTGAATCACGCTCGTACACTCAAACTTGGATTGTCAACCCCAAGTGATACTTTTAGTAAATCTTATCCTCCTTTGTATGAGCTTGTGGAAGCGATTCAAAATCAACAAAGTATACCTCCTGGCTCAATATCCCAAATAGCACCAGTCTCCTCTGCACCAGTTCCCGAAATTAGTAGCCTAACCGATGACCAAGCCGTTCAGGCCTTTAGGCGGCAGGAAATTAGGAAGGAGGTCAATGACTATATGGTCAGGTTTACTAATTTACCCAATATAGGAGCTCCACTATCTATGTCCATCGGACAGCATGCCCATATTATGACGTCACCTGATGTTACCAAATGCCCAACTAGATTCCAATGTCCAGAGCAAAAATAGTGGAGTTGTCAGGGCAGCAAACACACCTGAAGTTGCCTTGAAAAATTCTAAAATCTTGAGTGAACAAGTAGATCTAACTGGCTCTGAGAACAGACGGGAAGACCAGTATGAAGGTCATGGAGCAGAGATAGCGAGAATGTTACAATCTCTCCTTCCCAAAAAACAAAACAAAAAATCACAGCGGAAACTATCAGATAAACAAATACCCAAACAGGTTCCGAAGTTACAACCAAATTTCACTATACGTGACACACATGTTGCTGTCGGCCTGCCCCATTTCCTCAATATGCTTTAAATAGTGTTCTTAAGTTGTTTTCAGACATCAATAAACTAGAAGACATAGGAACCTTAAACATTGAACGAGTTGAGTTCATCAATGAAACCATGGTGAGTACAGTGCGCTTATGGTTGCGATCACGATTGGTGCGAAACACAATTTGGAGTGCCAAAGAACAACTATTTCATATGGGATTTCTACTTTTAGTGAGCCCCTCTCAACCAAATGATGCTCCTCAGGGAGGTGCGTCCCAAACAGGATCAAATCCACAAATGAAAACTAATAATCCATTTGTAAACCCCAATGATCGAACTGTATCTAAATGTGGTTGCAACTGTGGGAATAGAAGTTAACTAGGGCAACAGGACGTGGAAAGACTGCTCAGATTGGTATCATGGAACACGTGTGGTCACCGTCATTTGTTTAACAATAAAGATTCTCAGTTAAAGGAATTTGATATAATTATGCTCCATGGAACTTGGTTGACCACTGCTCCAATTTGGCATGATCATGTAATACATCTCACCCCAGCTTTATAAGGAGTGAAGGGTTGCCCAATGTCTGGGCTACTCCCTTGTATTAACACTAGTTCTGGCCTTAGCATTGTCTTCTCATATGCGCCTAGTGCTTATGCACAGCTTACCATTGTCTCTGTCAATTCAGTCCTGTTTGCTCTGATTCATTTATTTTGGAATCCTTCTGGAATTGATGACTCAAGGTTTTTGTACGATGTAACCAGCATGTTAGATCATGTAGCTATGGTTCTGGGAATTGCCCACACTGTTCTCGCAGGCGACCTTCATTTGCATTGTTCTGAGGATGGGAATGCAAGGGAAAATAGTAAGCTAATACAATGGAAACATCTAATGTCTTCTCGTGCCTTATGTATGCTTAACAGCACTAGCCCGGAAGATACTCCGCCTCATATTACGTGGAAACAAGGCCGATCTGAAGCTACCATTGATTATATCTATGTAGACTATAAGCTATATTGTGGGATAACTTATTTTCGCATATTATCGGTAGCAGAATGTGACCATTGAATGTTAATTACTCAATGGTCTACATTGAGTAAGCATCCGTCACAACAAAAAAAATGACTTCCAGGAGTTGTGACTGTTAATGCACAATTGAATCGAATTAGGTGGACATAGGAGACCCTAACACATTATGCTAACGCATTGTCCTCGGTCCTTGTTAATTCTTCACATAGCGGCCAACGATGCAACATTCCCTATTATGACCTTATGCAAAAATACATCATAAATACGCAAAAACAAAGGAAGTTTGAACGTAGATTCCATTGACCTACAAGCCAAAATTAAGAAATCAGAGTACCTGTTACGCTCACCTGGACCCCACAGGGGTGTCGATCGGACCCAGACAGCTGCGGTCTCCGTCAACGTGATGCGTAGTGCAGAGATGACTGTCTGGACTGGCCCGTCTAGTCTTGTCTGCTGGACCCGAAGAAGTATTTTCCTGCAAGTGGAGACAGGGATTAGCCACTTGTGGGTTTTAGTGATGGCCTTCCAACTGTTCTCGCTCTCCCCCACTAATCACCTCCGATATCCCCTTAGTAACCTCACCTTATGTTTGTAAAAGATGAGCTCTCCATCCTGCGTGTCTTGCAGGGGCGCGTAAATACCAGTTACTTCACTGGTTTGAAGGCGTTGGGAGAGTTCCGATAAGCATTGACTCTGAAGTCCCAGGCGGGATTGGTAAGTATCAAGTTCAAAGAGTTCAATGTGCCCGATGTTCACTCTTGTCCCCTTCCTTCCTTAAGTTGCAACTGAGTTTGTGAGAAGAAGGTCTCGTAGCTGCTGCTGGCGTTCAGGTAAGAGTCTGTGTTACCCAACGCTGTCCGGTAACTATTGCATGCGTTAACGTGTTGTTTTTCTCCCTCTTTACAGATTCGGCATATGAAGATATGGAGAATAATACCGCCGGTGGTAAATCAGGTAAGTCTATGGTGGTAAGAGGTATTTGTTGATTCCCTTGGCTCACCTTGTTATTCTTGTGCCCCTAGGTGCCGGAGTATAGCGAAGAAATGATGGAGACAGTGCCGGATCGAAAGATGCTGTGAGAACTGGTGAGTATGGCGCCGTGCTGGAGCTGGCGAAGCGACGCGTGCAGGACTCATGTACTTTCCAGGTCGGGAGATGAAATGGATCCGGAATCAGGTGAGGAATTTAAAATAAGTTTGTTTTCTAACCTTGTCCTTTTCTTCCTCTTTATTCTGGAGCTCCAGTTTCGAGGCGGGCGTGGCAGAAGACTGGATGCTGGCTGCAGGTACGTGGGCGTGGTAGAAGACTGGATGCTGGCTGCAGGCACGCTGTTGGATGCAGAATAACACGAAGCATGTGCTGCTGTTCGGGCATGGTTTAAATAGCCTCCAAAGTAGTCCCAGGAAAGAAGGTCCCCAGGACCACACCCGAGTAAAAAATAGTCCCTGTAGTAAAATAGTCCCATCCATGCCTCACGTTGGCTTGGATTTATTTGCAGCAAGGTCTGCATGAGGTAAGTAATGTCTATGAGCCTGGCGCCTATGGCGTCAGGACTGATTTTTATTATGAGCCTGGTGCCTTCTGCGCCAGGACTGAACCCAGACAGCCCCTAGCTGGGGCTGCTGGGGTTTTTGTAAATGTCTGGATGCCTGCTGCCGGGGCTGATGGGCTTGATCCGGATGCCCGGGGGTAGGCATCATGACAGTACCGTGCACAGAAGCATAAAGCCGTAACACTTCCCATAAACCTGAGATTTGCTTCTCTGACTAGAGTTTAGACGAGATATAAAAAATGTTTTCGTGCACACCGTATAACTCTTTGTCAGAGAGATGGTGAACAAATGTTGGCGCTTATACAAAATAAAAACAGTGCACAAATTTGGCAAACCCTAAAAGAAGCAAGAGTAACTCCACAAATGTTGACCCAGGTACATAATGTTTCAGAACTGGCATGGATAGACCCTTTTAAAAAAAACATATGCTAAACCATTGACCTTTTTAGATTATCAAGAAACTGAAGATGATGCACAATTTTATCTAGATATAGCCAAAGCTGATATACAGCATTTTATTAAAGTAATAAGCCAATCCAAAGCACCAGGGCCAGACGGGTTGTCAAACAAAATCTTCAAACAGAATCCTGAAAGTTGCACAGATATATTGTTTCATATTTTCCAACATATTAATTACTCACAATGCATCCCTCTATCGTGGAAACACTCCATAATTATACCAATTTATAAAAAGGGAGATTGCCGTCAACCAGAAAGCTATAGACCCATCTCATTGCTTGATGCACCGGGAAAGATATATAGCGTATTATAATTTAATGAGTGGTCAATGCGAGAACAAAAAAGAGACCCTTCTCAATCTGGTTTTATAAGTAGGTTGGGCACATTGCCAAACATGCTCACCCTAAATTTGCTTCAAGGCAAATATTTAGATCAAAACCAAATGCTATATTTAGCATGTGTTGATTTTTGTATAGCCTTTGATTCTGTTGATCGGCAACTCCTCTTTGTTAAATTACGACGATATGGGTGTCCCCTTCATTACTTACCCTCATTAAACAACTACATTCTAACACTACAATACAAGTTAGACTTACATTGGACGGCTTACTATCTGCCATAATTCCTACTGATCGAGGATTAAAACAGGGGTGCATTCTAGCCTCTACTTTGTTTAATTTATTTTTGTTGGATATAGGTATCAAGTTTGAAGAAATAATATCAGATGCACCCAAACTGGGAAATCAAAAAATCACCTGGCTTCTTTATGCCAACGATCTAGTTCTACTGTCCCGAACCCCTATTGGTTTGCAAAATCTCCTGAACAAACTGAACGAGTATGTCTGTGAAAACAATCTAACCATAAATCTTGACAAAACTCAAATAGTCATATGCCACAAGAGAAAGTCTAATAAGACAGTAAATTATAACTGGACCTTGCAAAAAACACAATTATCAGTTGTAACACAATACAAATATTTGGGAATACCATTCACTGGTACATCGAGTGATATTATATACACAGTGACTCTTGATGCAAAAATCTGATTGCTGACTTCATAAGCCAAGATACTGCTTCATAAATGTGGTAAATTCACAACATCTCATATCATGACCTTTCAACAGAAGGTCGTGCCGATAATCATATATGGTTCAGACACAGGTTTACCAAAACCCAGATCCTATTGGGATCGTTATGAAGCTAAATTCTGGAAATCAGTATTGGGACTCCCAAAATGCACACCCTTACCATTATTTCGTTATGAATTAGGTTTCATTTCCATCCATAGCCAGGTACTTTGGAAACAGAGTAATCTTTACAGGAAATATTTAATAGGAGCCACTACACTGAACATTTTGGGCATCCTTGCTAATTATGTGTTAACATTGTCACTCAGAGTTCCGAAAGCATGGTCTAACTCTGTATTAGATGCGTTGCATGATGCAGATATATCAATTGAATTGCTTTTGATGAACCCCTCCAAGGCAAAACTAATTTTGTATCGCTTCGATTGGATAAGGACACGTAATCAAAGTCAAAATTATGTAGATTGTAATGTTACTATGTTTGCTCATAAAACCTATAGTACCATGGAAACCTATCTGGTAAAATGTCCATCGACCTATGTGAGATCTCAAATGCTTTGCATTCATTTAAATCTATGGGCCTCATTACATGGTAGGCGGTAAACCATGGCGCTATTAGCGGAAAGGGGAATTACCGCCCTATTCCAAGGTTGGGAAGGTGGTAATTCCTCCTTCCTCCGTTGCCCTTCCCCATTCCCATTTTTGCCCCATAGGGCATAATGGGAATGGGGAAGGCGCTAATTACGGTACCGCAAATTGCGGTACCGTAATTAGCCACCCGGTCCCTTTGCGGGTTCGTTTTTTAATGCCTGCTAAAAGCAGGCGTTAATGTACCAACCCGCAAAGGGACCTCGTAGTAAGGCGGTAAGGGTTTACCGGTACCAGTAAAATACCGGTACCGGTAAACTCTTACCGCCTACCGTGTAATGAGGCCCTATGTTCGACCAGGCATATTATGGCTAGAAGAAAAATGATTCCTAAAGATCAAACAACCTGTCGGTTCTGTAATGATGAGACTCAAATTGAAACTCTTTGTCATTTGGTGGTTGATTGCTCTGCTTTGATTGCCATCCGCCAAATATACTTTCACAAATTCTCGCAATTTCTCTGTCTGCGCACCAAAGATGAAATATGGAGTTTTTTATTAACAGGTACAAAAAAAGCAAAACAAATTTCACTTGCTCCGTTTGTTAATACCGTTATTCCATTGGAGACAAATTGGAACTAGCTTAGGTTATTGGAGACAGATGGTTGGCATGCCTGCTTACATTTTTAGATATCAGCTGATTGATCTGTAGTGATCCTCTTCCCTACAGCCTTTTTTAATTTAGTGTAGAAGGATCTCTTTGGCTTTCGTTTTTGTCTTTTTACGACCTGTAATAATGTTTGTCTTTTGCTGTTTTTAAGGATTATATATAATGTTGTGAATAATTGTATCTTCTTTGTTAAATGTAATCATTTCTGTTTTGAAAAATTGATTAATTCAACCAAAAAAAAATAAATAAAAATAAAATAAAGATGATGCCCAAAAAGGCTGAAAAACGTGTATGGGGTTGCTGTTGGTACTCTTGTTTAGAGGAGAATTGCCTAGCATTTCGGTGCTGGTCTGCCCCAGGGCAGGACAAAGACTGATATGTGGCGAAATGTCTTCTCTGTGAAAGGGACAGTGAGCTAAAGACTTGGTAGAGTCTCTCCCAGGGGCCATCCACCCAAGAACAGGCCATTGGGCTGTGTTCGTGCTGGTAGAGAGACTCCCAGACCCCCCTTTGTTTTACATAAATGAACTTTGGGTATCACCCTAAGTTACCAGGGCGATCCAGACGTGGACCCCTTGCTCACCGTTCTTAGAGAGGCACAGCTCCACCTCACTGATGATGCCCAACAAGGCTGAAACACGTGTATAGGGTTGCTGTTGGTACTCTTGTTCAGAGGAGAATTGCCTAGCATTTCGGTGGTGGACTGCCCCGGGGCAGAGCAAAGACTGATATGTGGGGAAATTTCTTCTGTGTGAAAGGGACAGTGAGCTAAAGACTTGGCAGAGTCTCTCCCAAGGGCCATCCACCCAAGAACAGGTCATTGGGCTGTGTTCGTGCTGGTAGAGAGACTCCCAGACCCCCTTTGATTCACTCGAGAATAGAGTCCAGGAAGCAGAAGGAAGCAGAAGGAAGGGCCCGCTGAAACAATGTCTGCATTGTCGGCCTGCCTGAGGGCGAGGAAGGCAGTGACCCCACTACATACATTGAAAATAGGCTTCTGCAGGAAATTGGACAAGGGAACCTTTCACAAGGCTTTGTAATCGAACGGGCGCATAGAGCCCTAACTAGACGGCCGCAGCCGGGAGCCCCTCCTAGACCGATAATTGCCAAGGTCCTGAATTATAAGGACCGAGAGAAGATCCTTTCTTATCCCAGACAAGGGGTACACTACGAATAGCCTCTACGGACCTGGTGGTTTACCCTGATTACACCTTCCACGTGCAGAAGAGCAGAGCACCATTTTTGGCAGCCAAATCAAGCCTTAAATCGGCCAGACTGAAATATATGCTGATCTACCAAGCACGCTTGAAGGTTCTGTACAGAAACCGAGCCCTGTTCTTTTATCTCTCTTGGAGGAAGCGCAGGAGTAGATGGATAGGGAGCAGATGCACCCTCCCAGCACGGAAGCAGATACTTACAATGACCATTAGAGGGCCAAAACGCAGAGAATTACCATTAATGCAGCGATCATACCCAAAGGGTTTGCTGAGACTTGAGCGCCAGCAAGGAGTCCAGGACGGGCGCAACACTAACTAGGCAGCCTGCTTATCAGGACAGTGCTCCCCCCCCCTGTGTTCCCTTTGTTACACTCTTCATGGCTAGTCTCTCCTCACACTGAGACAGACATTCCCATGGAGTGAGAACCCAAGGCTGTTCTCACTATGCCCGCAGGGCAGTTTCCTCTCCCCTTCGTAGTTTTTTCCTTTCATAGGGGCGCTTGTTTTTTGCGCCCACTCAGCTGCTCTAGCCTCTGGTTGATACCTCACTAAAGACATGATGCACCGCTTGCTGCTTGGCAGAGATGGGGAGAGTCTGGCTGAACAGTGGGATGGGACCTTCCCACAGTTTACTCACTTCTGTGGCTAGCAATGTGAACATACTTCCCTGGAATGTCAGGGGCTTGAACAATTATGTGAAAAGGAACAGGGTTTATTTATACCTGAAGAGAAGTAAAATAGATATAGCCCTGTTGCAAGAGACACACCTAACGGCCGATAGACAAGCTCTGTTGTCTAGTAAATGGAGTGGACGAGTGTTTGGCTCCCCGTTCTCTGCGTATGCTTGGGGGGTTCTTGATTTGGATTCCGTTTAATAAGGTTACCCAGATTAAAACTGATAAGGAGGATAGAATGGTGTAGGTACGGGGGCTTCTGGAACACATAGATGTATGCCTGGTTAACACATATGCACGTAACCACAATGCAGCTGGGTTTTTCCAATTGTTATACCCTAGGCTTAGTCCCTTTAGAGACAGCAACATTATATGTGGAGGGAATTTTAATTGTACGCTGAATCCTGTACTAGACAGATCAGATACCAGGTTGCACAGACCCACTTCGCCTGCTGGGTCCCTACTGACACTCCTGACATCATTCGACCTGATAGACATCTGGAGGATGCTACACCCAGATACTAGACATTTCTCTCACTTTTCCGCTCCACACGCAGTACAAACCAGGATAGATTACTTCTTCACTGGCCAGGAAACGGCTGGCCGCTTTACACTAGCTGAATACAAAAGCGGAGTACTGTCGGATCACGTCCCCCTATGATTGCATTGGCAGTACGTGCCCCCTAAAGCCCTGATAACCACATGGACGCTTAGGTGTGAATCCTTAGACGACATCCCCTTTCGAGACCATATTAGAGAGGGTATTTTCGATGACATCACGCATAACACAGGCAGTGTCTCTAGTGCAAGAACCATTTGGGAGGCTATTAATGTGGTTATCAGAGGCATCACCATGGCAAAATCTAGCAGCGCCCAAACTGTGATAGGCAGAGAACTCGCCTCTGCAGAGAAACAGATACAGATGCTAAAACAGTCCCACGTGAGGCATAAAAGCACAGAGGCAGAGGTACTGGCGCTAAAGAAGAAGTGTGGGGAATGCTGGGAGAGGTTGGGCACACATAACTACTCCAAATTCATTGAGAGAACACACAAAGAGGGAGACAAGCCAGGCAGGTTGTTAGCTTGGTTATATAAAAGGGAAGAGCACCAGTGTCCCATCCATTTGATTTGCACGCTGAATGGAGATCTGTGCCAGACACAAGAGGGAATTAACACTGCCTTCAAGGCATTCTATTATTCCCTTTATCAGAAGGGGCCCCAGGAACCACAGGCACATATACAGGAAGTGCTAGACAAGATAAACCTCCCTCGGCTAAGCCAAGAGGCAATCGATAGTCTAGAAGAACTCCTCAAACTAAAGGAATTGCGGAGTACGATTAGATCATTGCCGACAGGAAAAACCCCAGGCTCGGATGGCTTACCCAGCAAGATTTATAAAGAATATATGGTAGAACTAAGCCCTTAGCTCCTGAAGGTATTCATCGGTTCTTATGAAGTAGGAGTCCTCCCCCTTAGCCTGAGGAAATTGATTATTGTTCCCCTGCTTAAACCTTGTAAACCACAAACGGAGTGCAGCTCATATAGGCCCCTGTCCATGCTCAACCAGGACAATAAGATATTGACTGCCACGTTAGCGAATCGGCTGAAGAAGGTGATCCACACTAATATACACTCCGACCAAACCAGATACATGCCTGGTAGAAGCATGGCTTGGAATCCGCGGTGACTGCACCATCTCGTAGATAGCACTGCGTCCTGAGAGACACCCTACGCAATAGCAATGCTTAATGCTGTCAATGAGAATGGCTATATGCCACGCTACGCAGATTCGGCTTCGGGAGTAAGTATATAAGATGGGTACAACTGGTATACACCCAGCCAGTCGCAAGAGTCAGAACTGGCAGACACATCTCAGACTCATGGGAGCTCGAAAAGGGGACCAGACAGGAGTGCACACTGTCCCCACTGCTTTATATTCTTGCCATGGAGCCGATAGCACAATATTTGAGGACAGAATATATTATGGCGGGCATAGCATGTAACGCTTACCTTGTCCCCGCAGGAGCATAAATGGTCCAGAACCCTGGTGAATCTGGCAGTTACGTATACGCGTATGGTTATTTTCATTCACCACTAAGTCTTTAATGTTCTTTCATTAACTATGGTACCTTTGTCTCTGTAGGTTTTCGGAGGTCAGAAGATTTCAAGATGAAGCTGCTGCCGTGGATGAAGACTGCTGACTGAACTGCAGACCTATGGAGAATGAAGTCACCTGTCGGAGGACTGCTGCTGCGGAAAACTCTGGTCAGGTACATTGAAGACTAAGGTCTGTGGATTTTCTGTTAGCTATTCAAGTTCATAACATTACTTTTTTCTATTATTTTACAGGTCTGTGAGCTGAGCGCCGGTAGCGTTACACCGCTGTCTGTTGAACTAACGCGAAGCGCAGTGTTACTGCGGGGGCGAGGCTTTTATAGTCCTCTATGCCCAACGGCTAGTTCTCCATGACTACTTAGACAGTGACCCGCAGGGCGGCCATCTTAAGAGGATTGGTACACCATTGGATCTCTATGGGAGCCCATTGTCACCTTGGTAATGGGGAATGTGAGAATGCCATATTTGCCATGCTAAAACTCATCTAGCTCCTACAGATCTGTACCAAGACTCCTTCATGGCCCGGACATTAGAACCTAACCCAGAAACCCTGGAAGTGATCATGACATAGCCATAGATGTAGAGAAGCATCTGATAGTTATGTATGCAGATGACACTTTGCTATACATACAAAATCCAGAGGACAACTTAGAGATGATAATGGAAGCCCTGGCGCAGTTTGCGCAGCTGTCCGGGATCACGATTAGCATAGATAAATCATCCCTGTTTCCATTAGCAGGGTCATCTGGGATGGAGGAACGCATGCTTCCAGCCCTGGCGCTACAGTGGAGCGTCAGCACATTCATATACCTGGGGGTCAACATATACCAGTATCTGAGGCAGGAGCACGTAAATAACACCTTGATCACCCTGGAGGGTTTCAAGAACTCCATTAACTTTTGCAATAGGTTTCCCCTCTCGGTGATGGAAAGAGCGGCTCTGCTAAAAATGGTGGTCCTACCCAGACTACTGCATTATTTTGTATATGTCCCATATTACATATCCAAAACCTTCTTCAAGACGCCAGATGCCATATGTAGTGGGTTCCTTTGGCAAAGCGGTAGGAGCAGGATAGCTCTGTCCTCTTTGCGAAGACATCATGAGGAGAGCGGAACCAGGCTCCCACACTTCGAATTGTACTATGTAGCAGGACAACTGCAATCTGTGGTGGATTGGTTAGCGGATGGCCCTAATCCAGACACGCAAATGCTTTTACTCACCGAGTCATGCTACTATCTAAGAAAATTGCACGCCACAGCTCTCATTTGGTGTCCCTAGGGGTGCTAATGCGGAATAGGGTGCTTATACAGATTTGGTTTAAGGATCCGATTTCAGCTCATATCCCCTTGGTATCGCCCACCACGCAAGCACAGCTGTAGTTATGTGAGTACTGTGAACCCAATGGCATTGCCACGATAGGTGACCTGTTGCAGGTCACCTCCTTTGTCCCTTTTAATGAGCTTAGTGAACATATGGGCCTGCACCGGGCCAATACCTGTTACACTGCACCCTCATGAGGGAGATCAAAGGCAGATGGCCTATGTACGGCGAATTAACAGACAAGCACTCAGTGGTAGACATCTTGTATGACATCTCAAAGGGAGGGCACGCTATATCCAGGATATACAACCTACTCCTAACAGGAGGTCCCCCCACTGTATGTTAGGACACAAGGGCTAACTCCAGTAGTGGTGGCTTGACATGTTGTGATGCAATTTAGTCTTTCTGACAATATACCCATCAAGAGTACAAAAGGACAGATTGAGGTGAGTACTGCCCGAAAATATGGTACACCCTGGTACTCCAACAGCTGGCTGCAAGAAAAATTAACCAGATATTAACATGTGTTTTAAGGCAATGGATTCTCCAAAGCAAGATGCTGAACTGATACTCACAAGCAATAAAATCAGACTGGGACTGAATACTTCCAAGTTAGATCGGTGAGTACCCTGAAGACAAGAAAAGTAACTATTACCAGGAGCACGAAATAGCAAGAAGCAAGTAAGAACCAAATAGTTTTGTGCTTACCAAATGAGTGACTTGGATGGATGTTGCAGAAGAGATGGAAATGGGGTGGCAGTCCTGGAAACACAATGTCTTGTTTTCCTATATCCGCCGGCATGAGGACGCCTAAGGAGTTTATTGATCCAGGCGCCGTTGCACTGATGTCCTTTGATCCTTGCGCTGATGCGCCAATGTCCTTTGATCCTTGCGCCGATGCGCAAGCGTCCTATGTTCAGTAGTGTCTTTGAAAAGTTCCAGAGTGAAGATATGACGCAGGTAAGACTTGAGGAATGAGGTGTATGCAGTCCGTGGAAGTTACGGATTGGACAATGAACGGGTAAATCTTGAGGAATGAGGCGTAGGCAGTCCGGGGACGTTCCGAGTTCGAAGATGAGCAGGTAAGACTTGGGGAATTAGACGGATGCAGTCTGGGGACGTTCTGGGTCTGATATGAGCAGGTAAGACATAAGGGAGTAGGCGAATGCAGTCCGTGGGCGTTCCGGGTCTGGTATGAGCAGGCAAGACTTGAGGGATGAGGCGAAAGCAGGCCGTGGACATTCCAGGTCAGGTAATGCAAGAAGGTTGAAGCCAATGACAAGAATGAAGCAAGGTAGGTCACAAGGCAGGCCGGGGGTTCAATGAGCCAAGAAGACAAGGTACAAGGTTCGTAGCTTTGAAAAATGACAAATTCAGAAGCACCGCCATGCGCAGGGGCGAGGCCTAAATACAGGTCAGCTGACCGCACGCACAAGACAGCGCCGTAGGCCTGAGTACCTACGAGAATACAACGGCTGCCAGTGTTTCCATGGCAACCCATAGCGTCCTGTGAAAGGACGTGCAAGAAACGAAACACTACGGCTTCGAGGCTTTACAGACAACCTCGATTTGGAACGAAGACTGTTTGCTCCACTGGGGCTTCTAGACAGTTTGTTCTTGTGCGAGCTCAATCTATGATTATCCAAAGAGGCATCCAATGGAACCCTGATACTGTACTAGCAACGAGACACAAATGGGAGGAAGACCTCGGAGCACCCTTTTCAGATACACACTGGAAAGAGATTCTAGCATATCACAAGAGGGTGTCCCTTAACGCAAGACTGCAGCTGACACAGCTGTTCGTGACACACAGCATGTATGACCCCTTCAAGAATCTCACGTTTTCCCGGTGCAAAGACGCAACATTGTCCTAGGTGCAATTCCGAAGAAGCAGGTATGCTACATATGTTCTGGGCATGTCCCACGATGAGGGTATATTGGCAATATATAGCGGCCAGATTGAATAGGGGACGGTTGGTGTTGGGTGTGCTGTCCCCAGGGACATTGCTTGCTTGGTTGATTCTCACGCCGCAAATGCGTGAGGCACATCCATAAGATGAAAGACTTGGCGTACGTCTTGGCCAATCGCAGGATTGTTCTGGCAAGGAAAGCCCCAAAGGGTCCTAATATTGAGGAATGGTGGCATGATCTGAAGAAATGAGCGTAGGCTGAGACAGCTGTTTGGAGGCGGACAGTACACCTTGGCCTACCTTTGCCCGGTGAAAATGTTATGGCATGGAACACCCTAATTCTAAGGTTGTATACCCCCTTGGCCATATATACAGATAAGGCAGACACCCCCCCATAAATTACTAAATAGAACAAGATCGTAGATTGCATAATTACTGTAGGAGTCCTGAGCTAACCCGGAAGGAGTTTCGGATGGGTGACAAGCTGTAGTATAGGTGACCAGGGGAAGGTAATCAGGGTGGGGGAGAACGGTTGAGGTTGGAGGCTTTAGGGGTGCTAATGCTTGGTTAATTGTTGAGGACGAGCAAGATTGTATCATTGAACATTTATTTTATGTATACACAAAATCAATAAAAGCCTATTAAAAAAAAGAGATTGTTGAGTACCCTACCAAGGAGGGGAGTGTCCTCAGACTGCTGTTTGCTGCGAGGGACGTTGCGAGAGCCACGGCAAATCTTTCACTTTGTGCTGCGAATCCAAGGAGATTGAAAACTCTTGTGAAGTGAAGCCCCACCTTCCGGACAACAGGCACAGTATTTAAATCCCGGGCCGCACGCACCCCGGTGTGCCCTCATAGTGCTGTTTGCTGTTTGTTGGAGGGTGGTGGGTGAGGTAAGCGTCTGATAAGCATTCAGTGCAGTAGAATGTGTACCATTTGTATAACCTTGACCAGAGAATGGCAAATGCACGTGAAGTAAAGGACGGTATGATGAAAAAAAACAAAAGGTCAATGTCATCAAGTAATGACTTTATCCCAGAACTTATTGGTTCGTTGGTCTTTACAAAGAGACGGGATAGTCTTTCTCGAGCATTACTGCTCCCCTTCCCCCTTCACCACCTACATCATGTTCAATTTTGAATGAACTGGGACCATTGATGACAGAGATGTCTAAGGAGGGTAAGCCTGACTTGGAGGACTCCTCTCAGTCACTCATTGATGAGGAAGGGGAGATTATAGTATCATATGGTTGTCCACCTAGGATCTTGGCAGAGGAACTCAGTCAGCTGACTGGGGAAACAAGTCAATCTTTCCTAGACACGGCCCCAATTTTTGTAGATGGTGAGATTACCCTTTTGGCGCTATCCCAGTCTAGAGTCGAAAGGGAGGATCCTCATAAGACACCCCATCTATACAAAATCCTGTAGCACTACCGGGAATGAGTGAGGACAAAATGCAATATTTGATTGATGCAATCACTATACTGCGGGAACCACTATCTAATGAATTAAAAATACATACGGCCAACTCATGAACATCTCGGTGTTAAAACACCTACCTGTGCAGGGCGACAACTGGATTCTAGGAGGCAGGCTTATTCCTGGCGGTTGTATCCCCGCCTCAGGTTGTGGAGGAGGCGCACATTTCTGGGCTCCCTTTCTTTGCGGATACCGTTTGCCCAATGCAGAGCGGGGCACGGGTGCCGTCAGAGCAGTCATGGAGAACGGGCTTGTGTTCCAAGCCTCATTCTCGTGGCGGCACCCGTTCGCACATTCGTTTCCACCTTGCGCTTCAAGCCTCGCTTTCATGCCGGATCGCTATTTTAGTGATCCGGTCTAGGGAATTGCTGCGTCTCAACGCGGTTTGGTGTTCCTTAGCTGCGCTCTTCATTTGGCAATTGTTGCTGACTTCTGGTTCCTGTCCTGGTGCCTGGTCCTAGGGGAGGGTTTCCTTCTGTGCCCTACCTTGTGTTAGGTCCTGTTCTGTCTTTTCTTTTCTTGCTGTTTTCTGCTTTAGCCCGTAGCCCGCTTGCCCTGTCAGGTCTGGTCCCCTCCTGGGTTCTCCTTCCAGCCTTTTCCTTTTATTTTTCTATCTCCTACCTGCCTGTGCCTGCTCCTTGCTCTCTTCTGCCTACTACGGTGAAGACCTTCTTGTCATCATTCTGCATTGCTGCCTTGGACATTTGGACATTCTGCTCACTGGCTACTGACCTGCCTGCATTGCTGCCTTGGACATTCCACTCACTGTCTACTGAATTACAGCAAAGACCTTCCTTACCAGTGCTTGCACTGTTCTGGCACCACGTTAATATAATATGGCTACCGCAGTACGCAAGACCCCTGGAGACACAGGTATGCATCGTCCACGGGACGCACAGCTTAACAGATTGAGACGCCTTACTTCCAGTTCTGATACTGAGATGGATGAATCGCAGGATCTTAGAGACGAGATCAGAGCATTATAGGCTGAGATGGCGACATTACGGCAGGAGAATCTTAATCTACATCAGATGGTTGTGCAAGGGACTACCACCAACCCCCAAGCAGAGGCACCCATCGCACAAACAGTACCCATGAAGTTTGATGGAGATCCTAGACGAGTGGCTGAATTTTGTAACCACTGTAGGATACACTTTTTGTTCTGGCCATCGCATTTCAGTCAAGAAAAGGCTAAGATCGGCTACATCTTAGGGAACCTGACTTGGAATGCTCTGGCATGGGCAGCTCCTTTGGTATCTGCTAACAGTCCCATTCTCATCGATTTTGTGGCCTTTGAAAAGGCATTCCTGGAAGTGTTTCAGTCCCCCAATCTGGCTGCCACTGCACAGAATCAGTTGATGGACTTAAAACAGGGATCCAGTGATATAATCACTTATATCAGCTGATTCCGTCAACTGGCAACCGACTCTCAATGGCCTCAAGTGACCCAAAAGACTCTGTTTAGGCGAGGCCTGAGAGAGGAATACAAGGACGAATTACTCCATATTCCCGAACCGGATACTCTGCAGTCCCTTCGGGAGCAAGTCCTATGGATTGATCATCGTTTGGCGGAACGAAGAGGCGAAAGACGTCAGATGGAGAGGGTCTATCCCAAGTCTCTTCCTCAATCAGGTGGAGTATCAAGCAGCCTGGAGATGTGTTCCGAACCCATGCAGTAAGGGGCACTAAGAGGACCATTATCAGATGCAGAGAAGAAACGCAGGAGGGATCTCTGTCTATGCTTATATTGTGGTGCCACCGGACATTTTCTCGGTACCTGTCCTTTGCGACCACCCAGTAAGTCGGGAAACTAATAGGCCTGTCACGTATGGCGAAGGCGGTGCAGGCCTTTCGTCCTCTTCAGTCCTTCCAGGTCCAGTGATGAAACGATTCTTCCACCCATGCAACCAGTAGCCCTCTTGGCCTTGCAGATCGTAGTTACCTGGCAAGACAAGTCGGTGACAGTGCTGGGTCTTTTGGATTGTTGGGCCTCAGGCAATTATGTAGATATTGAATTTGCCATCAAGAAGGGAATACCCTTATTTGATAAGAGCTGTGCCACCCTGGTGGAGGTAATCGATGGCACTCCTTTGGCCTCCTGTCCTGTTCGTCAACATACTGGGATCCTACAACTACAGATTGAGGAACACCGTGAATTGGTTTCTCTTGATGTGATCAAGTCACCTTTATATCCAATAATCCTGGGTTTACCATGGTTGTTACATCACAATCCCATCATCAATTGGGTGTCCCGTACCCTGACTTTCACTTCAGATCGTTGTATTCAGGAGTGCTGTCCCTCCAGACCTATTATAAGATCTTCTACGATTTCTACTCAGATGGAGGGAGTGCGTACCCTCTGAGTGTGTTCTTTGTCATCTGTGCCACCTGAATATGAAGATTATTATGATGTTTTTTCTGAACCAGGGACTATTCCCTTGCCTCCTCACAGAGCCTTCGATTGTGCCATAGATCTACTGCCTGATGCTGTGATTCCACATGGTAAATTGTATCCCTTGTCTCCCCACGAAAGAGAGGTTTTACAGGAATACTTGGACAACTGTCTTCGTAAGGGATATATTACGCCTTCCAAGTCACCTGCGGGATTCCCATTATTCTTCGTTAAAAAGAAGGAGGGCACCCTACGGCCTTGTGTGGATTATCAGCAATTCAATGTCATCACACGGAAAGATCGATATCCGCTGCCCTTGATACGTAAAATCATTGAATCCTTGCGCAATGCCAGTGTATTCTCGAAGTTGGATCTACGAGGGGCATACCATTTAGTACAGATCAAAGCCGGTGACAAATGGAAAATGGCCTTTAAGACTCCGGCAGGGCACCTTGAATACCATGTAATGCCGTTTGGACTGTGCAATGCCCCAGCCGTTTTCCAACAATTCATGGATGACATTTTCTCAGATTTGATTGGAGTGTTTGTGTGGATATATCTTGACGCTATAATGATATTTTCCAAGGAAAAAAAGGAGCATATATGTCATGTGAGACAAGTTCTTGGTCGATTACATCAGAACCATTTATATGCCAAAGCAGAGAAATGTCTTTTTCATCAGGAGAGCATTGAATTTCTTGGGTATGTCATCAGTGGCTCTGGTATACACATTGATCCAGCTAAGATGTGGGCCATCCAGGAGTGGAGACAGCCTTGTGATTTGAAGTCCCTTCATCGATTTTTAGGGTTCGCTAACTTTTACCGACGCTTCATACCCTGCTTCTCTCACTTGACCACCCCTTTGACAAGCAGTAAGACACCATTTGTATGGAACTCTGCAGCGACCACTGCTTTTGAACAACTCAAGGAGGCCTTCAGCACTTCCCTGATTTTGCATCATCCCGATGAAAACAGACCGTTCATTGTAGAAGCAGACGCATGGGACTTCGCTGTTGGAGCTGTTCTATTACAAGAAGATCCTCAGACAAGAATAGAATTTCCCGTTGCCTTTTATTCACGGAAGTTAACATCCAGTGAACGGAATTATACCATCATCGAGAAGGAGCTCCTGGCTATAAAGGCTGCATTCGAGGAATGGCGCCACCATCTACTGGGAGGAAGATTTCCTGTGGAGGTACACACTGATCATCGGAACTTACAATATCTGTGTTCACTACAGAGTCCAATGAGCCGTACTTCTTGTTTGGCTCATTGGACTTTGTTTTTCTCCCATTATGATTTTACCATTACCTACATTCCTCAATCATGTAACTTGAAGGCTGATGCTCTTTCTCGCCCTTTACACCATCGGACAGGATTGTCAAGACCAGCCTTTAATTGCTCCGAAACACTCTTGTTGGTAACCTCACGTTGCTTGCATACCATTTTATAGGACACGTTAGTGGATCCCAACCGTTCCTTGTTGTTACAACGTACTCAAGTGAGAGAAAGCGACGGTCTGCTCTTCTTTCAAAACCGATTGTACATTCCCACTGAGGTCCTTCGAACTGCTGTCTTACAAGGTCTTCATGACTCCAAGATTGGGGGGCATCGTGGCATTCAGACCACTCAAGAACTGGTTTCCCAACAATTCTGGTGGCCAGCGTGGGCTAAGCAGACCAGGGAGTATGTGGAATGTTGCCCCTTTGTGTGCCCAGATCAAGGTTCCCCGAAGAAAACCTCTTGAGCTCCTACAACCAACCGAGTCTCCACCATATCCTTGGCATACTATTGCTACAGATTTTATAGTAGAACTTCCTCCTTCTGAAGGTTATACATGTATCATGGTGGTCATTGATTGTTTTTCTAAGCTGGCCCATTTTATTCCCTTCCAGAAGGTTCCCTCAGCCGGTTGCATTGGCCCAAGCTTTTCTGCATTCCATCTATCGCCTGCATGGGCTTCCTGAGAAGATAATTTCTGACTGTGGATCTCAGTTCATTAATGCCTTTTGGAAGCAACTTTGTCGCCATCTGGGCATTCATCGTGCTCTCAGTTCTGGCTACCATCCACAATCTAATGGCCTGACAGAACGGACTAAAGAAACTTTGGAACAATACTTACAATGCTTTTCCAATGCTCCACAATCCAACTGGGCTGTACATTTGGACTTGGCGGAAGTGGCTTATAACAACTCTGTAGTCTGCATTCCGGGTTGGGGATATGGTATGGCTCTCCTACAAGAATTTACCAGTACACAATCTCCCAATGAAGCTTGCACCTCATTTTCTTGGGCCTTTTCGGGTGACGAAACGGGTCTCTGCTGTGGCATTTAAGTTATGTCTGCCTCAGTCTTGGCGGATTTACCCTGTTTTTCATGTCTCCCTGTTAAAACCATTTCGATCAGATCCTTATGGACGTTCCCACCCTACTGCTATTGATATTGGGGGAACCCTGGAATTCGAGGTGCAAAAGATATGTGACTCCCGTTACTTCCGGGGTAGACTCCAGTTTTTGGTGGACTGGAAGGGTTACCCCGCTTGTAATCGTACATGGGCACCCTGTGGAAATGTCCATGCTCCTTGTTTGGTACGGGAGTTTTTTCTTCGCCATCCATGGAAACTGGGTGCCCCTGGTCTTTGTGGGGGGGAGCATAGTGTTAAAACACTTACCTGTGCAGGGCGACAGCTGGGTTCTAGGAGGTGGGCTCATTCCTGGCGGTTGTATCCCAACCTCAGGTTGTGGAGGAGGCGCACCTTTCTGGGCTCCCTTTCTTTGAGGGTACCGTTTGCCCAATGTAGAGTGGGGCACGGGTGCCGTCAGCACAGTCATGGAGAACGGGCTTGTGTTCCAAGTCCCGTTCTCGCGGCGGCACCCGTTCACGCATGCGTTTCCGCCTTGCGCTTCAAGCCTCGCTTTCATGCCGGATCGCTATTTTAGCGATCCGGTCCAGGGAATCGCTGCGTCTCAACGCGGTTTGGTGTTCCTTCCGCTGCGCTCTTCCTTTGGCAATTGTTGCTGACTTCTGGTTCCTGTCCTGGTGCCTGGTCCTGGGGGAGGGTTTCCTTCTGTGCCCTTCCTTGTGCTAGGTCCTGTTCTGTCTTTTCTTTTCTTGCTGTTTCCTGCCTTAGCCCGTAGCCTGCTTGCCCTGTCCGGTCTGGTCCCCTCCTGGGTTCCCCTTCCAGCCTTTTCCTTTTTTGCCTGTGCCTGCTCCTTGCCTGCCTCCTTGCTTGGGTACCAGTATCCCCGACTCTCATCTGCCTGCTACAGTGAAGACCTTCTTGTCATCATTCTGCATTGTTTCCTTGGACATTCAGCTCACTGTCTACTGACCTGCCTGCATTGCTGCCTTGGACGTTCCACTCACTGTTTACTGAATAACAGCAAAGACCTTCCCTACCAGTGCTTGCTCTGTTCTGGCGCCACGTTCATATAGGGGAAGAGTCATCCGTGGCGTCAGGAGCTGGCCCTTGTTCAATCCTGTGTTTTCAGGACGGATCCGGGGTAGGTTCTTTGCGCCACATTTCTTCACTCAGTTGACTTAGTTGCCTGCTGTCAGCCCACACCTACCACGGCCTGGCTACCCCAGTACGCAAGACACCTGGAGACACAGGTACGCATCTTCCACGGGGCGCACAGCCTAACACTCGGCTTCACTAAGAGTTATAGACAAAATATTTTGACTTGGGAACTCTAATAGTTGTGTTAATGCTATAGATTAAATTATTAATGTGGAAGAAAACTCAGAATCCCTGCTTGAAAAAGAGCAGGGTGGGAACTCAAAGTCTTTAAATGATGTTGGGGCTGAGATTACTTAGTTGGACCATAACAACATCAGTATTAATGCTAATAAAAAAACAAAACACAAAGAAAAAAAATACCAAGAAGCAACAAAAATATCTACAACAACTGAACATTTCTAAAAATACTTCTAGAAAATGTCTACGTTCTGTGGTTGAGGACGATCTTCTTGACTTTGAGGAAGAAAATGACTCAGAGTCGCTGTATATAGTGATTAATCCAAACAAAAATCCATTTCTACCTTCTAGGGGTTTATTGAGTGATGAGGTGGTATCAGATATGGGGGACGAAGAGGACAGACTGGAAATCCCCCATAATAGAGGTAACTATGTGGAATCCAGCACACAGTTGGTGGATGCCCTTAAGAATAGAAACCACCATCAGAAAGGGTCCAGTAGACCGCATAATCAAAAAAAGCCTATAGTATATAATATCTTACAGAAACACCCAAACCAATCCCTGCCTAGGAACAACGAGAGGGACAGATTGGTAATGGGCGAAAGTAAAGAAATAGGAGCACTGGATGGGGAAAGCACCCAGATTGTAACTGGTGATATGACTATAGCAGACCACACCATGGAAGGATGTGGACAGGACCAAAACACATGTATTATTAGTGAATATAATGCGGTTCAACCGCTATACACAAGCTGCAACCAAACAAAATGCACACTATCTGAATAAGATATCAGTAAGATAGTTAGAGGTTTCGTCAAAGAGGACTATAGGATGACAATGCATGAGTCTTCGGAAATTAAGAGGAGTGACATAATCCAAAGACCCATTAAACAAGCAGTGATAAATAAAAAGAATAAAGGAGACACTATGTTCTACCCAGAGGTAGATAGAGCGATTGAAAAGGAGGATGCTATTTTTGCAGGAAAAGTGGAAGTAGGGATAGATACCTCTAAAGAAGCCCGTCATATATCCAATGATAAGAGGCAAGATAGAATATTTGACTGTCTTGGCAGTAATAATACTATGAAAGGGACCCTTGGCAATCAAGAAAAAGCCATGGACCCCATAGAAATTACCGCAGGGAGTCATGCTAGGACTTCCCTTGACAGAGAAATAGACATAAGAAACTTGAGAGATGCAATACTATCACGATCTGTGGGGGGCGTTGGTCTCTATGGCATCAGTGGAGACGCATTGGCTTGATAGCAACACTTTCCCCCAAGATGGCGCCTCGCATTACGAGCCGCATGGTAGTCTTCCAACTTCCCCGGCTGTGGCTCTGCCCATTCTACTCAATGGAGGAGGTTATCTGGGAGCTCAGGTGTCTGGACAGTGCGTCGCTACTCTTCACAGCGGTTGCTCAGTGAGTTTGAAACCTAGGATTCCTCTAAATATTCTTTGTCTTGTACTTTCTCTAACAGCCTTTTGTTCTCTTTAGTATTCAGGATCTCCCTTGCCTTAGCTTAGCAACGGTGCGTAACAATCCTCGTTCCACTTATCAGCCACTTTCCTGAGATTCCCCTTCTCAACTAACCTGTCGGATCCCCTCACAGCCTTGTTCTCAGTTCTTGGCCACCGTGCCTCCCAAAGTCTCCTTTCCCTCCGCTCTATTGATACAGAGATCAGCGGTGTAACAAGCAGCAGTTGTACCGAAGCTCCCGCCTCGGTGGCGCGGAGGTAGGTTCTCTATCCTTTCTCTCTCTATTCACTCTTTCCCTTTCAAATACTAACTTACCAGTCCTTCTGCCTCAAGCCTTTCACAACCTGGGCAGTTACACACCGTCGTGGGAACCTAGCCACGCCAGAATCAGGGTAAATCATCCTCCTCTCACGAATTACAATTGAGATTATTGGACTCTCCCTCATTGTCCTTTGTTACTCAGAGGTTTTGGATCAGGGCAGACCAGGCAGCAAGAAGAGGTCATCCAGATCCTTTCATCAATCAAGACCAAGACCTACACCTAGACCTACCACAACAAGAAGACATCCTACCAGCAGGGATTTCTTCCCCAGAGGGTTTCTGTTCTCTTCCCTCTGTGAACGGAGTAAGGAGCACAGGGCCACTGGGGATTTCCCTCACATCTACAAGCCCAGCAGCTGGTTCAGGTCAGTGCAAAGATTATTTTGGGTCTTCTTAGTCACGTGCTAGAAACTCTTATTACAAATATACCCAGAGGAACAGGGTGTTATCCTTAAGTTTATGTTTCATTGGGGCTGTCCTGAATCTCAAACTCAAACAAAAATATTAGATCTATTTAATGAAATACCAGGCCTGAGACTATTAACATCAAGAGATATAAAGTTAGTTTACTTTATTCACTCTCTGCGCTATGACTTTATACGATTGGTCTTCCCTTGTAGACTTGTATTTGATTTATTGTTTAATGAACGGGAGAGCTTGTACAAAGTTGGGTACGACTTCTTCCCTTTCTGCGAATTGAAACAAAAGGAGTTATGCTAAACTAATCCAGAAACGTCCCCGTTGAATGTCCATGATTTAAATAATAGCGTGGATAAAATCTCTACTCAAGATGATACTAATTGGCTTTGGTTAGCAATAGCATTGAAGGACTCCATACTCCAATTGAAAGATTTAAAACATCTTTAGTCAGAAAGATGGCCGCGCTTTTATGTCTTGGAATATTAAGGGTTGTGCCTGTCTCTCTACTGACAAAAAAACTATGCAATTATGTATGTACTTTTCATATAATATTCTTAAAGGAAGCTTGGTTCACTGGTCACCTAGCTTTTGACGGTTATGATACTACCAATCTGGCTGTGATACAAGGTTCCAAGGGGAGACCGGGGGGGGGGCCTTACCATTGGTACCAAAATGGTCAGGGTATGAGGAAACTGGATGTATGGAAGATTTCTACATGTATTCTAGCAATCCCTCTAGATGTTGAGCCCTTTATACATACTGGACCATTATTATAAATTAATATTTACTGGAATCCAGCTAATAATATAGATCTTATATTGAGATTTTATTTAAAATTCTTTATCTTACTTTGTTAGCATTTCATATAAACAACAACTCCCAACCAACATCCGACCCCGCCAACCATTCCCCCACCCCCCCTGCATAGGCACACGGGTGAACCGCCACACATTAAGGCGAATCAAAGTACACAACCAACAAACTAAGTCGTACGTTAATGAAGAGCACACGCTATACACCAACAAGTCCCAGGAGTCAATGCAGCAAAAACGAAGGGCCACAGTTCAGCGCATTCCTTCCACCTCTCCCAGTACTTCAGTTATCTGGGGCCACATGGCTATGGTAAATGCTGTGCAGCGGGCGCGCTGTTCATTTTGGTGGGGATTGACTCAAAAGTTCCTGCGAGGAACAAGGGCTAGGCTCATCTCCACCCGGTTGGTTGAGAAGATATGTCATATATGCGTCCCACATCTTCCAGTCCCCCCAACCCTTCCCTTGCATTATGCCCCACCTTGTCTCCATGTCGTTGCAATACAGAATGTTCTGAGACCATTGAGAAATCGTTGGGGCACATTTCTTACCCTAACCCATGGCGACCCTGCGCTTGGCCAGGATCATCAGGAGGCTTATCAGTTTCCGAGTTTCTTTCGATACCTGTGCAATGTACCCCAGCAGGCCTATTATCAGATCTGGAGCAAAGCGCTGACCCGCAATTTCCCCAATCACCTCAAACACCCCCTCCCAAAAATGGTTAAGTAACCCGCATTCCCATTCCACATGGAGATATCCTGCAGGCTCGCACCCGCACCTGACACAGGCCCCAGACATTTGAGGGAAATACTGATGCAGTTGGGCCGGAGAGTAGTAATATTGATGCAAGAATTTAAAATGAACGGGTTTAAAATTAGTATTGATTGCGCCCTTTCTAGTCCCCTCACAACAGTATTACCATATGCCCTCTGATATCTCCCTACCTTTATATTGAGATATTTAAGTGAAAAGGTGGAAGAATGGTTGGTAACATACCCAGGTGGTAAAATTATGTCTGCAGGACACTTTAATGCATATTGCAATATGGGGGTGGTTTCAGACATTGACCCAGTAATGGCCATGGATGGAACTCATCAAGTATTGACCCATGTGGGGGGCCCTAGAAACCGTAAGCAGCTTCACGGTGCTAAATGGTGTAAAACCCTTGAAGGTTGGGGTGATGATGTGACGTGGACTGCTAAGGGTCTGTCTTCTACTATAGATTATATATTTACTAGCGAAATGTTAATGGATCGATCTAGTAAATTCAATATACAATGGAATACTACAAGTGATCATGCAGTTTTGAGTTGAACTTGTTCTTAGGATAAATATATGTAAGTAAAAAATGCATTCAGCATCTGTGTAGAAATGAATATTAAGGGAAACCGGATAAATTGGAATAAGCATAACAATTATTTTCTTCTCTTATGTTAGAAAACATTCTAGAATCTACTCTGAAAGTGAAAAAAAGCTAATATTCCATATGTAACATTCAAGAACATTTTAAGGTTATGATGCCCAAATTGTTATGCAGTGGTATCAGAACTGTATCTAATATAAAATGGCACATGCATAAATATATGTTCGATCCACAGGTACAGGCCAATAAACATGAGACTCGTAAAAGGTTCAGGGCCATTAACAAAGAATATAAGGTGGGGGAAATGGCAAAATAGTTAATAAATAAAGTGAAGCAAAAACAAAGAAACTGGATATACCAAAGGGACAGCAAAGCTATGATGGCTGCACTAGGGGATAAGTCGAGTATAGGCTTTTGCTTTATGATAAATCAATTAGAAAATAGAAACAGCCGAATACAAATGAATCCAATCCCGGCCCTAAATTGGGTGAATCATTTTGCATCTATATACAGAGTGTAACTGATCATGAATCAACAATGGGATATTGAAATCTCTGTAGAAGGTATAGAGCAATCAGTATCTAGAGCTAGTGTCTCTCGAGCCAGGGATCCAACTCAGTTGTCTAATGCCCTGTTTAAAGTTAATGTAGATCTCTGGTAAAAAATTCTGTACACATTATTTGTTGATATTTTAGCCTCTAAAAAACAACGGAATCTTGGAAAATGTCTTATGTAGTTCCAATCTATAAAAAGGGACTGAGAATTAATCCCATCAATTATAGACCTATTGCAATCATGGATGCTGATTCTTAAATGTTCTCCTCTGTTGTATTAGAACACATTCAAATGTGGTGCTTAGAGAATAACATCCTAAATATTCAACAAATAGGCTTTAGACGATCTATGGGGACCGACAGTGGAGGGCTTCTGATGTGTAGCTTACAAAAATAGCTCTACTCCTGTTTATGTGGCCGCAATGGATCTTTCGTTGGCCTTCAATTGTTTGGATCGCCAAAGGCTTTGGTGGAAATTAGATAAATTGGGTATGCCATTTACCCTCTTGAGTATTTTGATACATGTGCATACTGACACAAAGATACATGTAAGGCTAAATACAGAAGGGCTGCTTACGAGGCCTATTGTAACAGAAAATGGATTAAGACAGGGATGCATATTTGCTCCCATATTATTCAATCTATACATGGTGGACGTGGGGAAAAGTCTTGCGGAAGCCTCCTGTCAGGGTTCCATTGGATGCCTCTTTGCCCCTTCACCATTGCCAGTCAGCCCCATAGGGCTCCATGTTAATGGTGAAGGTGCTAATTACGGCACCGCAAATTGCGGTACCGTAATTAGCACCAAGGTCCCTTTGCGGGTCCCTTACTTAACGCCTGTAAAAACCAGGCGTTAAGGGAGGACCCGCAAAGGGACCTCGTAGTAAGGCGGTAAGGGTTTACCGGTACCGGTGCCCTTACAGGTACCGATAAACCCTCACCGCCTTCCGTGTAATGAGGCCCATTGTGTTTCCAGGACTGCCACTCCATTTCCATCTCTTCTGCAGCATCCATCCAGGTGACTCAATTGGTAAGCACAAAACTACTTGTTTCTTACTTGCTTCTTGCTATTTCGTACTCCTGGTAATAGTTACTTTTCTTGTCTTCAGGGTACTCACCGATTTAACTTGGAACTATTCAGTCCCAGTCTGATTTTCTTGCTTGTATCAGTTCAGCATCTTGCTTTGGAGAATCCATTGCCTTAAAACACAAGTTAATATCTGGTTAATTTTTCTTTCAGACAGCTGTTGGAGTACCAAGGTGTACCATATTTTCAGGCATTACTCACCTCAATCTGTCCTTTTGTACTCTTGAGGGCTATATTGTCAGAAAGACTAAATTGCATCACGACGTGTCAAGCCACCACTACTGGAGTTAGCCCTTGTGTCCTAACATATTCAGAAGCCTTTATAAAAATGGAAGAGGCCATTGATCATTTGGCGGCTCTATCCAAAGAGGTGGCTGACCTCAGGGCTGACATGACAGCCGCACATGATGCAACTCAACGTCGTATTAATGATTTACATGCTGGCTTGCAGTCAGGGGCTGGAGCATCTAGTCCTGAAGTGGATTCAACTTCAAGAAGGACTCAATCGAGAACTGACTCAAATCCAGTCTACATGGCAACACAGTTTCCATTGGCTCCTCCAGAAAGGTTCCTAGGGGATCCTAAGACCTTTCGAACGTTCATTAATCAGTGCCATTTACATTTCTTGTGTAGCCCTGCCTCCTATCCGGATGCTACTACTAAGGCAGCGCTTGTCCTGTCTAACCTTGGGGGTACTGCTGCAGTGTGGGCCAATCCCCTGCTAGAACAGAGTAGCCCATTACTGTATGATTGGGAGGCTCTGATTACGGCTATGACCCGTGTTTTTGATACCAGATATAAATCACAGGCAACGGACCTGGAATTGCTTTCCTTACAACAGAAAGACAAGTACTTCTTGGACTGCTTGGCTAAATTTAATCAGTTAGTTGCAGAAACAGATTGGCCCGACAAAAAGAAAGCTGCTTTATTTTATAAAGGTCTTTCGGAAGGCTTAAAGGATGTTTTAGCAACAGTACCTGTGGTTCCTAGTGGTTTCCCAGAACTGGTTGACCTTGTGTTGCAAATTGATGCCCGTAAGGCTGAACGAAAGGGTGAACAGAGAACCACCCTAACGGTTCCGACGGCGGTAACGCCTGTTTCAACCTCCGAACCAATGCAGATTGGTGCTGTTCGAGGTCCAGTTACTCCTTCAGAAAGGGAGCTTCGAAGGGTCAATCATTTATGCTTCTATTGTGGTTCGTCAGGACATTTTTTGAAACTTTGTCCCAAGAAACCTAAGAAGGCAGGAAACACCAAAGCTCGACAATAGACAGGGTCCCTTTGTCGAGTCAAGTGGTCATGGACCCCAGATCTTCGGTTCCTTTTTCAGTCTTGGCTACCTTGTCTTCTACCCCTGAGACAACCTGGTCTGTTGAACCCATGCTTGATTCAGGTGCAACTGGAAATTACGTGGATGCACAATTTGTACGTGATCATTCCATTCCATTGTTTCCCTAGAAAACACCAGAATTAGTTAATGCAGTGAATGGTACATCTCTGATTTCTGGTTTGGTGACAGAACAAACCATTGACCTTGTGTTATCAATTGGTGACAGTCATTCAGAGATTATCCATTTCGATGTCATATCAGCTCCTCAACTTGAGCTGATTCTGGGGTTGCTATGGTTAATGAAACACAATTCTTCCATCGATTGGATCTCACGTTCAGTTAAGTTTACCTCGGACCAATGTCAGAAGTCTTGGCATGCAGCTATGGTTGGATTTGGGAATCCTAGTTCCATGCTCCTGGATTCAGCCTTTACGATTGGGGCAATCACTACAGTGCTCCTTCGGAAAGAATATGATTCTTTTAAGGACGTGTTTGATAAGAAGGCGGCAGAAAGACTACCTCCGCATCATCCTTATGATTGCCCGATTGAACTACTGGCAGAGGCCCGTATTCCTTCTGGAAGAATCTATTCGCTTACGCAAAAGGAGGATGTAGTGCTAAAAGAGTACTTAGATCAAGCACTCCGGCCTGGGTTCATTCGTCCATCTAGGTCTCCAGCAGCATCACCGCTTTTCTTTGTACCTAAGAAAGAGGGAGACTTATGCCCCTGTATCGATTATAGAGAATTGAACGCTGTGACATTTCGGAATCAGTATCCGATTCCTCTGATTTCTGTTTTGTTGGATCAACTAGGTTCTTCCAAGTTCTTTCCAAAACTTGACTTAAGGGGTCTTATAATCTGGTGAGAATCAGAGAAGGTGACGAATGGAAAACAGCTTTCAAGACTAAGTATGGTCTATTCGAGTACTTGGTTATGCCGTTCGCCCTTTGTAATGCCCCAGCTACATTCCAGTATTTCATCAACGATGTGTTCAAGGACTTACTGGATCAGTTCATGGTTGTCTATCTTGATGACATTCTCATTTATTCCTCTACCTACAAGGAACACATCCAATACGTCTCCACCGTTTTACAGAGTTTGCTTGAAAACAGCCTCTATGCCAAATTGGAGAAGTGCGTCTTTCATGCTGACCAGGTGGAATTCTTAGGTTACGATATCACAAGTGAGGGGGTTAAGATGAGCAATAATAAGGTTAAAGCGATCTTGGACTGGCCTGTCCCAAACAATGGAAAGTCCCTTCAATCCTTTTTAGGGTTTGCAAATTTCTACAGGCGGTTCATAAACTCGATTTCGGCTATAGCAGCCCCCTTGACTGTATTAACCTGTTCCAAAACTCGCTTTGTGTGGTCTGATCAAGCACAGGAAGCCTTCTAAACACTGAAGTCCATGTTCACCTCAGCCCCGGTCCTACAGCATCCAGATCAAAAACGTCCATTTATTGTTGAGGCTGATGCCTCGGATCTGGCTGTGGGAGCTATTCTGTCCCAGAGGTGTGAAGACTCAGGTCTTCTCTATCCTGTGGCTTATCATTCAAGGAAACTTACTAAGTACGAGATGAATTACACTATCACTGAACGTGAACTCCTGGCAATACGCAATGCATTCCTGGTATGGAGACACCATCTATTGGGTACTATTGCACCCGTACAGGTCTTCACCGACCACCGCAATCTTCTTGCTCTTAAATCAGTATGATGTACCACCGCTCGCCATGCACGGTGCCATGAATTCTTTTCAATGTACAACTTCCAGATCACTTACCGTCCTGGCAAGCTGCATTCTAAGGCAGATGCTTTATCGAGATTGAATGAAGGTGGTCAGACCCTCTCCGGGAAGGTACTGTCTTACAACCATCGTTTGTCATTTGTTCTTGTACCGTTGATTCTTCTTTGAAGGAAATTATTAAATCCTGGATGGCGACTAGTCCTTATGAACTCCATGACCATGAGATGGAAGTCGTTAATTCCATGCCTTATGTACAAGGACGGTTGTATCTCCCTACTTCAGAAACCTGTGTGTTGGCCCTTCAGTGGTGTCATGCTGCTTTAATGGCTGCACATCCAGGGAGATGCAAGACGCTTGAACTGTTAAAACGGTGGGCGTTCTGGCCTACGATGGTAAAAGATGTTTCGGATTACATCAAAAATTGCGCTATTTGTACTCAGTGCAAAGGTACGGTGTCCAAACCGATGGAATTGATTCATTCTATGTCTGAAACCCTGGCTAATCTCAATGGACTTTGTGGTCGAATTACCTCATGTCAGAGGTTGTGATACCATATGGGTGGTTGTTGACTACTTTTCTAAGATGGCCTTATTTGTACCCTACCAGGGTATACCTTCTGCTCCGGTTCTAGCAGAATTGTTCTTGCAGAATGTGTTCCGTCGTTTTGGGCTACCTGAAATCATCATTACAGATCGTGGATCACAGTTTACCTCCCGTTTCTGGCGCCATCTAGTCACTGCCTTGGGTATAGATGGACGTTATTCTACGGCCTAATATCCTGAAACAGATGGGCAAACAGAAAGGGCAAATGCCACTATGGAACAATTCTTACGTTGTCTTATTGCTCAGCATCAAGAGTCATGGTTAAATGTTTTGGGGGCGGGAGAATATGCGTACAATAATTCAGTCCATTTGTCTACAGGTACTTCTCCATTCTTTGCCCTTTACGGCCTCCATCCTAGGTCGATTCCGGAGGATGTAATACCTACCACTGGCAACCCGACAGCTCAGGCTTGCATACGTGACTTTATTTCCCTGAGGGAAACGGTCTTTGACCATTGGGAGGCCGCACAACAGCAAGCTAAACTCTATCCTGACAAACATCGGAGACCTGCTCCCGATTATCAACCTGGAATGCTGGTCTGGTTGGCTTCCAAGAACCTCCATTTGCCTGGCCGTAGATGTTTGATAAGGAAGTTATCAACCCTTTGGTGGTTCGCTTAGATTTGCCTTCCCAATGGAAGATACATCCAGTCTTTCACGTTTCCCTTCTGAGGCCGGGTCCCGCAGGTACTCGCCTCTCCTCTTGTCCGGCACCAGTGATGGTTGAGGGTGTGGAGGAGTACGTAGTCAAGGCTATTCTGGATACTAAGATGGTACATGGGGTTCGTCATTTCCTCACTGATTGGGAAGGGTACGGTCCGGAAGAGCGTACATGGGAACCCGAGTAGAATGTACATGCTCCTCTTCTCTTGTCCAGGTTCTTGGCTGCTCGCTCCGGGGAAGCATCTTTGGGGGAGGAAACTGTCAGGGTTCCATTGGATGCCTCTTTGGATAATCATAGATTGAGCTCACACAAGAACAAACTGTCTAGAAGCCCCAGTGAAGCAAACAGTCTTCGTTCCAAATCGAGGTTGTCTGTAAAACCTCGAAGCCGTAGTGTGTCGTTTCTTGCGCATCTTTTCACAGGACGCTATGGGTTGCCATGGAAATGCTGGCGACCGTTGTATTCGCGTAGGTACTCAGGCCTATGGCACCGTCTTGTGCGTGCGGTCAGCAGACCTGTATTTAAGCCTCACCCCCACGCACGGCGGTGCTTCTGAATTTGTCATTTTTCAAAGCTACGAACCTTGTACCTTGTCTTCTTGGCTCATTGAACTCCCAGCCTGCCTTGTGACCTTACTTGCTTCCTTCTTGTCATTGCCTTCGACCTTCTTGCATTACCTGACCTGGAATGTCCACAGTCTGCTTTTGTCTCATCCCTCAAGTCTTACCTGCTCATATCAGACCCGGAATGACCACGGACTGCATTAGCTTCATCCCTCAAGTCTTACCTGCTCATACCAGACCCAGAACGTCCCCGGACTGCATACACCTCATTCCTCAAGTCTTACATGTGTCATATCTTCACTCTGGAACTTTTCAAAGACACTACTGAACATAGGACGCTCGCTGATCGGCGCAAGGATCAAAGGACATTGGCACATCAATGCAAGGATCAAAGGACATCAGCGCAAGAGCGCCTGGATCAATAAACTCCTCAGGCGTCCTCATGCGGGTTTAGGAAAACATTGTGTTTCCAGGACTGCCACTCCATTTCCATCCCTTCTGCAGCATCCATCCAGGTCACTCATTTGGTAAGCACAACATTATTTGGTTCTTAATTGCTTCTTGCTATTTCGTACTCCTTGTAATAGTTACTTTTCTTGTCTTCAGGGTACTCACCGATCTAGCTTAGAACTATTCAGTCATAGTCTTATTTTCTTGCTTGTGAGTATCAGTTCAGCATCTTGCTTTAGAGAATCCATTGCCTTAAAACACATGTTAATATCTGGTTAATTTTTCTTGCAGCCAGCTGTTGGAGTACCAGGGTGTACCATATTTTCGGGCAGTACTCACCTCAATCTGTCCTTTTTTACTCTTGAGGGGTATATTTTCAGAAAGACTAAATTGCATCACGACGTGTCAAGCCACCACTACTGGAGTTAGCCCTTGTGTCGTAACAGCCTCCTTTGTTGCCCCTAAAATCGTCGAGACAGAAATTGCATGGGTGGCCTATGCTGACGATTTCGTCCTAATGGACCATACACCTATTGGTCTACAAAGACTAATAGATGCTTGCAGTGTGTCATGCGCTCGCCCCTTTGGAGAACCTGGGACCGATGCAGGATACGACGCCATTAGAATGTTCCGTTCTTCTATCAGCCTTTCCTCCTTTGACGGTCTAGTCTTTTGCAACATGCCGGGAGCCTTTAGCCCTTCCACTCTCAGCGGCGCCGCGTTGCAACTGTGTTTGTTTTTCCCTTCATTGCTGAACGCTCGTGTTATTTCCCTTTCTGGCATTTCGCTGCCTATCCTTGCTTTCTGCCCTCCTTCGGCTCCATAGCCGGTAATGCCTCTCAAGTCCCTCGCTCTGCCTCTCTCTCCTCTCTTCGGTCTCTCTCTCTCTCTCTTTCTGCTTTTCTTCCGTGTCCGCTCTGGCTCCTGTCTCTGCGCCTCCGGACCTCCAGTTTCTATTCCCTTCTTACCCTTTTGCTGGTTGAGCTTGCTCGACTTTCCTTCTGTTTTCCTTTCCCCCCGCTTACCTTTGGTATCCTCTGCCTTCCGCACGCTTCGCGGACGGCAGTCTCTTCTACCCTTGGGTTACGCTACTTCCTGCCACAGTCTACTGGAGTGCTGCGTCTCTCCTCTTACACCTGGATTTCTACACCTACCATACGAGCCAGTGTGGCATCTTCCAGTGGACTTGTTTGGCTCTTAACTGACAGCGGATTCATCATTTGGCTGCTTACTGCACGGACCATCCTCAAGGTTTCTTTTTGTGCCTTAACAGCTTTTTTCCCCTTCTTGGCTGTTGCGGGACCAGGGCGATCGGTCGTCTGGTGGGCTAACCGCAAACCACCGTGGCGTCGTCCCACAGCAGACCTTATCTCTACAAAAAGAAAATGGACTCAAAGGGCAACGGAAGAAAGAAACTGCAAGTACAGCTCTCTGACACCTCAGGTCTGAGTGTCAGTTTGACACAGTGTCTATATGGCAGTAAATAAACTTAAAATAAATCCTTGTAAGACTGTTATCCTAAAGCTTTGCAAATCTAGCCATTCTAAAAAAAATCAAAACACATTGGAATCTCGATTCAACTAGATTAGAATCACAGTCCAATATGTTCTATTCAGGATATGCAATTATTGCCTATCCACTTAAATCCTTCTATAGCAATTATCTGAAAGAAAAAGCAACAACGCTTGCCATACAACTAAGATATGTGGATAATAATTATGGTACATTTTCTATCTCCCTAGCGGTAAAGTATTATACTGCCAAGATTCTGCCTAAATTTTGTTATGGCCTTGAATTATTTCCCTCTTGGATATTAAATGAGTTACTACGAGGCACTTATATGGTGTTTTGTGTTATATCCCAAAATGTGTAACATTTGCTGCCATACACTATGAATTAGGCTTACAATTGATACAAAGCATTATAGTATGGAAGAGACTAAATCTGATGTAAACACTGCAAGTGGAATTAGACAGTTACATTTGATATCTGCTGGGTAAGGATGTGAAGGCCGGTAAACTTAAAAAGGGTTTTGTGATTCATCTTGTAGAGGATTGTACGCATGTCCTTGACTTTTCAGGTTTGTCTGTAAAACACCTCTTGGAAAATCCTGTAAAAGTTATGAAAATACTTAAAATCAGAGATTGGGCCAATACTGCAGGGAAGGTTCTAAGTACTAAACGTTATGCCCATGTGGTAACTGGCTTTAAATGATCTGGTACGATTGAACAGTATCTTCAATGTTTTCCAAATAAGGAATCTAGAAATGAATTTATGCATTTCAGAATAAATGTTCTCTCAACAAATGAAATTCTAAATACAAGGGGAAAGTCTGGTGATGCTAAAGCCTGGGGTAGACACTGTAAAGACAGTTCTGTAGTGGAAACACTTCCACATTTGTTACTTCTCTGTCCTGCACTGAGAGCTCAAAGAATAGAATATTTTGGTAAATTTGTACTAGACACCAGCTTCGTATTTTTGGATTTGATTTGGTTAAAAATGGTGCATGGAAAATCAATACCATTGAATATTATCGGTTCTGTGATTTTTAAAGTACATATGTAAAATTGGTTAGCCGTTTAATGAACTCTGAATATAACATAGGGCATCATTACGAGTCAGTCGGTCCGGAAATAACGGTGGCGGTAAACCCGCCACCACCGTTGCTTACGGACCGGCTGATCTCGAGTTCTGCAGGCGGGAGGTGTCATTCCCGCCACGAGATGGTGCCGGTGTTTCCACTTCCCCATTCCCATGGAGTCCTATAGGACTCCATGGGAATGGGGATTTACCGAATTCCGACTCTGGAATTACCGGGTCACCAGGGTTGTAATGCCCCGGTGACCCGGGAATCACGGAGGCGGAATGGTAATACAAGTCTGGCGGTAACCTGCCGGTTTTTCCGGCTCGGTTACTGCCGGACTCGTAATGAGATCCACAGTCTTTTATTATTGGTGATACAATTTAAATGTTCATATCTATCTATTAAGCATCTTTCATGTCCAATTCCTTCATGTCCAATTCCTTCATGTCTAATTCTTTTACTCTTAATGAATGTATGTTTTATATGAATTTGTATATTTGTATATGTTATATCTATTTTTGTAAAGGTTTATTTCAACCAAAACAAATAATAAAAAAAGGAGGGGGTACTGAGAAAGGTTCAGGGAGAGAGGCCAGGTTATTCTTATTCGTCTCAGTACCTGGATGCCGGGTCTGCTTAAAAAAGGTCAGGGACCCTCAGCACCGCTTGGGAGAGAGAACCATGCCATTCTTCTTTGTCACAGTACCTGGACGCCGAATCTGCTTAGAAAGGGTCTGGGACCCTCAAGACTGCTTGGAAAGGGTATCTAGGCCATCCTACCGACCGCAGAGCCTGGACGTCAGGTCTACTATGCAAAGATGAGGATCTTTCTTGACCAGTAAAATTACACAGACAATTTTGGATAAGATTGCAAAGACTCTGGGAAAAGGGAATTAATCCCTTGAGTCGTGTGGAGCTTTTGTTTACATTTCTACATCTTTTTGAAACCTTTGTTTTGAACTATGAAGCTGGGCTGCAGGCAGAGAGGCAAGAGACAATTCCCTTGTTCACCTTATATTGAGTTTAGCTTGTGAGGGATAGGTTAGGATTTGGACATGGGACGGCAGACTTTACTTTGGACATTTTGACAAAGACAGTTTCATTAGCTAGTTTTGTTGAGACAGGATAAGCCCTCTTAGAGGTAGGGTTAGTTAGGATTTCCTCCAACTCCGCCCTATTTCTGTTATTAATAAAAATATTTGCCAATCACCCTCACAGTGCACAGTCATGTTTAGCATATCTGACTACTAAACATGAGTAGTGCCCAAAAATGGCTGTGCCACAATATATTTTGCTTGTTCTTTGGCCATATTGTTTGGCCTTCTTCTTGCCTTCATAGGTCAGGAAATACCTTATATGGTCATGCATTCACCTGGCAAAGCTGCTGCTTTCGTGGGCTACTGCTGGCCTGGTGTGTGTGGACCAAAGATGTGGGTGGGACTGTCTGGTCCCATTCTACATCTGGGCACCTGAAAGTCTAAGTGTGGAGCATGAGTGAAACCCACAATGGTCTCTCATTGGACCACTACTGGCTGTTTGAATGGTGCCGATCGGTACCATTGGTGGGTTTGGACTTGCTTCCAGCTAGGATTTAGATAAGAATCCTGCAGCAGTTTCTTCAGATCATTGTTGGAGCCAAGTATTCTGTGCGGACGAGAAACTGACTGAAGATCCGTGGATGACTCCCAAAGAGGCCCTGCATCTTCTTCTTGCATTTGGCCCAGTGAAGCCTGGCTGGACTACCTGATCTGCAAAGGCTTGGAGCAGTACTTCGTCCCTTGTACTGGTGGCACCAACCAGTCTCAACGCATTCATGAGGATCCAGCCACCCTGAGCCTTTGGAAATGTCCCTGGATAACCTGGTGGACTGACCAGTTCTCTAGTGGGATACCTCGGTAGAATCATTGCAGTTTTGCGTTGGTCACAGGAATTCCGATGGTCACCAGTTCATACCTCAAGTTACCTTCCTTTCAAGTTTGAGCTTCTCAGCTTCCAGGGATCTTGCTCTGGAAGGTCTTCTACGACTGCCTCCTTCCTGTGACCTGTGATGTGTTCAGGGGGGTTATGCACAAGTCAATCCTGCTTGTCTTCTTTGCCAGGGGTTGCATTTGGCACCCTCAGAAGCCAACCGCAAAACTCCACCGAGCCGCAACCCGTAGACATCCTGTACCGGAACAAACAGCGGGAAAACCTACCCCCGGCGACCTGCAGTCGACCCATCTAGTCACCCTGTTCTCCTTAGAATAAACCATAGAATAAACTTTGGTTAATCCATTCCATCACTTATTGCTCGTAAGATCTAACGGGTAGCTAAAAGATCGGAATATCATTTTACCGTCTGTAAAGTTGTTGAATATCTTCTGGAACATTTAATTACTGCAAGAGCGTTTCCTACAACAGTTCCCTCTCCTAAGAAGTAGCATTGTGACTTTTAGTCACAAGACCCCATGTATCATTGGGTTTGGATTTATAAGCTGCCCATGGGCTCTATGGCAGACAATCATACTACAAAGCCTGACAGTGCTCTGGGTACTGTGTCATTTTCCACTCTATGAATTGAAGGAGTAAATTGTGGAGGCGCTCCTGATATCAATCTGGGGATTCCCGCGGTTGTCCAAATTTCATCTTGTGATAGGTTGACTCCCAAGAAGATGCTTAAATGTGTACTTTTAAATACTCATTATTTGATTGAACATGCAACAGAGTTTGCTTATTACATTGTGCACAAGCATGTTGATGTATTTGCTGTTACATGAGGCAGCCGGCTCTGGGCTTGCTCTTGCTATTCCATCAGTCTACATGATTTGTAGTAGCTGATAGGCTATCAGGTCAGTGTGGATGATTGGCTTTCATATATGAGACCTCCTTGGTGTTACATGAAGTTAAAGTGGTAGAACCATTGGGCTGCGATACCCTGTGGGTTAAATGGCTATCTAACCATAATACTACCTTTAATTTAATTATTTTATATATACCCCCTCTACAATGCCAGATTTCTGTTCCCAATTATGCAGTATGTTAATGCCCTCTCTCAAAGTTTCATCTAAAACTGTAATTTTGTGGGATTTTAATCTTGGTTTCTCTGATGGTTCTGACCTTATGGCAATAGCTACCGAGTCTGCATTAATTTACCTTTGTTCACCATGTTACTGATCCGACCCATCAAAAAGGTAGGACTCTTGATTGGATCAGCAGTCATAATGTTTCCATCAAAAGTCTAGAAGTGACCCCTTGTGTATGGTCCGATCACTCTTTGATCTCTTTTTAATATTGTTCTCGCTTCACAGTGCAGGTAGTTTAAGTCTGAAAGGATTCCTATTACTTCCATAACCTTATGTGGCCTCTGTGTGGAATTACTAGCACCCCATTTGGAAACTACTTTCAATAGGCGGAGTGGCGGTGAGTGGCAGTCTTGCAGCAGCCAGTGTTTTTTCCAGCTCTACCCTTGAGAGGTGTGTCTCCCGCTACACCTATTCTACATAACCTCACTTACTCCGCGGAGCGGACGCGGAGTGGCGGTGAGTGGCAGTCTTGCAGCAGCCAGTGTTTTTTCCAGCTCTACCCTTGAGAGGTGTGTCTCCCGCTACACCTATTCTACAAAACCTCACTTACTCCGCGGAGCGGACGCGGAGTGGCGGTGAGTGGCAGTCTTGCAGCAGCCAGTGTTTTTTCCAGCTCTACCCTTGAGAGGTGTGTCTCCCGCTACACCTATTCTACAAAACCTCACTTACTCCGCGGAGCGGACGCGGAGTGGCGGTGAGTGGCAGTCTTGCAGCAGCCAGTGTTTTTTCCAGCTCTACCCTTGAGAGGTGTGTCTCCCGCTACACCTATTCTACAAAACCTCACTTACTCCGCGGAGCGGACGCGGAGTGGCGGTGAGTGGCAGTCTTGCAGCAGCCAGTGTTTTTTCCAGCTCTACCCCTGAGAGGTGTGTCTCCCGCTACACCTATTCTACAAAACCTCACTTAATCCGCGGACGCGGAGTGGCGGTGAGTGGCAGTCTTGCAGTCATGCCAGGCAAGACAGGCCTGGCAGCTCCATCACCTCCAAAGCCACAATGGTTGAACTCAGAAGACCTTACAGGCCGCTCTCTAAGAAGTAAAGTCAAGTCGCTAACTAAAACCACAACCACATCACTCACACAACACCAATTCCAAACTAGTCCCCCTTCGACTTCAATGGAAACAACAGATGATCGAGAAATCCTCGCGAATCCAAGCTTCAACATTTTAACAAATATGGGAAACAGAAACTGTGCTGCTAATGCTCAAATTCCCTACCAAAAAACCATTGGGAAAGGTTCTGGCATATTCAACAACAAACATTTACCATCTTGCAGCAAAGCTGGCTTACCCGAGGAGGAGGTCGCAGTCCCGTGAGTAGACGGCGCTGGTTTTCCCCCGACCGCTTTATTGAAGCTGGTCGCTAGCAGCCCGCGGGCCGGGCCGGCACTCTCGGGGGTTTTGCTTCGCCCCGGTAGAGAGTCAGCGCCGCCCGCTTCGGCGTCCACATTGGTCGCGGCCACGGCTGGGACTCGGAGGCCCCCCGGAGGGGGGACCGCCTTAAGCCCTGTGCCGGAGCCCCCGAGAGCGCTGCTGGGGCTGAGCGCTTCGATCGCCGCCGCAGCTGCAGTCGCGGCTCCGCGGCCTCTCGAAGGGGAGGTGGCGTTGAGCGGGCAGGCAGCGCGTGCCTCGACGGAGATCGAGGCAGACACGACGGGGTTGGGGGTGGACCCCAGAGAGGGCGCCCCCCACGTCAATCAGCTGAAGGAAGGAGAGGTACGGACATCTGGCGCCTCCGGGAAACGGCGCCCATCGGTAACAGGACAGGAGTGCCTGAGTGGGTTGGGAGTCGAGCGTGGCTCATCAACCTCAGCGAAAGTAAGAGAAATAACTGCAGCGCCACCTATGGCTGGCCTTATGGTATCAGCAATCCTACATAGGGAAACTCATAGCAATTCACCAGCAAACAAGACAAATGCAGAAAATAATGCGACGGCTTCAACAAGCCCAATTGTGCCTCAAGAAATTAAGTTACCATCGCAAGAGCCTAACAGTATAATTAAAAAAAAGAGATCACGAACCAGCGACGTCCCTACCAAGAAAAACTCAGTCCTAGAATTGCCGAATAACCAAGTGGAAACCACAAGATTGGTTAAATCCCTACCTAAACAAACACATTCTACCAAAGTTCCCCGTGCGGGCCCTAAAGTAACGAGAAAGGGCGGTAAAAAACCACAACGCCCTTTGAAGCTATTATCAGACTTTTTCAACAGGCACTCCAAAGCCATCCAAGAAAAATGTAAAGAGCTGACAGATGCAGAAATCTTTGAGGCAGCTGATGCAATTACACCACCTAGCAAATATCGTAGATTGTTTCAAGCTAAACGAAGATTTTCTATCCCTCAAACAAAAGACGACACTTGGCCAGCTCCGGATATTGATCCAACAAAATGGCACTTCTCAGGCCAAGTGACTTCAAAAATACCACAAATTATGCAGGAAGAGCTGGGGACTTCGCAGGCTCGAAACTTGGCAGTACTACCTATAGCTAATCCTACACCAGCTTTGGAAAGCATTACTCCTGCGAAACCTTCAATTTCAGTCCCCATTTTGTGTCCACAACAAACTCTTATCAGTGATCAAGAAGTGCAGAGTTGCACTCAGACTCCCACGCGAGAGCAAGTCGAAGTAGAGAGCTCTGTACCCCTCCCAACCATTTCGACACCATCAAAGCAAATTGGCTCGGCGGCAACGGGCTCCACTCAATTCTTGATACAAGACCAACCACTGAACAATGATCCAATATATCGACCAATCGACAGTACCAAGCGTAAAGACCAGGTACTGTCGATTTCACCACAGTCACTAAGTGAGCCCTTAAGACTAATTCCACAAACTCAAGAGAAAGATGGTGGAAGTCAACATCCTGTCAAATCTAAAAATAAGTTACAGTTTGAGAAAACTTTAGACTCTTTCTACTCAAACCTAGACAATTATACCAATCAAAGAAGACATTCTTCAGACTTCCCCCCCAGAAGATCATTAAACATCACCACACCACCTACACGACCATCAACTTCTGGGATAGTTAAATCAGCTGCTCATCGTGACAACTCTTCAACTGATTCACATCCAAAAATGCTCGACACTTGTACCTTGATGTCAGCACTATCGATAGCCCTCAACCCATTCATTAAACTATATGAAACAATAGGGGACACGCTGAAAGACCATACAGCGATCCATACTTCAATGTTGAACAAAATAACTTTTTTGGAGGGTTACATCATGGCACTAGAATCAAAGTCTTTTGCATCTACGGTCAAACCGAGCCAAGATCTGATTATGGCGCCATCTCAAAAATTGACTTCAACCACGTGCCTTATCTCCCAGGGCATCACGCAAACAAACTCAGAAAGCACTCGAGTTCCTTCTTTCATTGACTTAACTGTCCCACCAACTCTTTTGATAGAAAAAACCAAGTTAACTAAAGGGGTGGAAAAAACTAACTCCCACCAACAAGGACCAGTATTAATAACATCTTCAATTTACCAATCAGACTCAACAAGCTCAAAAGCTATAGATGCTCAAAGAGACCTTTTTACCCCACTAAAAATAAAGGGCAAAGTAAAGAAAACTGGGGAGGTAAATAGAGCTGAAAAAGAAACATCGAACGTTTCGCCTAGAGGAATAGAAGCATTTCTAAATAACGAAGACATGATGAACATTACTCAACATATCACTGATCAATCAACATTCTCGAACCAAAACTTGGAAGAAATACCTGATTCATCTACAACTTCTATACTTCCGGCAGGGAAAACTAATAAAGAAACAAAGTCTAGAGAATCTCCATTTCTAACTTTAGAAGAACGAAGAACGCGACTGGCCACGACCAATCATAAATTAATAGATCCTGTATTTGGAGAGTCTTCGATAGTTCTTAAAACTAACTATCCAAAACAAGAAATTGAAACACGAAAAAAAATTTCTAGCCGACAGCCAGCAAGACGATCCCATAGATCGCACAGTAATCCTCAAACTCCGTGGCCTAAAGCGCAGCAAAAGAAATTTTCAATAAGAGCTCCCATCAAGGAAGCCCAGCGACCAACCTACAAATCAAAAACCACAAAACATCACATAAAACCTTTAATACGATGGATATTGAAACTAGAACAGATCCCTGGAAACTATGATGAAGTAATACTAAATAGAAGATCGGTTATGGACTTATTCAGTTACATCCCGAAACTACGATTAGTAAAGTCAGATGACCTCCAAATTGTTGACCCGAGCCATCAGGGATCCAGGGCAATTTCACACCTATACATAGCGTCACACGCAACAAAAAACGCCCTGGAATCTGCCCTTGAGGAACTTTTAATAATGGGCTACGACCTCACCGAATCTTCGAGAGAAATCAAAACTTGCAACCACCAAGCAAATAAAGATTCCCAGGCATCCATAAAAGCAACTGAATACTCCCAGTTTTCACGCCAAAAACGTTGCCAATCACTAAAGAAAACGACAATCGTCACAGTTTTGGACCAAAAACCAAACCAGACTGAAACAATCAACAAATCACAACCCAAGGGGTCAGCCAAAGATCTTGAAAATCTAAACCCAGTGCGTATGGAGCTGTCTGGTAGACTGACGCTCCCAAAAGAAGGTCTCAAAGGACAATTCAGAACGAGCCCTATCCTGTGACAGCAAATCCATCTTCAAACTCATCTTTACATTCTCTTTGGTCATGGTTACCAAAAGCCTTAAAGTTAAACCAACAAAAATAGCCACCCGAGAATACGATTAACAGCAACATAATAGACTGTCTAAATTCAAACACCCAAGACCAAATAAAATTGTGCTCGTGGAACACCCGAGGTTTCCTTCATCTAACATCAGGACCCTCAAACCTAATAAACTACGACATCGTCTGTTTGCAAGAGACATGGCTTCTACATCCTCCAGTACTTGATGGCTATGAAACCCACACAGTGTTAGCCAAGAAAGGTTCTTTAGGCCGCCCAATGGCTGGTCTCCTGATCGCGATCCGTAGCGGACGAGGCCTTGTAAACTCGCAAAAGCTAAAAGAAAATCATTTCATGCTGATGGTAAAGCTAAATTGGATTACTAAAAAAAGAGGATCGTCTAAAACCTTGATAAAGACACTCATAATTGTGACCATCTACTGGAACCCAGCCACTATTGAAAGTTCAAGATTTATCAACACAATAGAACAAGAGTTGGACTGGGCGCAAGTTTCACATAAACCTGACCACGTATTTTTATGTGGCGACCTCAACATTAACAGCCAACCTTCGACAAACTCAAAGGGATATAGATCAAAAAAACCATCAGTAGATCAGAGGCCAACAAAATGGCAAAATTTAATGAAGTATAGATCTTTTGACAA